>NW_023340246.1:22899077-22906984 GCF_004916995.1 Morone saxatilis | reverse complement strand
TATCCGTATTTATATATACATTATATCTAATATAAAAACTTATAATTCATATTTATATATATACATATATATATTTATTTTTATATAATAGGTAGTATACTTTTTATCATAATTATTAATAGGTAATTATATATATTAATACTATATATATATTGAGTATTAATACTACAATATATCACTCACACATTCATCCTTTTTGAAGCTTTGATACCGGTAAGGTTAACAGTAATATTTGTATTTTATTAAAGAGGATAATAATTACAAACAACATCTTCAAAAGGTTCATTTATTCTGGTAACTACATTAAAGAACCAGATATTAGACTTTCATACCATCAATCAATCAAAACAAATTATTAATTCACACCAACCAATGATATTATATTTTGATCTGATCATTTATAATAAATAAATTTCCCATATCTCTTCTCATCTTGGTTTACCAGCTGATCTGGATCAGTTTGTTTCATGGTTGAAACTTCTGATATATGTATATTCAACACAAGAAGTGGCTCCAATAATAAACGTCTGACGCTATTTAATAATGAACATACTAACACACACCAACAATACCAAGATGAACAACATAATTTGGCAGTGTTTATTTCAAAGTCCTTCCTATCCTAAGAGCCTAGAGTGGCGTTCTGGTAGTGATCGTGCTATGTGTGCTGATGGAGAAATCGCGACTATAGTTGGGCACACACTAAGTATACCGTCTCTACAGCGACTGCGACATTCTCGCAACCATCACAGTACTATTACAATCTAGACCATCCTATGCATATGCTACAAACGGGTTCTCCCAATTCTCTATACCAAAATCTTCGCGGTTCCTCAGCCCTACACATGAACGTAACTTCAGTCTGTAGCTACAATTGAACAGAGAACATACACACAATCGAAACAATAACTTTTTTATTTTTCATATCAAACATCTTTTCCTACCTTTTTTCATCTTCCTCTTCTATAGGGACACCGAAGATGAAACGATTATGTATTTCCAATGTTTGACATGGTATTATATATATGTTATCTATTTTGAGATTCAAAGCTAAGTTTACAATCAAATCAGACTATCTTTGTGGGCCCTACTGACATGGGGAGCGGCCCCTTGTATATAATTCAGCCCCCCTTTTTGACTGATGTTCAGACTATGAGAAGCTAAATATTAAAAACTGAGATTTATTCCAAGCTTCGCTTTATTGCTGAGCACTGATTCCTGAGCTTGAAGCACAATAAGTCCATCAATACCAATCAAGCTTGTATATGCTGATCTGACAACATGTGCTGTGTGATCAGCAACGGTGAAAAGAGATATCGAATATTTTATTACATACATTCCTTCTCTAGTGTTACCTCATTATGAAAGATAAATGTTGGTTTCCAGGATGCTGTTTCAATCTGTCTGACCTCATGCTCCATGTTGACCTCTCCAGTTTCTTCCATCATGATGTAGATCTCAGTGTAGATGTCACGTAGATGTTTTGAATTTCCTTGCATTTCCTTCCTTGCTTTTGTGATTTTCTCGAAAACATATTGAAAGTTTTTCTTCAGGTTGGATTTGAGTTTATGCTGACACTCTGAATGAATAAAAATGAGATATCATAGTTGAGAGGATGCCGCAGTAAATGGGAGTCATCAAAAAACAATTAGCACATTTCTATGTTCATTTAAATTGCCTTGAATCAGGACACTGTTTGTATCTTGTTGCTTTTTGGTAGCTTGCTTCCAAAGTCGCTCCTCTTTGAAGGGAAACATGACATTGTGTGTGGGGAGTGGTCTCCTCCATCACTCAGGCTCCAGGATCCTCCTCTCTACACACCTGCCTGCCATCAATCACCACTGCCTAACAGAAACTATCACCATCTGCCGTCAACCAGCCCTCATTCCCTGGATTCTGTCTGCCAAGCCTTCCCTGGACAATTACCCTTCACCATTTCAACATTCACAATTGTCTGGCGGCCGAGTCTGGTTCAACCTTAAAAACGTGACAGTTGTGACACAGTCAAGTTTAATTATTGTAGCATTTATACCTTTTCAGCAAAAGGGAATACCACAACCCCTTTTCTCTGTTTTTTCTGGTCATATAGCATCAATTTAAAAAATATTTTTGTTCTTCCAGTGGTCTAGACAGCCCTGTCATGGTCAATTGTCAATTACCTTATCACAATATAAAAATGTGATGCATACATTATGTAATATGCACCTTCTTACTTTAGCAGATCCTCTTTAAAGACCTACCTGTAGGTTTTGTGATGGTGTTTGATAAATTCTCCACCAGATTATTCAGATTCATCTTCCCCAAAACCATTCTGGTCACTTTGATAGTGTTTATACAGTAGGTCTGCACCATCTGATCCACTGTGTCCACCCTGTCTGCATTCTCCAGTCGACTCTTTTTAATTGCTGGGAAGCCTTCCAGGACCTCTGACTGCTGCAGGAGCCATTTGAATATTTTTAAGTCCTTGGCTCCCAAATCCTCCAAAGTTCCCAAGACGACCTGTTTAGGTGTCCCCATCTGCCTTCCCTATCAAGATACAATATTACAATATATTGTTATAAGATATTATTGGTTGGATGTGTGAGCCCAAAACATCTACAAATGTCAACAGAAAAAAAGAGTTCTATACAGTAACCCAAAACCCAACTGGTCCCAAAAGCAAGTAATGAGGATGGACTTTTATTACAACAAGGTTTTGAATACAGGAAAAAAAAAAGTTACCCGTAAATTACCCGTACGTCCTACAGAGCTGGAGTTTTTTTTTAACACATTAACTTAATTGTGAACAAAGTTTACCTCACTGCAGCTTATGGTCTGTTCAACATCTCTATATTTTTCAAAATATGCACATTTTTTAAATGTTCTCTTCTTTCTAACAGCTTTCAGATCAGTCGAACAATGAGTCCACAGTGACTTTAAATGTCTTAATGTTATTAGTACTGTACACACAGTAGAAAATGTCTGATTAAACATCACCAAAATATTTGACAAATCAACCATGTGGTTGGTGATTAAGCATTTTTTACGTTTTTGCTAATAACTCATGAACCCATGATGAGTAGAATAATTTTTGTACAGTGCCCTCCGTTGGATTATGCGGATATAAGCCACGCCCATTCATGCCTTAAAAACATTCTGCCTTTTTGGATTTTTTGATGAAAACATTTGTAGCTTCTTTTGGCAAATACTTCATCTAATCTTCACCAAAATGTATACACAGTATATGTAGAAGCAGTCAAAGAACACTTATAGGTTTGTGTTTGGGTATCACTTATTGTTTGTCTGTAATTGGTTATTGAACATTTGAAGGCATGGCCTGATGCACTTAATGGGACATAATTCTTTAATTCTGTATTGGATTGCAACCAAATGTGGGAAAGTTGTACATAAAACCACACTTCAAGTGTGTGTAACATTTTACTTCTATTGATACTACTACTACTGTTAGTACGGCTACTTCTACTGGTACCAAAGAGTAGTAGTAGTAGATCTAAGAATAGGAATCTTAGAAATGTTCCACATCCCTTCGTACATTACAAACTACTGGAGCTTCTTCTGTCTTTGATCTTTTTTTTATTATACAAAAGAAATTCGCAACTACTTTTACTATTTTAATTTTCTTACCCTACAAAATGTTTTTGTCATAATTCCAAAAATGTGTCCCATAATTTGATCTAGCAGCACTATTTCTTTATATTTATTAAATTTCTTCTTGCTCAGAAAACATTTCAATAATTCATATATTTTATTTTTATCACTTACATCCTGTCTGTTGGCTACCTTGATGATTGACATGCACTAGAACAGAGACCACAGTAACCACATGAAAAACATGTTCTGGGGCAGCTCTCCGACCTGTCGACACTCTGCATTTTTTTAATGAACATTTCCTGTGAGCCACCAAAAGTGATACATGAAAATAATCCTTAAATCATTGATCTTGAACTTAACAGAACTCAAGTAAAGAATCAAGAATATTTACACATTCAACAAATTCATCCATATTCATATTTTGAAGCATCCATAAAGCGTCAGAGATACAGCACAATGTGATCAAAGTCATCCTGATGATCAAACATTTACACATTTCTCTGGTAGGATTCTCACCTGCTGAACTCACTTCAGGTCGACTTACAGACACTTTCCACCTTCATGTGTGGAGGAAACACTGTGAGAGAGAAAGTAAGCTGCTCCTTTTTCTTCCTCGTCTCCAGGTCCTAAGGATGTCTGTGTGGCATTTGATCTGGGAGGACGCGTCACACCCTCAAAACTTCCACAGGTCCAAGTCTGGTACAAACACCAGAGTGACGTCAGAACCAGCTAACTTCAGAAAGACTATATACATCTATACAGTTTCTATAATCTGTCCACTAGATGGTGCTAACTAACCCTCTAATGAAATAAAGATCAGCTACTGAAAGATGGAATGAAGCAGCAGACAAAGTGAAGTTTCCCAAATGTATTACAACACCACAACAGTTTTTGTATCTTATGATTCTCATCAAAACTGGGACATTTAAATAATAAAAACTATGAGCAAAAACTCCAAACATGGTTTAACATTTTCAACCTCCTGATACACCTGCGTGTATAGTATGAAGTAACGTCGTTGTGTGATCAAAGTGATCAGTTGTTATAGGTACACAGAAACTAGATACACAGAGGACTACACAACTGCACGAATTGTTAACCCTTGGTTTAATTGTCCCACCTGCAACCAGTACAACATGGTGCACTGATGAGCTCCTCTCTTTTCCTCTCTCTTTCTGCACTCATTCATGCCATGAATAATGGCATGGTTACTACTTCATTCTTCCCCTGAGTTCTTGTGCTTTATCGTCTGCAGTTCTTATCGATCCTGGTGGAGCCTCCTGCCATGGTCCTGCTGGATTTGCCATTACCAATACTGTTGTTGCTGTGCACCTGTCTGTCTGTCTGTCTCTCTTCTCTGTCTCTGTCTGTCTCTCTCTCTCTCTCTCTCTCTCTCTCTCTCTCTCTCTCTCTCTTTCTCTCTCTCACCCAACTGGTCGAGACAGACGACCACCCACCTAGGAGCCGAAGGATCTGTCCTAGGTTTCTGCCTGGTTAAAGGCATTTTTCCTTTGCCCTTGTTGCCAAGTTGCTTTCATGGTTAGTACTGTTGGGTCTCTGCAAATGTTTAAAAAGGAGTTCGGGTCTAACCTGGCTCTATTTGAAAAGTGTCCTGAGATAACTTCTGTTATGAAGTGGCGCTATACAAATAAAATTGAATTGAATTGAATTGAATTGAATTGAACATGCACAAGGTTCCTACACCAGTATTTATAGTGCAGTGGAGCATGTCTACCTGTCAGAGGCCCTGACAGAAATGTACTTTTTATCCAGTTTCTTGATCTTGGTGGGTTTTAACTATTTATTTTAACTTGATAAAGGATTTGAGTCATCAGACCTGGATTTTAAGATAGCCAATTAGGACCACTTATACTGGCTGTCAAGACACTACATACCACCAGCTGAAGCCTGTTTCTGCAGTGGTCAACTTCCAGAGCCTGTGTTGGTTAGTTTTCCCTGCTTAATGTTCTGTCTTTGGATCACTTCTGCTGCAACCATGTCAACGCTGTGGGCGACCCACTTCCCACCCACTTGCGGTGTCACTGGACAAAAAGAACTTGTATCCAGAAAGATTCAATGCTTTACAGTTTATGGATCTGTATTAAGTACAGATCTGTACATCATATCATATTATATGATATTACACCATATAAAAATAAAATCTGTCCAAGATCCAATCTGTAATCTTCTGTCTGGATACAAATGTATCAGCACCTTGGATCTTTCCGGATTTTTGCACATTTATTTCAGTGCTAGGTCCGAGGGTCCAGTGTGTAAGTGCCAGAGCCCTCCCCGTCAACGGTTTCTACCCTCCACAACTTCTCAATTACATTGTTCACACACTTTTGTAGGCCTTGTACTGGTCTCCCAGCCACCCCACCACAATCCATGACTCCATCCGGCTCTGTCAGCTGAGCTCATCTTGCTGACGAGATTGCAGGATTGGAACAGAACATCCACGCTCTACCAGATCCACATATTGTTAATCTAACCTTTTTAACAGGTATGATCCCAGCTTCATAGAAAAGTGCCATAGTAAACCAAACTGGTGACCCTAACAATTACCACCCAATATCCAAACTAGCGCTGGTCAACTTACAACTATTATTGACTGACTAAACCTACTTCAGCCACAGCAGCAGGTTTAACAGCTGCACCTTCTGTCACTGATAACACTGTTTCCTCCCTGGATAAAAAACTATTCTGTGCTGCCCTCTTCATTGATCTTTCTGAAGCATCTGACATAGTTTAACATAAAATCCTACTCCACTAACTACAGTCTATAGGTCTAGATGACACTGTGCTTTACTGATTCCACTCGTACCTGCAGAGCTCAGACTGTTTTTGCTGATGACATTTTACCACCAGAGCTGGGATTCTACAGGGGTATATCCATGGGCCTTTTCTGTTTACCTTATATATAAATAACATAATTATTCTCAATCAGTGCTTTAACATTTCGTTTTTCTTTTTAACGTTTTTCTTTGCCAACGGTATGATTTTATATCCCTGGTAGGCTAGACCCATATTCAGCAGCTGACTCAAAAATGTAAACTCAAACTGGGCTTCTTGTACAGAATTAAAGGATGTCTGTCTAACCCATCCAACCGTAAAGCTATTGTGCAGTCAACCTTCATGTCTGTTACTGATTATGGTTCTGTGTTGTCATGCCACCATTTATCCAGTACTTTTGGATATCTGTTTCTACTGTTTATCTTCAGATCTCAGGACAGACCCACACATTTATAATTTATAATGCCCAAATTACTTTTTTATATCCATAATTTGGTAATCCGTATTGATTGACTGGATTATCCTGGTAAAATAAATTAAACTAAATTAGAAAAGTAGATACTTTGGAACAGCAACCCCAATATTGTCTTTTCTTAGCAACATATTTATGGCAGCCCCAAAATTAATTTCTTAGAAATAAAATTCTTCTCATCCTTCTTTAAAACTTTGGTTTTGTTATAATTCCAAAATGTGTCCCATAATTTAATGTGGCAGCACAATTCTTATATTTATTCAATTTGTTCTTGCTCAGAAAACATTTTAATAATTCATATATTGTTTTTATCACTAAATCTACTATGGTGGCATTTAATAATAATTATTTTTTGTCTCTTAGCAGCCAGTTCGTGTAGTTACCTGATTCTACTGAACTGGAATAGAAATTGTGTGGTGCTTGGTAAGAAAAAAATAGGTATATTTATAAGTATATTATGAAACCATAATATAGCGTGTAACTCAGGCATGTCCAAAGTCCGGCCCACGGGCCAATCACGGCCCACCGTAAGAGCTTCGGTCTTATAATGTGTTATTTATGGCTCGCTAGCTCTGTCAGAATAAATAAATGATAAAACTTTCAACTTTCATTTCACCACATGGTGGCAGCATCATTTTAATGCTATCTGGATCTGCATCCGTGCAGATGGTGCAGATCTGTGCAGATGGTGTTAACCAACCCCATCAACACTTCAGCAGTTAAACTGTGTATGGTAAATGGACTGTACTTGTATAGTGCTAGTCTTCTGACCACTCAATACTCTGGCAAAGCCCATCAGACTGAACTAACTCATTCATACACATCCATCCATCACCAATGCACAGCATCAGGAGCATTCTGGGGTGCAGCCACCTATATATCACAGTGCATTAGGCTTTACAACAAACAACAGATTTCTTACCCACCACTGTTCTCTGTATCAAAGGGTTGCAAGGACTTCCCTACAATCAAGAAGAAATCACCATCTTCTGTTATTCATTCATAAAGCTCTACTGTTAAAGCTTCCAAACTACCTCTCATCTCTACTCTC
>NW_023340246.1:22895600-22898977 GCF_004916995.1 Morone saxatilis | reverse complement strand
CAGTGTGTGACCGGCAGAGGTCAGACTGACTCTATGACCAATCACAACTTCACATTGTTATTCTCATCAGAAACAGACCTGCAGCAGCAACTCTGGCTCCTACATCTCCCACAATGCAGCTGGATAGTTCACTGGAGCTTCGCTGCCTGCTGCTCAGAGAGAAGAAACATCTTATTGATTGATCTTTATTGAGTCAGCAGATAAAGACAGAACAGACGAATGAAGTAAAGACACACGAGGCACAAGAAGAGAAGAAATGTTTCTTTATGAATAAATTAATGAACAGAGAGTGCCTCTAAAGACTACAATACCCATGAGCCTCAGCTGCTGTTGGAGAAGACAGAGCGGTAAACAAATGAAAGACTGCGTTCCAATAGTTTTTCTCACTTCCTGACTGCATTGTTTCAGTGGTTTCAGAGGACGAACTGGAGCATCCAGCAACACTTAGAGCCCTAACCCATAAATACACATTTCCTCTCTTTCAAATCTGTCCAGTGAGAAGCAGAATACTGGCTTTATCAATATCTTCATCATAAGTAAATGCCATATACATTAATGTTGATGGGCTGATTCTCTGCCTACCCACAGAGGGTTGTTAGAGCTCTCCCAGGTCTTCGTTGGGTTTGTATAAAGAGAAACAAGAAGAGACACGTGTGCACCTGTTTCTACCTGAGGAAGGAAAGGACACACACCTCAGTGTGACTCAGAGGGGCTGGGTTTCCTTCAGGGCTGCGCTCACTCATTAAGCAATCACTGACAGTACTGTACAGTGTGACACTAACGGGCCACCGACTGTACAGGACACAGTCTGAGGGCAGTCCTGTCCAACATACTGCTGTACAATGAGACACCCGTCCTCTCAGCACTGCACTCGTCTCCTTCACGGAAACCTGTCTAGGAAGGACATTTAGGACATTTAGGACATCATTTAATTGACTATTGGACCGCAGCACAGAACTAATAGTTCCTGAGTTCAACAACAATGAAATCAAATACATCTTGGGAGTCGTAGTTGACCGTTCCAGTAACTGTGAAGAGCTGCACACAGTGTGGAGGAAATGACATGTAACTGATCTCAGGCCAGATGGTGAAGAGTATCATCAGTGTGGTTGTATGATGAAGGCTGGATGTTGAAGTGTCCACACGAACTAATCAGACACCAAAATATCTTCATCAGACGGATCAATACGAGCAGCTCAGACACAATAAAGGAGTTAAACCATAAAGTCATAGAATGAATTCTTTCACTGACAAGAACTCCTTCCTCCTCCTGCGTCTCCTCCTCCTTCTGCATCTCCTCCTCCCTGACAGACTGGAATCTGATTGGCTGAGAGCCATGTGGGACCTCCCTCCTCCTCCCCCTCCTGTTTGACCTTTGACCTCCCTCTGCTGCCTGCATGGTTCCCTCTGCTGGTTCCGTTCAGTTCACACACACACGCTGATAACCTGTGTCACAACACACACTCATGTATGGAAGCTCATTAGTGCCAAAAACACCTGAAAGTAAATCCAATGTGTCCTTCCTGCAGTGTGTCCTTCCTGCCACCAGGGGGCCTCTCACATCAGAACAATGACAATAATCAGTTCTCTCTTTAATTAAGGAGAAACTGTGACGCTGTAACAAAATACACACTTTTTATACTTTCAATAGATTTTACATTTATTCTACTCATTATTATTATTATTATTACTCATTAATAATGAAGTAAAATCACACAACATATTGTCTGTTATTATTATTAATGTTGTCTGAGTAATCTGTAATCATAAATAAATAGTCAGCATTACTTTAGAAATCTAATCAGAGGGGTTGTCACTTTTTCCAAAAATCACATTTGAACTAATTTCAAAAGACACAATTGGTTGTAAATACTTTAAATAAATGATTATAAACACAGAACAAATGTCTGACACCATGAACACAAAGACTACAGGAGCAGACCTTCACTCCAGTGGGAAACACATCCTCAAATATCTTGCTCTCTAATCGGGGATGGCCTCTTTATAATCCCATCCTGTCTGCATATTCTGACTTCCTGTCAATGGACAACAGAAAAGTTTATTGATTTAAAAAAAAAAAACTGATTCTTCTTCTGATAATAATCCATTATCCATCCAAATGTAACTGTAATCTGATTACTGTCTGTCACTGTAACAGACTACAGTTACCTTTTGTAAGCAAAAGTATCCTGATTATGTTACTCAGTTACTTGTAATCCATTACTCCCTAAGCCTGTAAATCAAGATTCAAACTTGTTTATTGTCACTTCCAGACATAAATAATCCACAAACAACAACAATCACACAGCAAACATTAAAAAAGGAGCGTTGGTGAATATCAGTCTGAACACAGATGTTGTTCTTCACCCACATGTTTATCATCATTAAAGTATTTTTGTCATTAATGAGCTTCCGTAGAATGGGAGCACTTCCCACAGAGACGCCCACAGAGCGAACAAACATTAACTCTGCAGCAGCAGTCAGTCTCTCTCCCTCTCTCAGGTAAGTTGTTTCTGTTGTTGTTTCTCATTTAATCTGACTCTTGAACGCGTCCTCATCTGTCTGCAGCTGCACAGAGGAATCATGGGAAACTTTCAGGCTGCAGCTTGTTAACGTGGCGAAGAACCACAGCTGCAGACAGATGTTGGACTCTCCAACCATTAACACATTTAATGAGCACACTGAGCACGAACACTTATTTAAACAGCCTGAGCAGACGAGCAGAGGGAACCAGCGGCGCTCACGTGGATCAGAAAACTGAATGAAAACCAGTTCATCACTGACTGGATCCAGTTGTAGTTTAAACAGTGAAACTATATTTCTACAACCTCAAACTGTTCCATTAGTGATATTTATCAGCCATTTTCATTTTTATTGGCACATGTGTCATCTTTCTGCTTCGTGGCAGCTTTCTGCACAAACTGTCTGTATTAAACCAGATCCAGACCACGATCCAGACCACGATCCTGAGCACAGAGCTGCAGTCGCTGCCAGCTGATCCTGCATCCTATTATTTTCCAATATGATGCCATACATGTTGACTCTCAGCAGCTCCTCTTTATATTAATAGGAACTTAATTATTATTGTTAATATGTTTCCTTTGAATATATTGTTGTTGTTGTTGTTGTTTCTGGGAGACAGTTGGCATGTGGGGGAACGTTTGACTGTCCACTTACTTTTGGCCGTGTAGATCAGAAACAATAGAGTCTGAACAGATGAGAGTTCAATAACTAAACCATGTAGAGACCCACTACAGGCTCTCTGACATAAATCAATAATAAAACAGGAAGTGTGATGAGGTGGTGAAGCAGTGTGGGATCATGGGAGTTGTTGTCTTCACCACCATTGGCGTCATTGCAGTCAGCTTCTCCCGGTT
>NW_023340246.1:22893445-22895500 GCF_004916995.1 Morone saxatilis | reverse complement strand
TAATCAGTAATAATCAATAATAATTAGTCAGATTAGTCAGATCAATAACAACAAGAATCCTCCTCAGAGAGTCTGACTGATACCAGACCAGGACTCTGGAGGGTTGGATGGTGAACTAACAGGTGGAGCAGGTGAGTCCAGGTGTGCCCTGAAGGACCGGCCTGGCAGGTACCGCCCCCGTCAGACCGGTCTGACGTCAGGGACCAGGTTCAGGGTATAAAGGTCTGAGGACGTGGATCAGAGCGTCACTGCCTGGCGGACTCTGAGGATCCTCTCTGGTCCAGTGGTTCTCGACACTTCAACAGAAGTGAATCAGTTTGTGAAATGTTTAGGACCACTGGGTCCGAGCAGGAGGACTCATCTGGACAACACCCAGACCTCCTTCAGGAAGAGGACTCACCTGGACAACACCTGGACCTTCTTCAGGAAGACGAGGTGGGCCGATACACTCCAGATCTTCAGTCTGTTGGTATGAAATCAGTCTTGCTGTTGTTGTTGTTGCTTGTTTGTGGGCAGCTTTGTGTCGATGTCCTCCAGCTGAAGGAGGAATCAAGGGCACTTTTTCACAGCAGCCACTGACATTAAATCGTCAGATAAACTCAGTATTAATGACTCTGATGATAATAGACTGATCCCTAAACGAACTCTACTGAACTATAATGTAAATAAATATATATATAATATATAATAAATAAAAAGGCTTCGACGTGTCCCAGCAGGAAACTGACAGGTGTATTAATGATGGCTGCATTCCATTTCGGGGAGGTTCTCTGCCGTCCTTCATCACATTCAGTCCTCTGTGTTTATTGATCTGTTTGTTCTGTCTGATTATGTATGAGTGGATGTATTTGTCCCTGTGCACCCTGGGCTGTCTCTGTGCTGCTGTAATATGCTGTAATGTGAATGTTCTGATAATAAAGTATTTCATAATCAATAAAACATTATTATTAACCCACCTGGTTGCAGCCTTTATAAGATGTTCAGTCCAAGATGGCTGCTGTCTCTCCCTCCTCATTACTGATACAGTACAGTCTGTTTGTTTCTGTGGACCCGCCTCCAGTACTGTACCGAGGTTCAGAGGTTACATTAGAGGAGAATCTCAGCCTTTACATAAGAGACTAATAAAGACTAATAAACCTAATTTTAACAGAAATACAGCGTTCATCAACTGTACTTAAAATAACATAAAACACCCAAAAGAAACAAAGGAAGAAATAATAAATACATTTTGAGAATATATAATAATTTTTCTTCACACTGTAAAAACTGAAATTTTTCTTTTTCTATTTTTATTGCTGTTTTCACTGATAAAAACTGACAGTATACCAATGCTTATACTCTGACAAACAACATGAATTCAATGTTTCTGTTGTGAAAACTTTATTATATTTTATTATATTATATATTATTTATTATACAAGTTATTTGTCATTAACAAACACATCCATGTAAAATTACACAAGAAATAATTGATGTATTATTATTATTATTAAATGTAAAAAGATTTATTTTTTACAGTGTATTCTGAAATATAAAAATATAAATAAAGAAATGAAGGAAATAAATGAGACAGATTTTTATGCTGAGCTGAGCACAGCAGCGGTGTTCAGGAGGTTCTTGACTGAAAATATCGGAAGGAATAAAGCTTTAAAACCCATCAATGATAATAATTAAGGCTCTGTTCCATTTAGTGTATAAGAGCCTTTCCAGTGAGCCAGCATGCACAATGACAAGAGAAGCTGGTGGTGAAGACAACAACTCCCATGATCCCTTGCTGCTTCACCAACATGTGACTTCATTATTGTTCAGTTCCTCTTTCAGTTTTAACCAACACTGAGAATCAGTCAGAAACTGTTGATGTTCACACATTCAGTCCCTTCAGATGGGGTCTGACCTCTCGGGACCCTGTTCACTGATCCGCCACCGTGTGCAGCCACAGAGGGAAGTAATGAAGTACAAATACTTCCTCACTCTACTTCAGTAGTTTCTTCAGGTATCTGTACTTTACTTCCTCCCATAGCCCTCACACTGACACAGGCTCCTCCTTACTAACAC
>NW_023340246.1:22889941-22893345 GCF_004916995.1 Morone saxatilis | reverse complement strand
TCTCTCTCTGTCTCTCTCTCAGGCGGGGTCATGGAGGTGTCCTCTCACAGCCTCTTCCTGCTGCAGCAGCTCAACGTTCAGAGAGAGTTCGGCTTCCTGTGTGACTGCACCGTCGCAATCGGTAACGTGTACTTTAAAGCCCACCGAGCCGTCCTTGCCGCCTTCTCCAACTACTTCAAGATGATCTTCATCCACCAGTCCAGGTCAGTGAGCCGGTATACAGCAAACCTGCTGCACACGGTGGTTCTGGTGGTTCAGTTCTTAACAGATGACTGTCTCTCTGTCTCTCTGTCCTGTCTCTCTTCTGTCGTCTTCCTGTCTCTCTGTCTGTCATGTCTGTCTGCTGTGTTCTCTCTCTCTCTTTCTTGTCCTCTTGCGTCTCTCTCTGTCTCTCTCTCTGCGTCTCTCCTTCTTCTGTCTTCCTTGTCTCTCGTCTCTGTCTGTCTCATGTCTCTCTCGCCTCTCTCTGTCTCTCTCTCCTCTCTCGTCTCTGTTCTCTCTCCTGTCTCTCTCTCTCTCTCAATTCTGTCGATCTCTCTGTCTGTCTGTCTCCTCCGTGAGTGTATAAAGATCCAGCCCACAGACATCCAGCCGGACGTCTTCAGCTACCTGCTCCACATCATGTACACGGGGATGTGTCCCAAACAGCCGGTGGATCAGAGCCGTCTGCAGGAAGGCATCAAGTTCCTCCACGCCTACCAGCTGTGCCGCAAACCCGGCGAGGGCGCCGCCGACGCCGCCACCGACGTGGTCCGCATGTCCAACCTCTACGGCATCCAGATCTCCTCCCAGCTGGCCAACAAGGAGGCTTCCGGAGTCCCCAAGTCCACCACGGTGTCGTGCGGCGCCCCCGATGACGGACGCTCCTCTGGCCGGGGGGGGAGGTCCCACTCCCAGCTGTCCCTCGCCGTTGGACTGGAGGGAGTCCCGTCAGACCGCCAGGCCTCGGCACTACGCAACGTCTGCTCTGTGGCGTCCGGAGACGACTCCGACATCTCAACCCGCATCAAGCAGGAGCGGTTGGAGGAGGAGGAGGACGGCGAGGAGGGGCAGGGGGCAGAGTCTCCGTCTCCAGCTCAGGGTAGCAGTCCCAGTCAGAGCCTCCTGTTCAAAGACCGGCCCCTGGTCCTGCTGTGTCCTCGCTGTGGCGAGCGCTGCTCCTCCCCCGAGGGTCTGCGTGAGCACCTGTTNNCCTGTTCAGCCACGCCCTCGACCCCGCCCGTCTGATGGAGGGACTGTCGCAGGGCAGCGAGCTGGACGCCGGCGTGGAGGAGGGGCCGCCGGGGGGCCAGGAGCAACTGGACGCGGGCTGCCTGGAGGAGGCGCTGAGGCAGAGCCAGGCGCTCGCCAACCAGCTGGCTGCAGAGCTGAGGAGGAGCCGGGGGGGAGGAGCTGGGGGGGGAGGAGGCGGGAGCAGCCCCACCCCCGCCGCCATCTTGCACTCACGTAAACGTAAGATCGCCTGCGCTGTCTGCAGCCTGCGATTCTCCCATAAGAGCCAGCTGCAGGAGCACATGTACACCCACACTGGCAAACCGTCCCGCTACCACCGCTACAACCGCCTCTGCAGCCAGCTCTTCCAGGCCTCCGCCCACTTCTGCGAGGGCGCCGCGGAGCCCGGGGGAGGGGGCGGGGCCTCGGCTGGCACCACGGCACTCTCTGAGGAGGCCAACAGGGACACTCAGGACAACGGCAGCTCCTGCTACTCCCTGGACTCTGAGATCTCCCAGGAGAGCGTGGACGGCGTGCCCGTGGAGTGATGTCATCAGGTGTTTGGCCACAAGGGGGCGGGACTGAACGCACAGGTGGTTCTGTGTGGAACCAGGACTGGACTCTGAGGCCTCTGCTGCTGTCTGATGGTCCTGGACCTGATTCATTGATCAATTCATTGACAGAATATTTGTTTTCTTCTGCGATCAAAAAAAGTTTGAACATGATTAATCAATAAATCAGAAACTAATCAGCTTATTGATCCGTAATGAGAATAATCGTTAGCTTCAGTTCTGTCCTGCTGATCGTTTTCATTTCATCGGTCTGTGTTTGTTTCTGACTGCGTTGTTCAATCCTGATCTTCCACGCTCACCAGCGGACAGTGAACCGTGGTCGTGTGTTCAGCAGCAGTGCCTTCGTGTCGTCTCCACCCTGAAATCAGAGCTTCGTGACAATCTGAGTAAAAGGTTTGTTCCTGTTTTAGAACCCAGAAGAACCTTCAGACGTTGTTAAATCAACTGAAGCTTCGTTAGACTTCCAGACACTTTGTTTTTCTCTGAGCTGATAATAAAAAATGTAATAAAGGATCATAACTCTGTTTTTGATCGTTCTGCAGTTTACGTCATTTTCACCAACGGTTCGATTCCAAACAGTGTCACACTGACTTCTGTCTGTTTATGTGCTGAGCCACGCCCCCTCTGAAGCTCATTGGTCAGTATGTTGAACACTAAATAAGAGATCAATAAGCTTTATGCAACTATTGATCAGCTCTGTCCGATGATGATCCACAGAAGGTTTGGTAGCAGTCGGACCGACGGTTCAGCCAACAGCCGGAGCACGTTGAGCCGGGCGCCGTGTGAGGGGGCGCAGCCTTTACAATACTGTATTTTTGGGATTAACAGCGCCACCATCTGGCCGATTGGACTCATCAGTTCCTGTTATTGGACTTTAATTCCAGCTCACAGCAATGTGATAAACAAACACATTAAAATGTTTACAATACATGTAAATAAATAAATAACAACCATCCTGAATAACGCCGGTCTGCAACCTGCTGGTCTGGTCACACGTTAAACATTTACAGTTTTTATTTTTGATATTTCTGACTTTATAAACAATCTGACATAATCAATATTAAAATGAACTGCTGATCACAGGATGTGACTTTATTTTGAAAGGGTTGGATTAAAAGCAGTGTTATGGTCCTCTATTCTCTCTATTGATTATTGATTGGTGAATGTCTTCATTCTGTGTTTCACTGTAAAAAAAAATCCGAACAGGAA
Organism: Morone saxatilis; assembly: GCF_004916995.1. Lineage (NCBI taxonomy): Eukaryota > Metazoa > Chordata > Actinopteri > Moronidae > Morone > Morone saxatilis. Next base: position 22,890,352 of record NW_023340246.1, on the reverse strand, counting down.
GTTTTGTGTTTACATGTTTTGTACATAAACGTCTGTTTTTCATTGATGGAACAATAAAGTTTTGTAAATAAATTTCTTTTTTCACCAATCAGAGCACAGCAACGAAAAATAATTTATCTAATTAATAAACTTTTCAGTGTCAAATGGTCTCAAAGCCCAAAACTTTGTTCAGACTCGCTGCAGTTACCGACCGCATCCAGCAGGCGTCAGCAGAGAGCATAGCACCGAGCTGACCAGAGGCATTCTGGGAAACTGAGTCCTTCAGAAGATAGATAGATAGATAGATACTTTATTTATCCCGAGGGAAATTCAAGCATCCAGTTGTCCAGTATGGTGAAGGTGTTGTCCAGTATGGTGAAGGTTTTGTCCAGTATGGTGAAGGTGTTGTGCAGAGGGTGGTGGGCGTTGTCC
>NW_023340246.1:22878596-22889841 GCF_004916995.1 Morone saxatilis | reverse complement strand
TATTGCACATTGTTATTGACAAAAGTATTATTATTGTTGATGCCGAGATGGGGGGGGGGGTTAACTGCTTTTTTGTGTCTGAAATGTGTCGTTTTACTCCCTTTCACTGCCTAACCTCTTCACACTGTCTCCGTACTCATTTATATTTCACAGCCTACATTATTTCTGACTGTATATAAAGATGGATGACGTGTCTCCACTTCCTCCCACTGTACTGAAATAAAGCCAGATATCTCGGATACGCTCGTCACCATCTTAAACAGAGTCTGCGCAGGAGTGACGTCAAGGTCCCAAACTCCCAGGATCAAACTGATCGGAAACACTTGCTTTGTTGTATAATGAAGTTCTTCCTCACACTGATGTCCTGTGGACGGATTATAAAGCCCCCTGAGGATAATTTGGACTATATGAATAAAACTGTTAGAATATTTTAATGTTTGTGTCTGGAAATGATCAGATATGTTGATCATAGCTTTACTGTTTAGTGTCTCTCACTCTGTGATTGTTTTGTGTGTCTTTGTTGTTGTTTGTTGTCTCTTATTTCTTGTGTTGGCAGTTATATATATTATATAATATGAGCTGTGTGTCTGTGGTTCTGTGCTCTGCAGGTTCCCAGGTGTTTAATCACAGTAAGAGTGCAGCAGACGCTTCATCAGCGGCTCATTGTGGACAGAAGAGCTCAAACGCCTCCAGGAAGTATAAAAACCATTTAGCTTCACCGTGGAGACGAAACCATGGCGACAGCGGACGGAGAGGACATTCAGCGAGCAGAGAAAGCCACTTTAAAGAGGAAGCTGACGGGTCCTCCGAGGCTGCTGCTGGGGAAAACCAGGACCAGGAGCGTGGGGGAGGACAGACCTGAGGCTCGGACAGACAAAAATCAGACAGCCGGCGGAGACGAATCCTCATCGAAGAGCGAAACCATTGAGCTGACAGAAACTGCAGACATGGACAAAGGCGTTTTATCTGAGGTGAACGCAGAGAGCTGCAGGGGGCGCTGTGGAGCCGCAGGCCGGGGCGATGACATTAGAAACAGGAAGGTGAACCGACGCAGGTGGTGGAGAAGATTCTCACCGGCCGCCGTTTGCAACAGGAAGCAAAAGTCGGAGGAGAGTTTGGAGGAGCAGAAGAATGACGGTTGTGTTCCAACAGAGGGGGCGCTGCAGGAGGCTGCCTGTCTGAACACCACAGAAGAAAACAGGAAGAGGGGGTTCAATGTGAGGACGTGGCCGGCGTTCAAAAGGTTCCTCACTGCGTCCGATGTTCGACAAACCCGTGAGCAGAAGAAAAGAGAACCGTCGATGACCTTCAGGGAAAAAATGTGCACGTTTTTCAGAGGAGGACGAACGAGCCAGTTGGGACATGTGGAGGAAACGGTGGAGCTCGAGGAAACGGTGGAGCTCGAGGAAACGGTGGAGCTCGAGGAAACGGTGGAACTTGAGTACGTGAATGAAGACAGACCTACCGGACTCTACCATGGTGCAACTGCTCAGAGCGTAGAGGTCGTGACGGTGACGGAGGATGAAGCTCCAGATGAGGACGAGGTTTTGATGGACGCTGTGAGAACCAGAACTGGCAGCGAGGTCTTTGAAGGCCCCGCGGACACAAACAGCGCATCAGAAGTTGAGTCTCCAGAGACAGACGAGGTTTTGGACGCTGACATTCAGCTTTCAACCTCGACGGCGTCGCAGGAGTCCACCGAGGTTCCCTGTGAGGAGAAGACGGACGAAACCACCTCGCCCCTTCAGCTGTCCACTAACGGACCCTGCATCCGGATCGAGCTGGTTCCCCCGGACGACGACGCTCAGGAGGACGGAGAGGAGGAGTGCTGGGAGGGCAGCTCCTCCTCGGGGAACCACAACCACCTCCTCCTCCTCCTCCTCGGCTCCGAGAACGGCGAGCAGCAGCTGCTTCAGACGGCTCGCTCTCTGGTACGAGCCGCCATGAACGCCGCCGTGGATCAGCTGACCAGAGAACAGCAGAGTGACTCGGACTGTGTTCACAGGGAGCCGCCGGGCTGCAGAGATCACGCCTGAACCCGAGGAAGAGCAGCAAACGTCAACACTATGACATCATCAGTTTGATGAGTGGCATGAAAGCAGCTGTCATCTCATTGGTCAAAGTTCAGAGTGATTGATTGGTGATCAGTTTCAGCTGTTTGTAACGTCTGCCTGACAGTCACAGCTCAGGGCGATTGTAGCTGATTAAATCTGCTCCTTAAATGAGTTCAGTTCATTTGTATTAATCAATAAGTTTGATCAATAATAATAAATATTATTTATCTTAATAACTTCAGTTTCTGTACATTTTAAAATAAATATGATGTGTTTTTGTTTGATGTAATCATTTTCTGTTCTGAGAATAAAGAGAATATTCATCAACATTAAACTCATTAAAGTCAAATCAAAATGCATAAAAACAATAAATATGTAATCAATATATCTGTGTGTTTATTGATGTCTTGCTTCTGTTCACACAGACGACCGCAGGGCGACCACAGAACAAGAAAATGAAAAAGAGGAAATAAAATGTGAATAAATGAGTTTTGAGTCTCAAACGTCGAATAAAAGTTTTTCTATATTACAGGATAAAAAACTCATATTTTTATTTTTCTCTTTAATTTCTTTAATGTTTTCAACCTTTTAAATAAAAACACAATTACTAAAATGTTGTAATAAAACTTTATTGATTCACATGTTGCAGAAGAACAGACAGACGAAGAGAAATCTAAAAGTTCAATTATATTATTAATATTATTTACATTATTATTGTTATTATTTACATTATTATTGTTATTGTTTACATTATTATTGTTATTATTTATTCTGTATCAATGATTTGTGCAACAAATGAAAAACTCATTAAACAGGTTTTTGTCAATAATCAATACATTGATCAGATATTTGGACGCTTCATGTTGACTTCACCCCCCAGCAGGAAACAGCTGCTACATCTCTGTTTCCACGGCAACAACCTCTGACCCCTGAACAAACAGCTGCAGTCCAGTTTAAAGGTCAAAGAATAAAGAGAGTGAACCCTGAGCTCAGACTGACAGGTAACATGTTGAATATAATCCTCTTGTTGTTTCTTTTTCTGCGTCTGTGAACGGTGAATGTTCTTTCTCTTGGTGGGTTTGGATCAGACTGAAGATAAAATGACACTTTATTGATCTCTGTGGGGAGAAGAGGAAGTAAACTTGAACAAATAACAGTAAAAAAGTAAAAGATACTGAGATACTTTTTGCTTTAGGCGACAAATTAAATAAAGAAAAATAGAACAGAATAAAAGCGCAGTAGAATTTAATATTAAAGAAAAACAACATCAGGTGATTGATGATATTTAGAGGACGTTTCACCTTCCAGTGTTTTCTGCAGGTTCACCTCCTCGGCTGGTTCTTCAGGAGGAACCGCTGAGCGCTCTGCACCGTGTTCTAAACAAAAGACAACAACAACAATAAATAACAACAACTGAAGTCAGACAGGATGAATAAAAGCAGTGGAATCATCAGAAGAACTTCACACACAACAGCAGAATCAGCTGTAGCTGGGCGGCGCTTCCCCTGTGAGCACAAAGGATGCTGGGAAACGGCGTGGAGAGAGTTCATTTGAAATGTGCGTTCACATTATTCAACAAAGAGATTATTTAAACCACACTATAAAATACAATTAAATTGATTGAATGACCTCCATGAGCATCGCCACTGTCATTGGCCCCACCCCCCCTGGAACAGGTGTGATGAATCCTGCTCTTTGATTGGCTGACGCGTAGTGGACGTCTCCGACGACTCGTTTACCGCTCGCCTTCGTCTCATCTGTCAGAGACGACCACACAGAGGTCAAAGTTATTATTATTATTATCCGACAATGTTACATTGCTATACACACTGTATGTTTATAATGTGTTACCATGTGTTTTAATGTGTTTTAATGTGTTATTAAAACACACGTGGCTCCTCGTGCCACATGTCGAAGTATCCTTGAGCAAGATACTGAACCCTGAATTGCTCCCAATGCTGTGCATCGGTGTGTGAATGTGTATGAATGCGTTAGTTTCTGTTCGATGGGCTTTGCCATCACTGAGTACAAACTGTGTGTGAAGGGTGAATGTGCGGGAGTGTAAAGCGCTTTGGAGTGGTCGGAGACTAGAAAGGCGCTAATACAAGTACAAGGTCGCGCATTTACCATTTATAATGTGTATATTGCTTAAATGTGTCTTCAATGTGTTTTATGCGTTACAGATGTGTTATAAATCCACGTTATACATGCATGCTTATATTGCCGCTATAATGCTGTTAAACGCGTTTTAATGCATTTTAATGAGTTACATATACAATATCAGTGTGGTACCTGGTATGTGGTTGATTCCACAGTCAATGACCACTGCTCCGCCTTCAACCCACCTCCTCGTCACCATCCATCTGCCTCCCTGCACCCCACCACCAGGATATCAGCCAGGCCCACCTACGGAAACGCATCATCAGACACACAGAGACTTTAGAGTCTTGTGAGGACTAATAATAACCAATCAGTACAAGTGACGTCAACCTGCTCAGGTAGTCAGGTGTCTTGAGTGACAGGTGGTCACAGAGCGTGGTTCCACAGCAGCAGGTTCGTGCATCCGGTGGCCTCCGACAATCTTACTGCGACCAATCACCACCGCCGTGTTCCCCCCCACAGACCGCCTACACAGGAACAGGAAGTCAACAGGTGAGCATATGTGAGTGAGATGGGAGTGTGTCAAATGTCAAAAATAGGGTCTTGTGTAAGCGCAAGGAGCTGTCCCAAAAACACTTGTTAACCTGCCAAGTTGCTTTCTTAGAGACTCCTTCTGTTTACTATTCTCAATACAATTTATACACTACAATTTACTCTAATAATTGATTAATCCATTTGAACCCATTCATACATCCCAGCTCACATTTGAAAAATATGAGGAGCTTGCTGCTTCTCTTGTTTTATACTGACTCACTAAACTTATAACAACTTTGGATTCATGGACTTTTCAAACCAAACCTCTGTTTAAGAAGATCATTCTCCCAGGACCTTTCATGCATTTTCTCAGGAGTCGTTCCTCTTGAACAATACAGGACAGCATTCTTCACCAAACTGTCCTATACATATAATTAACCAGTAGGCCTAGTACTGACACATTTGCCTCAGTTTTATTCCTCCTTTTTTCATTATGCAACAACTCAGGTGTGTGTGTGTGTGTGTGTGTGTGTGTGTGTGAGACCTGTCTGTCTGATTAGCTCCATACAGCCGTTGGGGGTGCAGGGGATGAAACAGTCATTCAGATCTCCTCGAGACAACTTCCCTGCATTAATACAGCTCAGACTGCACACACACACACACACACACACACACACACAATATAAAGGTGATCAGTTCTGAAGAAACAAGTTTTTATAAAAGAAGAAGAGACTTCCTGTAGGTCACTTCCTGTGGCGACTCACCCGTCCACGTCTTTCAGCGGAGAGACGGCGTTGGTGACGAGTTCAGTGTCGATGGGATTGACAGAGTCCAGAGGCAGCTGGACGATCAGACCGTGGACCAACGGGTTCTCATTGACGGACATGATGCTCTGCAGGACCTGGGGAACCACAGGAAACAGGGACAGGAAACAGTCAGAGCTGCAGCCGCCATCGCTGCTGGATGATGCCATCAGTGGAGGATTGTCACCCACCTCGTCCTGCGTCGCTGTGTTCGGCAGCCGCACATGTTTCGCATCGATTCCAATCTGCAGACGAAAATTTTATTAAAGCTCGATCAATATCGTATCAATATTATATCAGCATATTAACAAACGCAGCCCTGCTAGCAGCCACCGCGGTTCTGGGTCAGCAGGATACAGAGGACGAGGCTGCAGGTCAGGACCTGGTGCTCATTTTAAACAGGAAGCAGAGTGTTTACTTCCTCATATCTACAGTCAGGGAGGGGCCTGTCTCTGTAGCTAATAGCGCTGTGTGCTACGTCCCCCCAGTCCAGCAGCTGTAGTGGATCCATTAGAGGACTCTGTGGGACTGAGAGCTCCCAGTGAACAGCAGGTCCAGACCAGGACTGAATGCAGCATCTGATGCTGACGGAGGACAGTTTGACTGCGGGGAATAAAGGACTGAGGTTTGGCTCCTGGCACCTGGTGGCTGTACCAGCTAACAGTAGCTAATGGCACAAGCTAGTGGGGGTCACAGATACTACAGACAGTTGATTTATACAGTGTGTGATAAAGACAACAACATCCATATTTAGTCTCAGTGATAAGTCATTGTTTGTGTAGAGACGTTGAGATTCCTGACCTCTGCAGCCGCCTTCAGTTTGGAGCTGATGTACAGGTTGGAGTCGTCTCTGTCTCCTACCTGAAACACAGAAACACCTTCACACACTGACTTTATCTCACTGGGTCTGATGCTTCTGCCTCAGGATGAATGGCCGTCTCTGTGTTTGCTTTGTTAGTGTTGGAGACATTTTTAAATTAAACACTTTAAAGAAGAGACAATGTCAGATAAAGGGTTCACATAAAGGAATATCATTTTGGTTATATGCTTTATTTTTGGTTTCATGTTTGAATGAAAAACTGTTTTAGTGTGGTTGAAATCAACGAGGACAATGGATGACAGTCTGAGACTGACAATGAGGAACTTACTACAGCAGCATCTGGAAAATAAGAGATTCAATAAAGCTGCTGACTTAAAACAAACAGGTCAAGGTTTATGGTTATGAAGCTGAAATGAAAACTAACTTCACTGAAAACCAAATGTTGATTCATGAAGCAAAGACTGCACATAAAACGTCTGAGTGCTGTGAACATGTTAACGCCTGAGACGAGATAAACCCAACAGTGTGTCACATGTGGGCTCAGTAACATCACACGCCTCAATTTAAACACACAAGCATGTAGACACTGTGGAGGAGAAAGCTGCATCCAAAGGAGACTGCGTGTATTACCTGGAAAGGTCCACCAGAGGGCGCCAACGACACCGTGCACACAACAAAGGTCACAGCAGCGTGTACAGAACGAGTTCTCAACCGGAGTCAGGTAAAAGTCTGATTCACAGGTCAAAGTTCAGAAACTGTTTGTGAGACTGCTTTTTGACTGCAATTGGTCTTTGACCCTGACTCTGCAGGTTCAGGTCGTTCTGGCTGGTTCAGGTTTTGGTTTGGAGGGTTGGAGGTCTGTTATCAGAGTTCCTGAGAGGAAGAGCAGCTGCAGTAAACACAGCCGGTCCACACCAGTTTGACTGAGACCAGTTTGACTGAGACCAGTTTGACTCTACAGATTCACAGTCAGCAGTGAACATTCATCTTCATCTTCGTACAACTCTGTCTGTTTTGGTGTTGGATTTAAGCAGCTGGATCTGCTGAATGGTTTAATGTCGACATAAAGCATGAAACAGGCAGTTAGGAACCTGTCGCTGTAGCTTATAGCATCCCCCCAGTCCAGCAGCTGTAGTGGATCCATTAGAGGACTCTGGTGGACTGGGAGCTCCCAGTGAACAGCAGGTCCAGACCAGGACTGAATGCAGCATCTGATGCTGACAGAGGACAGTTTGCAGCTACATTATGTGATAATAAAATTGTGTTTGTTAGTTGAGGTTCTGACCTGTAAGACAACCAGACCTGGTCTGAACCCTGAGAAGTGACTCTTCATCTTCTCCACCTCCATCCTCAGCCTCTCCCTCACCAACCTGCTCACACACACACACAAAGGTCAAAGGTCAGACAGGTTGAAAGCTGCTGGTCCCATCCGTCCTTCCTCATACTGGTCTGACTGGGACAAACTGGGACAAATGGACAAACTGGGATGTGTACCAACTCACTTAGAGGTCTTGTTGCCGGAGACGATGGTTGCTATGGAGCGACTGCTTCCTTGGAAACCGGAGACCCCGAGACGGAGCGAGAGGGCAGCCAAGGACAACATGACTGAGAGAGAGAGAGAGAGCTTTAGATGTATTGATCCAAAGTTTAAATCAATAATCTATAATCTATAATGACTTTTAATTGACTTCCATATATTGGAGATGAGGAGACCTCTGTGGATAATTGGGCTCCTGGTAGAAACTTCCTGAACCATGAACACTGAAGGAATCCTAACCAAGAGAAGCTGACTGCAATGACGGCAATAGTAGTGAATTCCCACGATCCCATGCTGCTTCATGATGTCATCAAACTTCGTCTTTTGTTATTGTTTTCATGTGAGAGATCCCCATAAATGGCGGCTTTGGCTCAGAGAAAGAGTGGGTTGTCTACTAATCGGATGGTTGTTGGGTCGTTCCCTGCTTCCTCCTGCCACATGTCGAAGTACCTTTGAGCAAGATCCTGAACCCCAAATTGCTCCTGATGCTGTGCATCAGTGTGTAAATGTGTATGAATGAAGTTGATGGGCTTTGCCATCACTGATTGAATGTGTGTGAAAGGGTGAATGTGGCGCTTTGAGTGGTCGGAAGACTAGAAAGCCGCTATACAAGTACAGGTCAATTTACCATTTACCATCCATTCAGTGTTGATTTGGACAGCCCTAAGCCCTAGCAAGGGTATGTGCCCAAGTCCATGAGTCTGCAAGTTCAGGGAAGTCAGGAATCTGCTAAATTCCAAAAAATGTATAATAAATACTGACTCATGTGGTTCAGGAGGAAGCTCTATGCAAAATTCCTTATTTTAGCAAACCAGAACCCTGGAGCCTCCTCAACCATATTGTGGCTTTTCACTGACTGCCTCTATATTAATTATCATGTTTTCAGTGTGGGATTACCAGTGTGTGTTCTTTTCAGACTGAAGCTCATTCTGTTCCAGTGTAAATCTTGCAGCTCGTCTCTGCATGACCTCCTCATTACCATTCAGCTGCTCACAGCTTCCCTCAGCTCACATATGTCCCCGCTCACATGCCAATACAACTGCCTCAGGGTGTTCCATTCAACACCCACCAGGAGTCACCCATGGGTGTCCTTGTTTCCACTCATAAAGCCTCTCCTGGCGTCTTCACACCCCGTGCAAGTGCAACTGTGAGCCGAGTGGACACAATAGAGCCGCAGGCCCTGACGTCTGTGTGATTATCTGCTTGGCTCCTTTCAGACACGATTAGTGTAAAATCTTTAATTACACAGAAAAATGATTATGTAACCCTCAAGGGAAGCTGTGAGTGTGTGTCAGAGCTTGAAAGCGGTGTGTTTTATTTAAATGCATGATGTGAAGTGACACATGATAGTGTGCCAGGAGGTGCAAAGGTGAGGGTGTGGCAGTGGAAGATGAGGATGAGAAAAAAGGGCAAGAAAAGTTGAAAAGGAGAAACAGGAGGGCAAAGAAATGGAGAGCTAAAAGGAGAGGAGTGAGAAAAGGAAAGGAAAAAGAGGGTATGGAAAATAATGGAGAAAAGATAAGGCAAAGAGGTGATATATGATGAGGAACAGCGTGCAACATTTGCGTATTCTTCCGTAGGAATCTTGTGGTTAGCAGTGAAAAATTAGTATCAGCCTGATGAGATGTGTAATTTGCAACAAGACACGGTTGTTTAAAGAAGATGGTGGTTTGATTTTGGAGGGTGGCTGCGGCATGAAAGGAGATATGTAGACCTCATGCTGGGGCATGGTCCTGGTTTTATCTGATGCTGAAGTGAGATCACATGAGCTGTATTTGCAGCTATGCACTCACCTAAGACTGCAGAATATGAACAATGAAATCAAACTGTTTTGATATCAAAATGCACACTCCACCTGGTGAGCTACTGAGCCCCCTTAAAATGAAATTTCAAGAAGACATGTAAAATAGGATAGCCTACTAAGTTTGCCTGCCTGAGATCTTCAAGGTTGGAGTACCACAGCTGTAGGGCCCAGACAGGCCCCGTCACCCTCATGGCAGAGAAACACTGGCCGATGTCAAGCCGATGGATCCTACTCAATTTGTATGGAAAGCAGGAGATCTGGCTATGTGGTGCCTCATGTATGTACTGTTGTGAGTTTGCTGGCAATTCACTTTATTTGAACTGATGCTTCTTAGGCCCCACCCTTTTTGGAACTTAAGTCACATCTTAAGTTAGCAGAACTCAGTGATTGAAGCAAAATAAAATCCCTGCCTATATTTTTTGACAGGGCTCTATATGGGACAGGCCTTTAATTCCTTTTGCAAAAAACTCGGGGATGGGAAATGCTATGAAATTGTATATTTGAACCAGTATGAATATTACTTTAAAAAAAAACATATCAATTGCGAATTATTCATTTGATCTAGCTCTAGAGTGAGAGAGAGAGAGCTAGCCCCATATCAAAATAAAAAATAAAAGTTGAGAATAGATGAAAGTTACCATAGTTATTTAAACCTTTATTTCCACTTTGTGTGAAAAAGATTTTAACAAATCAGTTCAACATGTAAAAAAAAAAGAAATCAGGTAGATGACAATGCCTTTTAAATCATTGGTATATGTTGCTATCCGCTGTCATACCTTTGAACAGCTGATTGACTAGTGCTGATCTAACATCGGTAAGAATCCCAGGCTGATATATGGACTTCCGGTTATGGAGCACGGCTGGCAGGTCACAGTAACTTGGCTCATCGCTAATGTTGTGGCGAGGATAAGGATAAGGTGGGGAAATAAACTAATTAAAATTTTTGACAACAACCAAATTAGGGAAAGGAAACCGACAACGCCTCCTGGAATTCACGAGAATTAATTTGGAAAGCACACAGGTAAGTTACTCAGCTAAGCATTGAACGTGGTTCTCGGTATACCCTTTATAGGAAAAATATACAATTTATTGTTAACTAATTAGTTAAAAATATTTCAATTTCCCTTCATACAAAAGAAATCATAACAGGGGATCACAAAAGGGGGGCTGGAGCCGGTGTATGGACAGGGGCTTAGTTTGCAGGGGGGGGGATTCACCAAATAAGAAATACTCAAAAAAACACCCGCCTAGTGACACATCACTCAGTGGGGGGAAGCGAGACCGCGTTTCCCGGACACAGCAGACAGAAGAGCGGTCCACCACAACGGGCGTCAGCGTGCCACACAGTCTCCAGCAACTAAAAAGAGAAATAAAACAAATTAATGGGCATCACAAAAACAAAAAGGCAAATCATCGTTAACAATATCAATAACTGCCACTTAAAGGAATGAAATTAACTAAAGAAAATCAACATTTAAATGTAATCATCCAAATTACAGATTACTTAAATAACTAAACTCCTTCACCACGCACACATGGGGAGGCCAGGCCCAGTTAAAAACCGTGACAAGGGCGGTGGTTGTTAACTGGTTT
>NW_023340246.1:22876222-22878571 GCF_004916995.1 Morone saxatilis | reverse complement strand
AAGCAGCAAAGATAGGCAGGCTAATGTAGCTTAAATAAGGCTCCATGAATGATATTTGCCAATTGGATGCTTGAGGGAATCAGCTGAGCTGTCAGTTGACTGTGTATAGTTTTCCAATAGGAAGCTTAGGAGGAATCAGCTGAGCCATCAGCTGATGTGTGTTTACGACTAGCTGTGATCAGCTGATGTAGCTGGAATTGAGAGCTGAGCTTGACTTTGTGGCCTGCCTGAACTAATGCTGTGCTTAATTTTAGGTTAAAGAGGGAAATAGGACAGAAATTATACATAAATTGTGTTTCAACTATATATTGTATTTGAAGGTATTAATTGTTGTTAATTGATGGAAATATTAAGCCCAGTGGGAGGGGCTATCGGGTTAAAAGGGCTGCCTTTGCCCTAATAAAGTCAGTCCTGGCTTGGTTACAGTGGAGGTAACGTGAATCTACCACCCTGACATTTACACCCTAACACATTTAAAAACACACCTGACAAAACAACTAATAGTACTAAAACTGTTATAGTTATGATGAAATACATTTAGATTATATAAAAAAACAACAGTAATGAGTTAGTAGGTAGTGTCTTTGGCAATTTGTAGGTCCTGCTGTTAACTGACAGTGATTATGTGATTTTGACCAGAAAAACCCAACTCTCACTGTTTTTTTCACAATGGTATTGCAGATTCTTTGGCAACTTATAAGTGAAAAATAAAGTCTTCGAGGTGCTGTGCTCCAAAAAACAGCATCCTTCTCTGGGAGTGAGAGCCAGGTGGGTCCTGCTGTTTGCTGACCGTGATTATGTGATGTGATTTTGAGAAAAAAAAAAAACGTTCACAATTTCTTTGTCATGTTCCAGGATGCACTGTGAGTCAAGACATGTCTCACAACACAATCTTACAGTATCTATATTATTATAAAGACAGGCACTTATGACTTTCTGATTTACAGGTGGAAATTGCTGAATCCAGCAGAAAAATATCACAGCTGTCAATGTTACAATGTATATTTCCAATTTGAGTTTTTGATGACAAATTAAGGATCTAAAATACAAAGCTCAGGCCTTTATTTTGCGTTTTTTGATACAGTGGGAATGCTTTTTAAATAAGAACTATGGGGTTGATAACATAGCCTAATAATTTGCCTTTGGGGAAAAGTTTCAAGTCTTTTCAAGTCAAAAGACACAAGTCCAAGAAACGTCACGAGTTATTGGTATTAAAGTCCTAATCGAGTCTTTTGCAAGTCTTTTTTGATTTTATCAAATTGAGTTGACTCAAGTCTGACTCGAGTACCAAGTCATGTGAATCAAGTCCACACATCTGGTCAACATTGCAATTGTAAACAGTTAAAATGCAAAGCTTTACAGGTGGTGCAAGTGATCAGGGCTTAGTAAATGGTGAATTGTGTAATTTATTTTCTGTGGGTATCCTCAGGGAGGAAAGATGGCAGCATCTAAAGGGGTCCTTCTGGAAACTTTGGAGGATTTGGGCACCGAAGAGTTAAAAAAATTCAAGTGGTACCTGCAAGGGGTTCTGGAAGGCTTCTCGCCTATGACAAAGTGTCAACTGGAGAATGCAGACAGGGTGGACACAGTGGATCAGATGGTGCGGGCCTATGGTATAAACACTATTAAAGTGACCACAATGGTTTTAGGGAAGATGAAGCTGAATGATCTTGCAGAGAAATTATCAATAACCACCTCAAAACCCACAGGTAAGTCATCATATGAAATAAATAATAGAAAATAGAGCAAAACTTGCATCTTACTTACTTTAAACTTCCTTTTAGCTAATGTCTCTCTCTTTTCTACAAAGAAGGACAGATATATTGTGTTACACGTTAGCTTATAAAACAAACTACCAAATATTCACCAGAGAAAAACATTTCAAAAGTGTATCTGAGAACAAAAAGTGACATAACAGCCAGTTCTGCTTTTTTGCCTCTACTGGTTAGAATGATCATGCTTCAACACCAGTACCATTGTAAGATACTCTCTATTCCATGGAGGCATTACTGGGAATCACAACATATAAGTTGTTGAGGAACACTAATTAATTTTATAAAAGTTTCCTTATTCAGGACCGAGTTGTCAAATGAGCTGAATAGATACAATGAATACGGAAATGTGTGCAGTTGTTTATAGTCTATTAGTTTATGCATTTGTTTGTTCTTCAGAGATTCCTGAGTGCCAGCGAAAACTCAAATCTAAATTATGGAAGAAGTATAAATATGCTTTCGAAAAAATCACACAATCAAAAACTTCAACTCTTCTAAATAAGATCTATACAGAGATCTACATCACAGAGGGAGGGACTGCAGAGGTCAATGATGAACATGAGGTCAGACAGATTGA
>NW_023340246.1:22872186-22876122 GCF_004916995.1 Morone saxatilis | reverse complement strand
ACTAATACGTGTGTGGTATCAAGAATCATAAAGAAATGAGAAGTCTATTGAATTGCTCTTGGTTCCTGTTGACGACTTGCTTAGATTGCACAACAACTGTAGTTAATTTAAGTCCTTGGAGGTAGGTTCCTGATAGGCTGTAAATAATTGTGTTCCCATTTTTAATCAGGAGAACCCAGGATTTCCATTTAGCATTTTTCTGGCTTTTTATAATTCAATTTTTTATTAGGAATATTTGACGTAATTGATTGTTATGTGCCACATTATCATCCCTTAATATCAGTGGTTTATATATAACTAATATCCCCTAAAATGTTAATAATTTCTTACCCGAGAGGGACCACTGCAAACTCCGCCTGCTAAGAGGCTCCTGCATGGGCCAGAGAACAGGAGGATTCCTCCTCTCACGATACTGAGACACCTAGCCCACGCGCGGCTAGATTTCGAACAAAGTAACTGCCAGCAATGTGGCCTCATCTACACATGCATCGACCCCAATAAAGTATGAAAATCGAGTTTTTTGCTCATTGAAATCAGAAAAGTATGTTGTTGGTTGTTGTCCATCAATCACAACGCGCACGTACTAGAAAAAGCGAAGTAAGTCTTTGTATCTTATGGATGTTAACCTCCAAGCGTGTTGGTCTACACAATGGTGTCCTGGCACGCCAACCATACGTGCCACCGACTATGTCTGTGACGGCTCGGTTCCATTAACTTAATCTTTACACTTGAATATAATTACCCGGCTTTAATAAAAAGATTAGAAACTAATGAAACAAGTGTACTGAAAAACTTTATTGTTTTAAATTATGTTTGTTGACCAACCAGCACAAAAATAAATAGTCTCATCAATTTTGGGTTGCTCAATGTTTTTTACCAAAGTGAGACGTTACTGTTCAAGATACATGATAAGACTTCCGCCATTATTCGACTTAGGATTCAATGTATTACCATAAAAAGGGAGAAAGAAAGAAAAGAAAGAAAGAAAGAAAAGAAAGAAAGAAAGAAAGAAAGAAAGAAAGAAAGACAGGATTCAACTCATTCATGAACGTCAGTCTCTATTACAAAATTTAATGTTGAATGTTGCTGCCACTAAATAGTGCAAACTGGATTCAAACCTGCAACTTTCTACAACAACATGCAACACGAGTGTGTGTGTGTGTGTGTGTGTGTGTGGTGTGTGTGTTGTTGTGTGTGTGTGTGTGTGTGTGCAGCAGAGCGAAGAACTGAGTGAGAGACCAAGCGGGCGAGTGAGCACAAGAAAGAATGACATGAAAAGAGAGAGAGGCAGCGAAATCAGATCATCGGGCAAATGGGAGTCAACCAGAGAGAGAGAGAGTTAACGCCATAGAAAGTAAAGCTCTCTCGCCCCATCAGAGCTGCACTCATGTCCTCGCTTTGTTATAAAAACCTGACAGACGAGCTCAATGTCAAACTAACTTCTCTGAACACGTCCAAACCGCAGCCTCCACACTTCACTAGCTCTGAGAACTCACAGCAACAGGAAGTGAAGATTCACACACACTGCTCCTTTAAAGGAGTGTGTGTCCTCTTTAACCTGACGTCCTGTTTTCCTTCTCTGAAAGCAGAAATAAAGATGTCTACCTGCAATATAATCACTTTCTATGGAGGGAAACCAGCTTTGTGAGACTTCATTGTCACTCTCATGAGCTCTGTTTGGTCCCGCCCCTCTCCTGCCCCTAGCTTACATCTCATTGGTTGACACGTTCATCATCATTTAAAAATTTTTTGTTCCCGACCTTCAGAGCGGCGCTGTCGGCCAGAGCGGCAGCTTGTCTGTTCAGCTGTGACGTCATGATGTGGCAGCGCTGACACAGCCTCTGCAGCTCCTCCTCCTCCTCTTCCGGCTTGCCGTAGCGGCTCAGTTCGCTGGCCGACAGCGAACCTTCCGGGTTCGGCCGGGACGCACAACTTCTCGTCTCCTCGCCACCCTCTCCAGCGGAACGAAGGCGTTTCCTGCGACACGTTGAGCCCAGAGGAAGAGGAGTCTCGCCCTCCACCACCTGCAGGCAAACAGAACGACCTGTTGACCTTTTGACCTTCGGCACATTACATCAGTGACAGTTTCTGTTTCTATGATCGACAGCAGATTCAAGACTTTTAACTTAACATGCTTTCAGACGGGTACAAACTTAACAGGTTAACATGCATCAAGCACAACAGAGCGAGACATGAAAACCTTCAAAATAAAGATATATATAATGGCTATAATTTACAGTAAAGCTGAGCACAGCACAGATTGGTCAAATGAGATAAAATCTGCAAATTCATTAATAAACACTGAAATGTCGACTAGATCTTTCCTCCAGTAGATCCTTAATTTTACTCTGCTTCTCAGCCTCGACTGACTTTCATAATAATGGTTTTAATTTGAAAGTTAGGTCTAGTCTATTTTTCTCTTCTATCTTTTATTTATTTAACACATATAATAAACATACATTTCAATACTTGAAATCTGATGCTTTCACAACAGTGGGAACTCAGGATTAGATCTAAATGCAAAACAGCACAGGCAGCAGGATGACATCAGTGATTTCATGTAATAATTCAGCTTACAGGCAGGTACAGGTTCAGGTAGGCAGACAGGTACACAAACAGATGCAGCTCCAGGTAAAGTAAAAAGTCAAATAAACAGCAGGACAAAACAACCAGGATAAACTGACAGAAACTGACAGAACAAGGGAAAACAAAGACTAAACGCACAGGTGAGGGAAAAGATAATGAGAGAAATCAGGGCGGGGCAAACTATCAACAGTGGAGTCAAAACTGATAGAGACAGGAATTTAGTTTACACAAGACAGAAGAACAGGAGTTAAAACAGGAAATAACAGAAATAAACCATAAAAGCACCAAAGTCAGTTTAGTCTGCAGTCTGTGGACAGTTATTTATACAAACAATAACACAAACAGCATATATATTACATACAGCAGACACCATATTATATTATATTATGTGAACATAGTCACAGGATGCTTTAAAGAACAGTTTAGTTTTGTCTACCAGGAAGATTTTCTATGAAGATAATAAAGTGATACTCACTGTGTATCTCCTGTAGTCCGGTCTGTGTCCCCGAGCTGTGTTCCAGTACTGTGAGTACATCCCTCTTAATAAACTCTATTATTTTAATAAAACACTCTGACTATTTAATAATTCACTTTCCTACATTTGCTGTCAGAGACGCAGCTTCAGTCTCGGTGAGCCGGTGGAAGTGAGTGTGTGAACTGAATGATGTCATTGAAGCGTGAACCTTCAGACTACAGGACAGGAAGTGAAGGCTGAGATTAGATCCTCTGACACTCTGTTACATAACTGCTGTACGTATACTGAGTTAATAATTACTAAATATTATTTGGTACTTAAATCCAATTCTGGGGTACTTGAGAACTTCCATTTTCTGCTACTTTGTATTTCTGCTCCACTACATTTATTTTATACCTTTAGTTACTTCACAGATTAAGATTATAAAAACAAAATACAATCAATATTATTATTATAGAGTCAGTTAAGATCAGACTTTTTGATCCTAGGGTTCAACATTTACCAGCTGCACCATTAACATAATGAACACATTAATGCATCAATAATAATAATAATCCAATAATAATATATATATGTATATTATTCTGAAATTCTAATAGTTCTATACTTAATCAGACTTTTTTCCACCACATATGACAACAGATGGTTCTATAGGTGCATCTCAATAAATTAGAATATCATGACAAAGTTGATTTATTTTAGTAATTCAATTCAAAAAGTGAAACTCATATATTATATAGATTTAGGGATGTCCGATGATATCGGTCCTCCGATATTATATTATATTTTAATACAGAAATGTCGGCCTACTCAAAAGTATGTTCATATATATGCACTCAATACTTGGTCGGGGCTCCTTTTGCATGAATTATTGC
>NW_023340246.1:22868453-22872086 GCF_004916995.1 Morone saxatilis | reverse complement strand
ATCAAATGCCATGTGAACCCTATGGTCGCATTATTGGGTATGCGAAACGGTGGAACAAGGCGCTGTGGATCCGAAATCACCCCACCTACCCATATAGGCCTCTAACAACACCCATATACAACCAACAGCAGCTGTCTAAGTAAACTACAGCACACATAGGTAGAGCGGACTAACGCAACTGCCAGTGTCGTTGTAGTGAACTCTGTTAGTTAGGACTTAACTCATTTCGCAAACACTGATGTTACTATAAAATGTCTACTCAAAAGTTACTTTGTTTCGCCGATTGAAGATACGTTATTAGAGGTCAGCCTTCTAGCCTGATACCTAGCTTCTGTACTAGCCAAACAGCTTGCAGTCTGCATTGCCCTTAAAAGTATAACTGTCGTGCACCGCTAGAACCAAGACCTAGAATACCAGATAGCTATACGTCATAGATAGAACTGTGTTGCTTACGACTGGAATCTATGATAAGCTAGACATATATTTCGCCTACACAGAACTGATCAATATTGGCGAATTTGTGTGTTCCTGCGCGCGCAGATTTGTGTCGAGGTCAATCGATGTGTATTGTTTATCCACATTGTGTGGTGTCAGAGGCTTACTCACCGAGCTGCGAAATATAATCCAGCAGCAGATACTTTCAAATGCAGAGCATCCAAAGATAGGCTGCTTGATGCGCTCAGAGAGAGGAACTAGACTGTCATTGTAAATTTGAACTTTAGTGTAATTGGGTCATGTGTGAGGTTGTTGTTGCATCAAATAATATATCTCTTGTACATGGTAAGAGTGGATTTGGGGTATTCAATTTCTCAACGGTCTAGTGTGCTTAGTGAGTCCTGATGATCACTTGTTGTGGGAGCGGCTTGTGGAGCTGTGCCTACTCGTGGAAGTTCAGTTGTCTATCAAGTTACAACATAGCCGCTAAAGTCTCTTTATGATTTATCTCGTGATCAAATAGCGAACCAAATTCATAATTTCTTTATGCTTAATTAGCTCGAGCTATACGTAGAAAAATAGAAATGTATACATCTTTTTTAACGAACGACCACTTATCAATTTACATAGTGCTCTCAAATTTTATCCTACAGGGTGAAATGTCCCTTCAATTAAATGCTGTTTGTTCTTTTACTAACCCTCCAGCCTGTAACAAATCAGACGCTGTGGGCGGGACATTGAGTGAGGCTGCATCATGTATCTGTTTGATAAAACAATAACAGAGAAAATACTGAATACAACCCCCCCAGGTTAAACTGCTGCTCAGTTGGTAGAGGGACCTCTGGAGCATGCTGTACCTGTCTCTCTCTCTCTCTCTCCATACTGTCTCTCTCTCTCTCTCTCTCCATACTGTCTCTCTATATACTGTCTGTCTCTCCATACAGTCTCTCTCCATACTGTCTCTTTCTCTCCATACTGTCTGTCTCTCAGGTACAGTCAGACAGTTTGTCCCTCCTTGCTTACCGTACTGTGTTGTTGGTGTTCAGCTGTGCAGCAGGAGACCCTCCACACCCCCTCCAGGTAGTGCTGTGCATTCAGGGGGAGGGGCGTGACCGTTGCGAGCCCCTTGACTCCGCCCCCGCCCAGGTAGGTGCTCTGAACTCCACCCCATCCCCACAGAGCCCCGCCTCCCTGCTGTTCCTCATACGACCATTTCTGCTGCTTCACCGGCAGCTCCTCGCCCCCCCAGCTGGTGGAGGCAGCAGCGGGGGGGAGTACAGAGGAGCCGGCGGGGCGAGGACTCATCTCCCTGCCGAGGCCCAGAGCTCGACGCAGAGCGAGGCGTCTCAGCTGGTGGAAGGAGGCACCGCAGACATCACAGCGGGCATCGAGTGAAGCATGGCGGCCGCGGCGAGGCCACTGGAGGCGCTGGAGCTTATCGAACAGGAAGGAGGCGTAGGCCGGGTCCTGAAGGGAGACGATGTGATCGGTCAGTTTAAAGATCATTCAGATTGAACAACAACCTTTAAAGGAGATTTCATTTTGTCCCAGAGCCTGATGGGGACTGTTACACACACACACACTAATACACACACACACACAGTGTACCCCTCTGTGGGGCTCTGACCTCTGACCTCTGACCTCCACTAGTGTCAGTCACATAACTCCACACAGAGACGCTCCAACGGCTTACAGCCAATCACACGGCTGCATCCTCACTGGAGGGCGGAGCTAAAGTCAGATTGTTCCAGAGAATACTTTTTAATTAAGGATTTATTTATTTCCACCAAAGCAGAGTTGGTGATTGTTGAGTTTTATTTGCTTTCTGTTTACTTTAAAGAGTTTTACAATATCTGGTTGTTGTTGTTGTTGTTGTTGTTGTTGTTGTTGGACTGAGACGCTGCAGTGACAGTGAATGTCGTATTTAACTGTTAATATTTCTGGTACATTTAGATGGGAACATGTTTAAAGTGATGTAATAATGATAATGTACAGGACTTTCACCAGTCTGTGAGAACAGAGTGAAACTGCTCTGAGGTCAGTTTCAGTGTGAAACAAGCTGCTCCACTCAGACTTTTATGGCTCCTTTGTTTGACCTTTGACCTCTCGTCTTTCTGCAGCAGAGCAGCTGGCGGAAGGTCAAAGAGCAACAATTCAACAATTCAACAGAGAAAACTGCGTCAGACGACTTCTGTTCCGAATATTTCCTGACGTTAAAGGAGGAAGGAAGGAAGGAAGGAAGGAAGGAAGTAAATGAGAAGAAATAAAAGAAGCAAAGAAATCAGCTTTCTTAATGAAAAGAATCCTTTTGAAATATAATATATATAATAATAATAATATATGATATAAATTATGTTACTTTTGGTAATGAAAGCTCGTACACAGTCAATCAGTCCCTCACCGATCAGTTAACTCACATTCAAACATATGTCACCAAACTACACAGATTTTATTCCCACAGGCATTTTTCCCAAAATGCCTTTTTTTTAAATGATTAGAATAAAATGGCAATGGTTTTCTAACTTTAAGTAATTTTTTCTTTCTTTCTTTCTTTCTTTCTTTCTTTCTTTCTTTCGCAATTTCAGTGCAAAAAAAGTCTAAAAATGTCGCAACAGGAATCGAAATGTTAGAAAAAAACTCAAACTTTGTTTCATCCAGTTCAAAGTGCTTCACACTGACAAGATCATAATGAGGAGGAATAATGGAGTAAAAATCAGACAGAAACAACAAACAAATAAAAACAAACAGGATAAATATCTATATATATATATATATATATATATATTATAAGGAACTAGTGGAAATATATTCTCAAAGACTCGTTCCATCACTGATAAAGTAAATAAAGTGGGAACCAGCTGAGAGTCAGCAAACACAAACCTATTTATTATTATTCAGAACTAACCTGATGAATCCAAACAGCTCTCAGAGTCTGGACGAGTCTTTTATGATCCTGAAGCTGCTGCAGCACTGAGCGTCTGAGCTCAGAGCTGCAGTCTGTTTCTGTTACTTCAGTAAATCTCTGTCTCTATTCAGGTTGTGACAGCGAGGCGTCACAGCAGCTGCACACAGAGACAACTTCTGTCCTCCTTCAATCCAACAAACACTGAGCGGGGAATAAAAACTCACCAAAGCGTCTCTGTTAGTGTTTCCAACAATCACCAACTCTGGTTTGGTGGAAATAAATCCTTAATTCAC
>NW_023340246.1:22866273-22868306 GCF_004916995.1 Morone saxatilis | reverse complement strand
AATGTTAGCTGATATATTAATGCTCTAAAAGAACCTGTAACTTCCCTCCATTAGTATATAAGGCAGCTCTAAGTGCTGCCTTATATTCTGTATTTACAGTATGCAGTCTGCAGTGAAGCAGTGGGACTGGGTTCCTGCTGTCTGTGCTGTTGTGGAGGTTCAGGTTCAGTGAGGTGAGTCAGTGCTGATCAGCTGACTGACCTCCGCTGACAGACAGCAACAGTAATTAAAGTGAACAGAGACAGTAATGAAGTGTCCAGCAGCTCGTCACAGTCTCAATTAACAACGTTCACGTTTCATCGACCATCAGCGGTCGCAGGATGAAGACGAGACCACCACAGAGCCTGCCCCCCCCCCAGTGTGGTGTCACATTAACACTTTCATTTAGATTCATTTAAAAAATAATGTGTAAAAACCGAAAATGGAATAATCTGTTAGGGCCACATTTCAGACTGATCAGCTGAGACTGGATGAAAAAGACGTATTTAGTTGAAGATTTGGAAATAAAACAATGTATTGATTTCTAATGCCGCCTTTAGATATTTCTATTCAGTACTAATGTGCCACAATAATGTTTCTGAGATCAAATATCTTCATTTGGGGGCTTTTCCAAGCAAATATTCATATGTTATTACAGTCTCTATGAATATCTCTCTACAGCTGCTCTGTTGTCAGAGGAAACTGAGAGTGGTCCCATAGAGAAGAGAAATATGAATAATATTATATATTTTATTAATAAATCAAAAGGTGTAAATTGTTTCAAAAATCATTCAGGTTTTGTTTCTATCTTCATTATTTTAAATCACTAAATGACTTTCATGTAGATTATGTTGTAAACCAGAGTCTCTCCTGAACCAGGAGGCTTTAAACAGAATTTGAAACATTTTTTTTACTTCACAAGAAACAAATGCATCATAATATAAAAAGCGATTTATTGTACAAAAAAGATTTTGGGATGAGATTTATTTCTGGTTTGAGTTTACCGGCAGTTAAAAGACAAACGGATCCTAAATACTGTTTTTTATATTCAGTTTCAGGTTCTGATTGCAGAAGTAATATAATTAATTATAACAACACGCCTAAGATGGTTTATACAGTACATTAAAGTCTGTCTGAATTGGACATAAAATAAAAGATCATTAACCTGGTTTTCAACAGGTCTTATTGGTTCACTGTGGTTTTAATTGTCCTGTTTGAGTTGTAAATGATCTTATTTCTAATTGAGAACAGAAGGAGTCTATTTGCCTTTGGGCTCCTCGGGGCTTTGTTCATACAACTCTAACAGGCTGTGAAACAGAAATAACTAACTTCTTACTCTACAGAGATTATTTTCACTCTGCACTTTCAGAGAAAATTGATTTTTCCACTCAATTCATTTCACCCGACAGTCGCATTAATCAACACAGTAATTCCCCTCTCTGGATATGAGAGACTTTTGAATGCTAATTACTCTTTTAAAGTGTGTTTGATGTTGCTGAAGGTAAAAGCTGAACTCACTGCGTCGCCTCCCACGGCTTTAATTATCTCATTAATCATGAGGGCTACTAGACGGTGGAACCTGCAGTCAGCAGAACGGAGAACACGTTGGAAATCACAGGTTCTGTCAACTGTTCACTAAACAACAAAATCAATTTTAGATGAATTATAAAACTCAGTGTGTCACCTGGCTCAGTGTGTCACCTGGGGGTCAGCAGACAGCAGCTTCACGGCTGCTGATCATCAGGTTCAGTCCTGTTTATATTCAACAGGTTTCCACTCCCAACTCGTTTATACTGTCGCTTGGTTGGTGGCGTTCTGATTCAAAATATGAGGCTGTAGGAAACCTCTATGGGGCTAAATAAAACCTTCTTACAGCTATGTTTATTAATGTGCACTGTCCCTTTAAATAAGAAAACACACAAACATACGCCATTATGGGATAGAAACATCTGTCACAGTGGCCCCCACTGTTCAGTGGTGAGAACATCATATCTACTAAAAAGCAAACGTCTGACTACCTCCAGCATCAAACACTGACGTGTGTGTGTGTGTGT
>NW_023340246.1:22860228-22866173 GCF_004916995.1 Morone saxatilis | reverse complement strand
TGGTCTGGGACCAGTCAGGGAGTCAGACTCGTGTTTGGACGACTTGCAGTCGATGTTGTTCTCGCTGTGTTCATCTCCACTCGTCTGCGTTTTAGATTCACATTCAGCCGACTGACGCTGTGAGATCAATGAGACCGGATTACAGATGTAAATATAATCTGAGGTCACTGCAGACTAGGTTATTGATCAGACACCTGATCGGGGAGTGAACACTCTTCAGGTCGTCTTATTGTAACTCCACATTGTTTGTACTTTAGGTGACTGCTGTTTTTAGGATTTCTTCAGGTTTCAGTTGCCAGTGAACCATTAATTCAACCTGCAGGAACTGAAACTTAACGTTTTATTGTGAGTGAAGTTGAATGACGTAATGACATCAGAGGTTCTTCATAAAATAACAATATTAATAATAAAACTATATCAACCTGTGCAATTTAAACATGAAATTGTTATTGGTTATTGCTTTTATCAATAATGCTCTAACAAAAGTAGAATAACCATTTTTAAACATAAATAGTTGGATGAAACACCTGCAGTCAGCAGCTTCAGTTCAAACTCAGCCTAAGTACTCAAACTAAGTTTAGTTTTATCGTTAAATTAAACAGTTGTTACATAGAGATTAGTTAAAAGTATTTACAACCTGCCAGCTGTAACAGTTGTGTAGCTAACTGACAAAGCTAACATTAGCATGCTAATATTTTAGAGTTTAGAGTTAAAGAGGAAATCAAGTAAAGAGTACAGTCGACCTGAAACGCAATAAATTCTGTTTATTAATGATTCAATCTGGAAGATTTTAACTCACATTTTGCTAAAATCCCTTAAATAACCAACATTATGCTAATCACATTTGACTAAATGAGTAAATAACACCAGTTAGCTTAGCATAATCAGATATTTCCCTCACATTATAAACTGCTAGCTTCTTCACACAGACAGAAATAAAACTACTTTTAAAAGGATTTATCTTTAAGACCTAAAACTGTAGTTTTTTTTAAGTGAAGCTTGTGATGCTACAGTGACTTCCTGTTTACACAGCAGATTGCTTCTGATTGGATGGGGGTACAGATGTTTCCTAGCAACAGATTTAAATATTAAACTCTTTATTATCTGAGTCATTTCTTCAACCTGATTCAGTGAATCTCTGGTTTGAGACTTTGGAGGGACTGTAATGGATTCGTGGAGAGCTGCTGTTTATTTCTGTCTGACCATGTCGACCTCCAGCAGTTTGTTACATAATTCATAAGTCTCCATATAGATTCATCACAGCGACTGTGTTCCTGAAATGAGCGACCCGTCCTTCCACCCCGACCGTCATGACATCATTATAAATGGGCCGTCAGTCTGAAACCCCCACTGCACTAAGTGACCTCCGCAGATGGACATTAGTGATAATTCTAAGAGGAATCCTCTCTGTTCTTCTTCTGAGGTTCAATGAATCTGGAAATTAAGAAAAGTTTAACTTTTCACTTATTAATTAAATTAATGAATGAAATAAAGGAGATATAACGTGTTAATGCTTTAGAGCAGCTGGAAGGTGGATTTTGTAACTCTTGGACAGAGCCCGGCTGTTTCTACCTATTTAAGCTAATAAGCGGCTGTAGCTTCAATCTGAACATGTAACTCTGAGAGGATTTACAAGGATAAAAGTTTGGGTTATTTTGTCTAAATTCAGATTTTTCCAAGATGACTTCATGTCACATTCTGTAAATACGTTCAGTATCTGTACCAATATTCACATTTCTGTCACTGAAATCAAGTCTGAAACGTAGATTTAGAGGGTTGTCACAGCATCCCCTGCAGTCCAATTAACACCAATTAACACTATTTTTTATACACTCAGCTGACGTTTTAATTTCCCACAGTTCAGTGTTTCCAGGTGAACTTAGAGAAAATTAGATCTTGCTTCCTGTGAGTCTTAGCTCTGCAGACTCACGGTTTTGGCGGAGCAGCTGTTAATGTGGGATGACGGCAGCGTCTGCACTCTCACAGCCGGTAAACTCTCCAACCACTACAGGAAGCCACATCTTCATTATCCACCTCATTATTCCCCATCAGCATGCTGGGAGACACCACAGCAGTCGAGTCTGATCCTCCACAAAACTCTGATCCTCCACAAAACTCTAATCCTCCACAAAACTCTCTCTCCAGGACCAAAATAGAAACCTTCTGCTTCACAACAAACACACGACTTATGCTACAAACCTGTTTTACATTTCCTGTAATATTTAGTTCCAGTATCAGCCTGATACAGTCACGTTCATGAATGTAGCGCTCATACATCCACAGTTAGTACAGAGCTAAACTGTGATAGTAAGATAGTGGGTGGAGGTCAAATGAATGGTTCAAAAATCAATTGTGGCTCCAAACCGGAACTATTGGGAAGAGAAGCGTGGACCAGGAGGACCCCTTCTCCACCAAATGTACTCCAGTTTTGGATTCAACAATCAGTAATCTTCTTATTAGGAATAAAACTGCCTCTTGTGTGAGCTGTCTGAAGCTAAATAAGCGGGTACACGCTGTAAAAAGTTTGAGAAACACTGAACTACAAAAAATAAAACAAAGAAAGCCAAACCAAGCTAAATCAAAGCCCAATCAAACAGAACAGAACTAAGACCTCAACTCAACCAAAACATGAACCAAGCTGAAGAAATCTATACCAAACTAAATTGTAGATGAACTCAACAAACCAGACTAAATCAAACACAAACCAGATAAACTAAACAACATTATTAACTGAGCTGGATTAAACCAAACCAAACATACCTAAGTAAACTAACCCAAATTACACCAACTAAACTAAATCAAAAACTATCACCAAACAAAACCAAACTTAACTAAACTAAATCAAAAACTATCACCAAACAAAACCAAACTTAACTAAACTAAACCATAAAACAACCAAACTTTATCGCACTATAATGACCCAACCTAACTAAAACTAAATCAGGGTTCCCATTCTTTAAAGAAATCATTCTCCAGGAGTTTTCCTGATAATACAGGACAGCACTCACTCACAAACGGTCATATAATTTACCGGTAGCCCTCGGAAGTGGTAAACCTCTGCGTTAGCTTGGTTTTGTGTCGCACTTGGCTGTTCTCACCACAGCTGCAGTCTCAGCGGAGCGATCTCCAGTGAACTGACAGTTTTCTCTAATTCTTTACAGAAATTAATCTTCTAGAAAGTGAAAGTCTTTGTTAAAAGGCTGAGAATATTGTTTACAGCTACAAAATAATTACACTTGATGCTGAAAGGTTCGCTGAAAGTCTGTTTCGTGGTAATACTTCAGTTTACAGAGGTGATCTGAGTAAGGGGCTAAAACACAACTACTTCAACTACTCGGACAACATAAATTATTTTCAGGATATTTGCTCATTTTAATCAATTTCCATTTTTGTCTGGAGTCTCTAAATTTCCAGGTTTTCCAGGATTGACCAGGCTAAACAACATCAAACATACTAAGTCAAACTAAACCACCCAAAAAAACACTACAACCAAACTAAAGGGAAATAAACCAAATAAACCTTATTCGCTGCTGTCAGAAACATTTCTATTATGCCAAAACGACCAAACAAACCAACCAAATCCAACTAACTGAACCCAAACCGTTTCTGTCACCAAATTAAAACCAGACCAAATGTGTCCGTGTTGTTCCTCGGCTCAGGTTTGTGTTTCTGTCCTGCCGGCAGCTCTCTGTGTAATCCTGTTATCTGGCAGAGTGTGTCCCAGTCCAACAGCTGAATAATGGACTCCCCCCGTTTACCGCTTCCTGTTACCACAGTAATCCACCGTAACCAGGCCGCTGATCTGAGCCCAGAGATGAACAGAAAAAAACAGAGAAGATTGGAAAGAGCTTGTGGCCTGACAGAACGAGGACAGATGCAACCACAACCTTTAAAAACAGGGTTTATAACCTGATTATCTGCTCCTGGATACAGTTAATAATACCAACAGTTGTGCAGGTGTTTTTATTTTTATGTGAATTCTAATGTAAACTGATGTAAAGCATCCATTTTTAGATTCAAACTGATCATAAAATCACAAAGAGATACTGTAAAATGTCAGAGCTGAGCTATCAGTCCAACAGCAAGCCTTCAGTGCTGTCTGGTCATTAGTGCTGCCCAGCAGGATTAGCCATTAGCGACAGTGAGCCGGAAAAAAACCTTCAGTTCTTGACTGAGCGGCCATGTTGTGATTGAGCAGAATGGGAAGTTTGGATGCCAGTGAGCAGGCTAATGACCAGAGCTAATTAGTTAATGACCTCCTCATCCAGACCAGAGCTTCCTCCTCCTGCAGCTAATGGAGCGTCAGCTAACCAACCACTGGCAGGGGCAGCCATGTTTTCCTGCTGCAGCCTCTCCTCTGGGATCTGCCCGGTCCCCGTTAGAGGACGTTAATCTGCAGAAACCAACAGCCGAGAACAGAGAGAGAGATTTATTTATGGAAATAAATGTGCATGTAGTTTCGTCGACAATGATTTAGTTTCTGGGGGTGACGGCCAACGCTGCGGGGCTTCAGCAGATATCCACTGTGATATACAGAGTTTATAGAGATTAACACTGAAGTAACACATCATCAAGTCAATGTTCTCCAAAATGTCTGAGAGTTATTATAGACGTATCCTAATGTATAAGTTTTATTTAAATTAATGTTTTATCAGGCACACCTAATCTTAATCTCTCGTCCGTCAGGGTTCAGATGGAGTTTATGTGACCATGAAGAGTTCGACTCACAGCATCGCCACCCAAACCAGCCAAACACCGTCTGCTGCAGCCGCCTTCTTCATCAGGTCAGTCACGTGGTTAATCCTCAGGTCATTATAAGGAAAACAAATCTGCACAACCATTAAATGTAAGGAGTGAATAAAATAAACTGTGACATCATTTGAATAATTTAGCATCATATCGTTTCTACTTCAACGTGCTTTAAATGATTAAAGTTTGGATGTAAAGGTACTTTTAGATGCTCGTTTCCAACAGAACTTGAGTCTATTCTCAGGATATTTCCTTCCTGCAGTTTCACAGACTGAATCTCATAAAAAACTTTCATATAATTTCATCCCACCATTCCCGATCCAGATTCGGTTGTGCTTCAGAAGTCAAACGCCGGCTCTTCGCTCCACACAGAATCTAATTGGCAGATTTACTATTTTTATCCGGTTTGAGTGGTTGGAGCTGTCAGAGAGCAGCGGAGCAGCGAGGGCTTCAGGGTTCAGGAGGGTTTGTCTGCTGATTTATTGGTGCTGATCAGCTGATCGAACAGAGGCAGCATGTTGTCTGAGTCTGATAAACAAATGAGACACAACATTTCTATCCAGCTGCAGTGAGACGGAATGAAAGAGGTCAAACTAAACAGGCTGTCAGAGTCCAGCGGCTGACATTTGACAGTCTTTCAGAATAATTGAACTGAGACACTGAAGGAAGTTCAGCCCAGAAAATAAACCCATCGCTCAGCGCTTTGTATCCATCGCAGTATGTAAAGTTTACAGAGTTCAGTGTACAATGAAGACTTAAAGTTTGATATTAAAACGACTTAACAGGGACGTAGTTCTTCCTGAATTGCACCATCAGCTCATTGAGGAGGAAGTGGTTACAGCTTTAAATATCTACGGTGTATAAATGCATCTCTGACATACAGCAGACGCTCCATCCTGTTCAAACACCTGAGCTCTGCTGAAGACGAGTCTGTGGGATGGTATTACCCAGCGTTCACTTCAAAGACTTCCCAGCATGCATCTGTCAGAGGGTGCTGAGGGCTGAGGGGAGGCAGCAGAGAGTCACTCTGCTTTTAACTGAAGATCTTTGAAGGCTCGATTAGCCTGCAGCTTCCTGCACACACACACACACAACACCACACCACACACACACACACACACTCTCACACGAACACGACACAAATACACACACAAAACACATCTACACACAAACCACACACACACAAAAATGATATG
>NW_023340246.1:22860015-22860203 GCF_004916995.1 Morone saxatilis | reverse complement strand
ACACACACAAACACTCACACATTTAAAGCAGTTTTCTGTTTTCTGTCCATATTGTGTTGATTGTGTGCAGAAGTGATTCAGTGCGGAGGTCAGTTGGTGGAGGTCAGTTGGTGGTCAGGTCCAGGTTCATGTCTCTTGGTGTTGAACCTCCAGTGTTTTTGGAGGCGGATGACACCTCCCTCATTGGG
>NW_023340246.1:22856920-22859915 GCF_004916995.1 Morone saxatilis | reverse complement strand
AAAAACCTACTTGGCAATAAATAAAATTCTGATTTTAGTTCTGGACTGAAATTAGTCTGAAAGCTGTTTTCTGTTCAGGTTTGAAAGGTCCAACTGAACTGGACTCCAGAATAAATGAAGAATATGAAAATAAAGAGATGAATTCAGTCTCTGTGCAGCAGAAACTGATGAATGTTGAGTCTGGACAGATTCCAGAAACACAGAAATGATTTCAGGCTTTCTGCCAGCAGACAGTTGGAGGTTCAACAGGGGACGACATTAACATGAAGCAATATGAAAATGCTACCAGACGACTGCGGGTCATTACAATATGGCAGCCAGCAACGGCTTCACTCCATCTGTCAGTCAGCAGAGAAATCCCACAATCCTCTCTGTGAACAATATAAGGCTCATTTTATAATGCTCTCTGTTTGATACACTGTTCTATATGTTGCGTGTCCTTGTTTGTCTTCCAAACTTTAGATGATGCTGAGACGCTGTTAGCAGCAAAGCTTCATCAATAGATTCATGACTTTAGAAGTGGACAATCGTCTGGTTCATGGTACATTTAGCTCAATCCAGGGGTCCACGTAGTGATTTCTGACTGGTATCAGTAAATCTTTATGCTCCTAACTCTTACCCCACCAATCCTCACATCCCTACACATTCCATTGATGTCTTTGGCATTTTTCCAGGCTTCGAGGGTCAGGGGTTTCTGGGGTGTTTGGAGGTGTCGGCTGGTCCAGGAGGTTTGGCTGATTTCAGCACGTCTCTGTTTAAACGCTTCAGTTGTAATTATCGGTGACAAACCCCCACAGTGTCAAAGTCACCAGTCAGACCCTCCTCTCCTCCTCCCCCAGCTGATATGGTATGCATTAGCTGCTGTTCATGGTACAGAGAGCACAGAGGACGAAGATGAGGATGGGGTGCCTTTGAACAGAAGAGAGGAAGAGTTCTCTGAGATCATGAAAACATTAAAGTTGAATGTCGTCTCACATGAAACACAGACTCCACACGACGAAGCTCATCCCACATTCAGCTTCAAACTCCTTCAAAAGGAGCAAAGAGATGAAGATGAATTTCGTCCATAATTCAGAGGATGGAGGGAGAGCTCGCTGTGGTTTGTGATGGAGGTCTGGAGACGGAGGTTGTGGGTCAGGTCAGAGGTCAGAGAGTGTTTTCATCAAGCAGAACTTTAAAGTTGTGGCTCTTTGCGATTAAAACGAGAATATTTCCCCAAATGAACTGCACATTAATTCCAGATCCCCACTGAGGAGGTTCGAGTTCCCCAAAGTGGCTTTCTGGCTTCCGGCCCGAGTTTCTGTATCGACATCCTGGACTGAAGAGCCTCTCTGCTGAATGTGTGAGACTCACTGCATCACCACCGCTGCAGCAGCAATGCACCAAAACACCTCCTGAAAACAACCAGGAGGATTATTAACCACGCAGGGTCTGACTCCACGAGCTGCTGCCCACTCCAGCACAGAACCCTGATAGTCCTTTCATTTGTCTTCTACTCTGTCTGTCCATCAGTCAGTTCGGATATGTGCTTGTTATAATGAAGATGCATTGATTGATCCAGTGCTGCTAAAGTGAGACGTTTGATTCCGTCGTGTTGATTTTGAGATTGTAATTAATTAATTAAAGCAGCTTCTGAAATCAAACATCCAGGTTTGTCTCAGCAGGACGCCCCGCTCACTGAGGCTTTTTCTGGATGTGGGTCACATTACTCCTCAGCCCCCCACCCCCCAGGCAGCCCACTGACCTCTCACTGCAGTGATGTATTAACATGGTCTCAGGGTTGAGGGTTCGATTCCCAGCAGAGCTCCTCAGGCTGAAACATCCATCTGAGTCTCTGCTCGGTCAGACCTCCTCCACCGTTCTTTTAAAAGTATATATGTTCATGTAAGAAATGTAGGTGGATCTGGACACAATAATGTGAACACTGTCGTTGTTGTGTTGTTGGTGCCTTGCTCGCTCACAGATCTCTGTGGGAACTGAACCCTCGCTCTGTCAGCAGCTTCCTCAGCAGACAGCAGAAGGTGGAGGACAGAGAGTCTAAGTTTAGACATGCAGTCTGATATGTGGCAGGATAATTAGCAGGAGGGTGAAGTCTGATGGTGCAGAGCTGCTGACAAGCTAACGGCTGTCCAGGCTAACAAGGGCTGATCTGCTGTCAGAGACGTCCTTTATTTTCACATTTAGACTGTTTACAGTGTGATTATCATTCTGTTCAACTGTGCAGCAGGTCTCTCTGCAACCATGGGTCCACCCCGCACCCTATCAAGCACCACGGATCAATTAATTAACACAAATGTATTATTTCCTCCGCCGCACACAACGTCAACACAAATACTCAGCTTTCTGGCTATTTCTGAGGCTTCTTTAGCCCTCTTCATCCCCTATCCCTCTCTGGTCTGTGTGTGGCAACTCACACACTGTTGCATTAAGAGAGAGAGAGTGATTACTCACTGAGCACCATCTCTCTCTCCTGCAGCGGACTGTAAACCACACCCACCTCCACAAACTGCAACTATATGTATGGTTTTAATCACAGTTCAGGCCCTATATAAATCACAGCTAGCTAACTTCTGTCCTATCAGAAGAATCCACTGACATCGGACTGTTTTATTATCAGCAGTGACTCTAAAGCTCATAACTCAAGACTGTCAGCATCCACAGCATCTCTTTGTGTCTCTTTATGTCTCCTTGTGTCTCTTTATGTCTCTTTGTGGTAGAGTTGCATCTCTTGGAGGCAGTTTTTGGTTTTGGCCGTTAATGGTTGATCTAACACACCTTGTTATGTAGTCAACATACATTCAGATGTGATGCTCACATTGAAAATAAACATTTAGCTTCACTTTCCCTCAGACTGTGGGTCTGTGAGTAAACAGGTCCAGGGATGATAAAGAAAATCAATAAATCTGTATGATTGGACAGATGATGAGAGATCAGAGGAGCAGATCAATGCTGCAAGAAAAAACTTTAGAGAGACATCTGCAGAGAGAGAGAGAGA
>NW_023340246.1:22855238-22856820 GCF_004916995.1 Morone saxatilis | reverse complement strand
GTTGATTCAACAGTAATCACATCCACACAGTCATCATGTTTATCTAATGAAGCCGGTAATGTGTGTGTGTGTGTGTGTGTGTGTGTGCTTGTGGAGAAAGAGAGAGAGAGAGAGAGAGAGAGAGAGAGAGTGAAAGTATCCTGAGCCGATCAATCAGCCAGGATCCACAGATCCATATCCAGTCCGGTCCCGATCAATACTCTGAACCAGACACCGATCAATACGAGGTGAGCAGCCTGAAGGAATCTGTCAGAGTTAGCCTGCAGAGAGCTGATGATCAGCTGCAGTCAGAATGAAAGAAAACAGACTCAGGACCAGTTGTCTCACCAGTTTTACTATTTCATTAATTATCATATATAATTTGGGCCGACGTCGAAGGTCTCAAGAATAAAGCCAACACAGTTATAATGTAAAGAGCATTAAATATTGATTTAATGTCAAGTACTGAGTATATATCTCACTGTATTTTCTGTGTTTCTGATTTCTTACATGTTTGTTTAAAGATAGTTTTAGTGCTCAGTGTTCTCATGCTATTAGCATTGTTGCTAATGTGGCTATGTTTCATGTATTCACCAAAATAAGAGACATTACCTGAGACTGACAAACAGTGCTGGAAAATGTTTGATTTTCAGAAGTTACAACCTGTAAATGGACCTGATTCGACAGAACGAACCATTATTCCCTGTCATTGTCCCAATCATCACCCATTGGTTTGTGGACTCACTGAGAATAAGCTGTCAATCACAAGGTAGCCCCGCCCTAAAGCATACCCTGCTTTATGGTCTGTTTCACTCTAAATGGGACCATCAGTTACTAAATGAACATCATGCTGTATGGAAGAAGACTGAACTAGAGACTGAACAGAAACTCATCAGGAAAACTGTTTACTGGGGAATAAATCAACTGAGAAGTTGTCTCATTTCCTCCATAGACTGATGTATCAGAGTGGAGCTCCTCCTGCTGGCCTTTACATAGAATAAGGTTTAAGAAATTCATTTAATTGTATGAAATAATTTAGTATAAATTTCCTTTCTAGGGTTTTTTGCTCTCTGTAATCATATCATACTAATACTGCATTTCTTTATTCAGCTCTTCTGTCTGTACTGTAGCATATTTGCTGTTTCTATATATTGTATTATCATATGAACACACTTAAGACTCGTTGTTGTTAGATATTGTAATAAAATACATATTTTACGTTCTTCTATTTCTATATCTATAATGTACTGAGAGCAACTAAAATAAACAAATCTTCCTCTTGGGATCAATAAGTATTTCTGATTCTGATCCGTGATAAATAATAATAAGTGTTGTATATAATAAAAATAGATGAATCAATATATTGTTTGGCGAGTCAGATTGAGAGAGCGAGTTTTATCCATAAAGCGGAATTAAAATAAACACCACACACTCACACACCTATACAACACAACACACCACACCACACCAGCTCACTCACACACACACACACACACTTTGTCTTTGAAGTCCAGTAGTGGGGGGAGTGATGGGGGTGTCTGTCATCTCATGAAGTATTCATGTAGCATGTCAAGTGTGCCTGTGTGTGTGTATGCGTGTGTGT
>NW_023340246.1:22854898-22855066 GCF_004916995.1 Morone saxatilis | reverse complement strand
GAGGAGGGGAGGAGGGGAGGGAGGTTGGAGCATCGCCAGTGTTTCCCGGCAACAACGGCAACGAGAGGCAGGAATCCACCCGCTCTTTATTCACTCGTTTATTTCTACCTCTAATCCTTTATTCCTCCTCTGCTACTGCTTCCCTTTATCCCTCTCTCTCTCTCTCTC
>NW_023340246.1:22826240-22854866 GCF_004916995.1 Morone saxatilis | reverse complement strand
GAGGAGGAGGAGGAGGAAGGGGTGGGGAGGGAAAGCATTGCGATACTGCAGGAACAGACTGAGGAGCTACAGGAGAGAAGAGAGGGAGAGGAGGAAGGAGGAGGAGAAAATCAGAAAGGAAGAAGAGAGGTAGAATGGACAAAAGGAGGACAAATAGAGGATAGAGGCAAGATGAGGTGAAGTGAGAGGAAAAGGGATAAAGGAAGAGGAAAGAGGTTAAGATAGAAGAAAAAATTAAAGTAAAGGTAGAAAAAAGAGGTGGAAGGGAGGGAAAGAGGTCAAATGAAAGGAAGACAGCAAGGGGAATAAGGAATAAAGGACTGAGCGGAAGAAAAAGAGGTAGACAAAAGTGAAGAATAGAAAGAAAACCGGAGCAAGAACGGATGGAGGGATCTAAATTTGGGGTTTTCCGGTGGAGATCTGGTGCAGCGTTTGGCTCGAGGATGCAGTCGGATACAAACTGAACTAAACGTCCACAATCCTCTGCAGGACTTCTCTCCGTTCTTTGTGGATGATGTTTCAACAGGAACTCCACTCGTTTCCCCTGAAAACTTCCAGCCACTCGGACCGACTCCGATCCAGCAGACCTCCTGTCAGAGATGAAACACGAGGACGCAGATGGACAGACGGATGAAGAGTTTACTGATGTGTGAAGAATGAAGCGAGACGGACGTTGTTTCGATTGACGAATGGACTGAAACCTGTTGGAATATTAGCAACAAATTCCCTGAGAGGTTTGGTGGGAAGAACTCTGGTCAGAGACTTTACAGATGATCAAAGAAGTCACTGATGGGAGGACGGAGATATTTTAAAGGCAGATTTGGGCTGTAGGATGTGTTTTTGATTGACGGACTGAGAAAAATTTTGGAAAACTCCCAAATTCTGAAAATAAGCTTTATACGAATAGTTTTAATTGACAACCAAATGATGTCTTGGAGGAATTTCCTGAAGGCTTTGATCAGGAATGACTTCAGTCACAACAGAACTTTACTGTGGATTTCAGAGGTAACTGGTGGACGGATGTAGAGTTCACTAATCTTTTTACAGATAAATCGATACTGTAGGACGTTTGTTGGCAGACCTACAAATAGATTTGATTGATGAAATGAGCAAAACTCCCATATGCTCATAGGTCTTTGATGAGGAAAATAGTACAGTTTAGAGACATTTTAAGGATACATTTGGACCGTTGGATGGTTTTAAATTTTGGAAAACTCTTAATTCTCTTTTTGGTGAGAAAGAAACTGAAATAAGGATACAGCTGCAGAATCTGCTTACCGATACATAAAAGTTTAAGTGCTACGAGTAGTTTGGATTGCTGAACAAAGTTAAGTATTGCCATACTCCCAGATTTCCTGAGTAATTTGGTGACAAAGACTCGAATAACCAAGACGTCACTTTACAGATGAAGTAATTGATAGATCGAGGTCAGTTTATCAGTCAGTTTAGTGAATCGATACCCTCTGACGTTTGTGAAACTGAAACCTGTTGGAATATTTTAAAGAAATTCTTTGGTGAGAACGACTGTAATCATTTAGACTTCCTCACTGGATGCATGGACAGATTAAAGATATTATCCTACTGGATGTTTGTTGTTGAAGACGTAGATTTTTGGTGAGAACACAAAGATGCATCAAGATTAATAAATAATACTAAAAAAAGTTATTTGAAAAGACAGAAATACGACAATCTGTCCTGGAACAACTAATTCTCCATCAGATTGCTATAACACATTGTTTCAGATTTTGGATTGAACAACTGGTCTAAACCTCCTAAAATGCTCCTTGAACCTTTGTGAAGCTGTCTGAGTTTCTTTTTACTGGATAATGCTTCTTGTTTTATCCTGAAAACGTTCATTCACCAATCCAGCTCTGGCTCCACATGCTGCCATGTTGCACAATCCAACACAACTTTCATCGCTGTTGCCGCTCAGCCTCGATGGTATTCATCAGGTTTCCTTCCTGTAGAGTTGTGATTCTCCGTTCTTGTTGGATTAAATCTGGTTGTTTTACGATGGTGAATGAGGACGAGTTTGGACCTGGTTGTTCTTCAAGGAGAAGAACTTTGAGCAGATAATGGATTGGAAGGAACTGTGAGTATCGCACCACAAATCTCATCTCATTTGAACTATTTCTTGTCTTTTTAAGAGATACTAAACACCGTTATATGAGGAATCTTTATTTCTTTTAAAGGTTTCAAACAAACTTGAGATTTAAGGGTTTGTGGGTTCAGAGGAACAGAAATACTGTGGAGAGTAAAAGATAAAGATTTAACCATAAAGTGAGTTCATTCACGGATCAGAGGCAGCGTTAGCTTTAATGTCAGGTTATAAAATAACATTCTGTCATCTTAAACTTGAATCGCTCTTAAAAACAAGTCACTTCCCTTTTCATTGGTCTCTGAGGGCTGTTTCTGTTGGAGGCTGTCGGATATATTACAGTCACATTATTAACCCTTTGAGACCCTCACAGGAAGAAGGAGGTCTCCTGCTGCATCGTTGAAACCAGTTAACCTGCCCTCTAATAACACATTATAATAATAAATCACTTTCTGCTCTTTTCAGCTCAGTTTATGCTTTTTCTTAATGACTGAATGTTTCAACTTGGATGTACAGTAGAAGATAAATGAAAACAGCCATCACACACTATATATACAGTATTTATATACTCACTAACCACTGAGCTGATGAAGTTTAATCCAACAGTAAATCTTTCTTTATGAAGGTGTTAAAGTTTGTTTTCAGCTGATCATTTTGGAAGATGTACAGCAGTTTGTGCTGCTGTTGCACAATACTGCATTCACTGATGGCTGCTTGTACTGGTTTCCTACCTTTTCCCTTAAAGAAGTCCTTTTCTGTTATTGAGTTAAACTGATAAAGTGGCACTTTATGGATATTTCACATTATCAAGGAATTCAAACCCCACACTTCCTTTTTCTGATGACTGTAGATTATTCTGTCAGAGTTTCAACAAAAAAGCCAAAAACAGATTCAAACAACAATGTAGGAAATTTGAAGGAGCTACACGCTGTGTCTACACGTGAAGCCATTGGCAATGTGAGCACTGGACTCCCTGACTGGTCCCAGACCAACAGACTGCTCTGCACTGTGTTCTGACACCTTTCTATCAGAACCAGCAATAACTGTTTCAAGCAGGTTTGGAGATACAGTAAGCTCGTCTGTTGGAATCGGACCAACACGGGCCAGGCCTTCACTTCCCCACCTGCATCAATGAGCTCGGGTCCCCCATGACCCTGTTTCTGGTTCTGGTTCCTTCCTTGGACCACTTTAGATAGGTACTGACCTCTTGCAGACCGGGAACCCCCCACAAGAGCTGCCAGGTTTGGAGATGTTCTGACTCTCTCAGTTGTCATAACAATGTGGTTCTTGTCAAAGTGGATCAGATCCTCACGCTAAACTGTACAATGAACCTACAACAGACCTGCTACATGTGAATCCATAATCCTGTGACAGATGGCAGAAAACAGAAACAGAACTTTTGCTTGTGTGAAATGACACAAAGTTGAAGTTGCTTTAAAAGCCTTAAAGATTTCACCCACACTTGCTCCGCACTTGGTGACTATAAGGTTAGCATTGAAGCTGACCACCTCGAGAGCTGTGTGAACAATATACAGTGAGCACCACAGTAGAAGAGGAGGGAAACAGGAGCTTAAATCAACTCTCCAGGTTGCCATTAATGAAGTGTAAATGTCAGCACACGTTCACCTTGCAGCGCTGCGGTTTGTTTCCTCAGTTAGTGTGTGATAAATGTACACACACTCACACTCAGTGTATTCCCAGAGGCTCTCTCTGTAATTACAGCTTCTGAGCTCTGATTGGACCCAGTGAGGAGGAGGAGGAGAAGGAGGAGGAGATCACATCTTCTTCTAATGATGTCAGATCTGAGTTTGAGCCTCCTCAACTCCCCATTGATCCAACACTGCTTCTCATCATCATCCTCCTCTTCCTCCTGTGTGTGTTCTGAACCTGATCAGAGCCTCGGCTCAGCCCCAGTTCTTTCAGGATAAACCATCGGCAATGCAGTGTCAGGAACAGGAGGAAGTCTTTCAGATGTTCACAGTTCTCTCTCTTCTACACTTTGGATGAAGATGTGTTAGAAAATATCTGCTTCTTCAGTGAGAAGTCAAAGATACGAGAGGGTTGTGAACATGAACACACATTTTGAGTTAGATATAACTACGACTCCCATGGTGCATTTCACTAACAAACATCCAATCTGATGGCAGGTGGAGGCTGAAGAGGAAACTGTTGAGATGACTGAAAATCCACCATAGATAAAAACACTGATTTTACCTCACAGATCTTAAAACTCATCAGAACCGTCTTTGTTATTCTTTCAACAATCTCCAACTCTGTTTTGGTTTAACTAATTCCTAAATTCACTGTGATGAGTTTCTCTTGTCTAACTTTAAACAGGAGAATCAGTATTATATAATAACGATAGTAATAAGACATGGAGGTTAAACGATCAGAAACTTGTTGGTTCTGAACTCTCTGACTGACTCTTTGTCTTTTATCTTCAGGGCGGCTCAGAAGCTCAGTCTGTCCCGCAGGAAGAAGTCCCAGCCGGGCCCCGCCTCTCCACCCAGTGAGGCCCCAGGGCCCCTGGTCTACACTGGTGGCTTCAGTGGCGCCCTGCAGCTCTCCCCACCCGCAGTCCCACCATGCCTCCTCCGGGCCGGGTCAAAGGTCAAGGACGCGCCAGGGATGGGGAAGGTGAGCTGTTGTGTTGTTACCCAGAATGCCGTGCAGTAGATGTAGATCAGCTGGCTCTCAGGCTGCTGGAATCTCATGAATCCGGTCTGATACATCAGTAGGGAGGCAAGATGTCCAAGATCTTCCCTCCTTCGCCTCAGTGCTGATTTACTTGCAGCAGGGCGTGTTCAGGACAGTTTATCTGGTAATGTGAGGGTTTACTGATCCATATTTAACCTCCAGACCGGCTCATCAAGATCGTTTTCCAACCCCGATCACTACTGCACAGACTCTGGCTCCAAATGGAGAAAGATGGCAGCAAATGTAAGAAAAACCTTATAATATAATAATAATACTGTAGTGTGTGACTGTTTGACATATGAGGAAAGAAGAAAAGTTTCTCCTTATGTACAACCAGATTTCAAAGTTTTATTTTATATATATTAACTCTGTAATCTGAGCCCTTATCGAAACCAAAGATCTACATGTTCTTTATGGCTGCTGGTTCCATCACAGATATTCAACATGTCTAAGGCTGCAGGAAGATAACGGTGGTGCAGAGGTCTGGAACCAGGTTTCTCTCAAACTGTCTTTACTTTCTATTATTGGACTGTTATTCCCAATAATGTCATATCTTCTCTGGACTTTCTGGACTCTTCATCCTGTAACTGTAACAGAAGTCAGTCGCAGGTCTTTAAGATGAAACATTTTCCCTCACCTCCCTCCTGCTGCCATCTGCAGCTGCTAATAACTTCATCATTCAGCTTCAAAGTCTTCATGAAAAGATCTTCAGGATCTGATCAGCCTGATTCTTCTTCATCTCTGATCCAACCAGCATCTCCAGGAGTCAACGTTTAGATGTCCCCCAACTAATAATCGGACCTCTGGTTCCTGAGCGGCAGAAATAAATGAAAGAGCATTTTAATGAGACTGATCTGCTCCTGGTGCAGCTCAGATATCTCAGAGGTTTCTGCTGCTCTGAGATCAGATCATATAGCTGCTCGTTGTGACGCTGTCAGCTGAAGGGTCACTCGTACAAACAGCTTCCTCTGGTGATTTATCTCCACAAAGCACACAAAAGCCACACTGTGTACTACGATACTCTAC
Source organism: Morone saxatilis (assembly GCF_004916995.1). Taxonomy (NCBI): domain Eukaryota; kingdom Metazoa; phylum Chordata; class Actinopteri; family Moronidae; genus Morone; species Morone saxatilis. The sequence continues at coordinate 22,849,045 of NW_023340246.1, read as the reverse complement.
ACTGTTGTGTTCGAATTGACTGAAACAAAATCAATTTTTTTGTTCTTTCTTTCTTTAATGAACTAAAACTAAACTAAAACACAGGCCTTCCTTTGGTGTAACAGTTCCGATTCTGTACTGTTTCTTGTTCACGAGCTCTGGGTCATATATTAAAGACCATTTCTGGATTTAAAGTTCACCGTGTATTTTACTGACTGGAGATCAGCTGCTTCCTGTCTGCAGCTGCAGCCACTGAGGAGGTGATGATTCGCTCCGCTGACTCACAGCGACACATCATTTAAAAACTGCTGCGTCTCAGATTGTTATTGGCTTTAAACTTGACCTCCTCGCCGCCACGAAGCGCCGACTCAGCAGCTCTGTGACAGACCAATAAAAACCCATCAGAGAGTCACAACACAGCAAGGGAGGCTGATCTGAGGTCAGATACAGCAGCGGAAGTCCTCATGAAACAAAGCAGAGAGCTGTTGTGGTGTTTCTGTACCGTGATAATAAAGTTGTGTTTTTGTACATTGATAAAGTTCTTTTTGTTGAGGGCCTAATCAGCTAGCTAAAACTATTCAAACTAGCATAGCTACTAAGTTCTCACATCAGTCTTTTGTTCGTAACTTTAATTTTACATTAGAGCTGACCAACAGCTATGCTAGCTTGTTAGCCAGCTAGCATAGCCTCAGTAACAATTGCTAACATCGGAGACGTACAGTGATGTAATGCCGTGGCTCTCTAGCTCGTGGAAAAGTGAACCGGTTCTTAGAAGGTACTTTTGTTTTGTAGTTCCTCTTCGACCAGAAGCAGGTTTTCTTTTTGTTTCCATTTTGAATTATTTTTTTTTGTCCCGAGATATTAAAGACGGTGTCTTCCTGTCCGTGTCTTCCTGTCCGTGTCCAGGTCCGAGTGATGGTCCGGATCTGTTCGGTGCACAGCAGCAAGTCCTCAGAGTCCATGTCCCTGCTCAAAGTGGACAGCAGGAAGAAGCAGCTGACTCTCTGCGAGACGTCCGCCAGCGGACTCTCCGCCGCCGCCCCGAGGCGCTCCTCGACCTCTGCTCCAAAGACCTTCATGTTCGACGCTGTCTTCTCCCAGGATGCTTCACAGGTGCGATGGGACCGGGTCTGCTTCACTTTTGAACGAAGAAGACATGTTGTCAGATTGATTTGATATAGATTAGACTGTGTTAACGTCAGGAGGAAGCAGATTAAAGATGCAAACATTTGAATTATTTTTAAAAACAGAAAAAATTCGCCGACGCCTGCAGAGTTCAGGCTGGATGTGATAAATGATCACATCAGTTAGAATTATTCTGTGAGTTTGTGTCTTCTCATTCTGAATATAAATTTGTATTCCTACTCTATTATATCCTCTCATTACGGACCAACTACATCATAATTGTAAGCCCCTGCCCCTTTTTGGTCTGTGCTCCAATCACAGTTGAGCAAGCCTCGGTCAACTTCCTCCTTTCCTGTGCTTAGATATGCTATATGCTAAGCTAATCTTTGTTGAAAAGACAACCACATTTTGAAGATGATTCAAAGATAAAAGAGATAAATATATAGTCACATCTTAAGTTAGCTAGTGTTAGCAAAATGCTACCTAACTAGCTAGCCACTTTACATAATTCATTAGTTAGCTAGTGCTGCAGAAGTGCCCTCTGATGCTATCCCTAACCCTGAAGCTGTTTCATCATAAATGCTTCACAACTTGCACCAGCGCCCTTTTTTCTTGCCTGAGTCGAGCATTTTAAAGTACTGGATCATAACATGTGACTCTAAAATGTATATCCAAAAGTAACAATGTGCACTGAAATATATTAGATTATGTTAATCTAATTTAAAATAATTTGAAGAATTTTATGTTTATGTAACGTTAACTATCATTTTATTATTTACTGTATATAATAAACAGTCTGTATTCAACCTCTCTGGGTCTCTAACATGATTGGACGATACTAACTGGAACTTGATCCTGATAGGCTGAGGTGTGTTCGGGGACGGTGGCCGAGGTCATCCAGTCGGTGGTTAGCGGAGCGGACGGCTGCATCTTCTGCTTCGGACACGCTAACTTGGGTAACTACACACACACACACACACACACACACACACACACACTTTTTGAACAGGTCACATGACTGTTGTGTTGGCTCCGCTCTACACAGGTAAGACATACACCATGATTGGTCGGGACTGCTCCACCCAGAGTCTGGGCGTGGCTCCCACAGCCGTCTCCTGGCTGTTCAAGGTGATCGAGGAGCGGAGGGAGAAGAGTGGAGCTCGTTTCTCTGTCCAAGTGTCCGCTGTAGAGATCTCCGGTCGGGAGGAGACGCTCACCGACCTCCTGGCTGAACCCTCGTCCTCCTCAGCTGGGGGCCACCAGGAGGCCCTGGGGCCCGCGGTGTCACTGCAGGAAGATCCCCTCTGTGGATCCCAGGTAGAGAAAACCTCATCCATTCATTCTTTCACCTCCTCCCCATATTTCCTCCCTCCACCTCATCAATGGAGGAGGAAGTAGCAGAACAGTGATTAGATTTTCAAAATAAAATGACGGCAATGGTGGTGAAGACAACAACTCCCATGATCCAGAAACCAGATTCATGATAATGTTCATTGAGCCTCTTTATGTCCTCGCCTCCTTCCCTTCACTGTGTCCTCCCTTCCTCTCCTCCTCTCTGACCTCCTCTTCACCCCAGGGACTTCATCTCTGCCCACAACTGTCCAATTAGTTCTGACCTCTTTCCTTTTATTCTTATTCAGTCGCTTTTATCTCCCTCGGGCTCTTTCTGTCTGCCACGTTTTTTTATCTCCTCTCACTTTAATTTTCTTTTTCTGTCTCCACATTTTTCTCCTTCATACAGACTTTTTTTTTCTCTCTATCAAACCTCATTCTGTCTCATTTCAGCCGCTACCATTCTCTCGGTTTATCTCAGTCACGTCGTTTTTCATTCTAGAAGAGACGTCTTCATAACTTTAATAAACTTTACTTTGGACTCACCTGTATTGACTTGATGGCAGCACTTCTTGTTTACAGCCCATGAATTATGGGGGTTGTTTCTGAGGCGGGGGACTTTGCAAACCTCCAGTCTACAGACTAAAATATGTCTACCTTTCACCCTCGTCCACAGCACCATTTTTATTTTAATATGATTCATTATCCTCCGTTCCCTCTGGGTTCCTTCTACCTTTGCCATGTCACATTATCTCTCCCTCCATCAGCTGCAGAACCAGACGGAGCTGCGGGCGACCAACGCAGAGCGAGCAGCGTTTATCCTGGACGCCGCCCTGGCAGCTCGGAGGAGCAGCCGGGCGCCAAGCGACCAGGAGGCTCGGAGGAACTCGCACTTCCTGTTCACCCTGCACCTCTACCAGGAGAGGCTGGATAAGAGCAATAAGGCAGCAGGTCGGTGTGTGTTTGTCTGTAAGTAGAGTTGTTATAATCAAATATAAAAGATCAATGAACATAAAAACTGAAGGACAGAAGTCGACTACGACTCCCAAGGTGGATTTCACCAACAAACATCCAATCTCAGAGCTTCACACCAACGGCGAGCTGAAGCTAAAGATCCCACTGTGGAGAAAACTGATGCCTTTATTGTGGGTCAGTTTTGGATGGATTCACTGCCGCTCTGATTCACACGTCTGATAGCACCAGCAGCCGAGGATCATGGGTATTAGTCTATTTTCCAGCCCCATTGAGAACCTGGAAATGTTGAGTACCAAAGTTTTATGTTAGAAATCACATCAGCCGTTAGTCTCTTTTTCCCTCTGCAGCTCGTTTACAAACACGTAGCCGCTAATTAGCTTCATTTGGAGGTGCAGACTTGCTCAACAGCAACATTAACAACCAGAAAGGCTACGCTAACGCCACCTCTGCCCACATCTACCTGTCACAGCACAGACATTTACACAGTTATTAGTGTTTCTCTGTGTCTCCGTCCACGGCTGGAATATATCTGCATGGCTAATGAGGCCTGAATCCCCTGTGTCCTGCAGTGTTTATAGACCGCCGGATATAAAACTGTACACTCAGCCGCTCTCAGCAGTTTCTAAATCTTGCTGATGCGGGCGGTTGATCATTCACACCATCATTTCTCTGACTTAATGAAATGAACAGGCAGTTAAAATGAGCACAGAGACATCGTGATCTGAAGTCTGAGTCAGAGAAAATAATCTGAATCTTATTCAAATAAGATATTTTAAACATCTAATGCAAAAATATATTTATGGGTTTGGATATTGATATTAAGGAGAATTTGAAGACTTGGATGGACCAGTGACTTCAGCCTTTTTAAAAACTTGATATCCAACCACAGATTGTGCAGCTAAACAAATGTTGTTCTTGATTTGAAGCTTGGTCTACCTTAATGTGGCACCTCTGGACTTGACTTGTGGTCTTTCCTACCTTGCTTGGAGACTTCTGACTTTCCCGTCATGACTTGGAGCTTTACTTGGGACTGGCTGGTCTTGACTTGGAACTTGCTAATCTTGATTTGGGACTTTACTTCAGACTTGCTGGCCTTGACCTCTAAACTGAGTCAGGACTTGATTTGGGACATGGAGTTGACTTTGAGCTTTACAAGAAAATGTAGTACCTTAATGTGCACTTTAGTCTGGACCCGACTTGTGGCCCGGCCTACCTTGATTGAGGACTCAACTTGGGACTTTGTTGGTCTTGACTTGGGACTTGCCTGCCTTGATTTGGGACATCAAACTTGTAAACTGACTCGGTACTAGGCTGGCGCATGACTTGGGGCGTGATATGGGACTTATGAAACCTGTAACCTCTGAGCTCTGGTCTGTAAACTGATGTAATCATTGATGAGGTGTGTTGTTTTAATCTGTACTCTGGTTCTGGTCTCTGCTGCCTCCCTCTGTAGACCTCATCCCCTCTGATACCAGAACTGTAATTAGTTATTTACTCCTGCAGGGACGATGTTTACTCACAGAAATCCACCGAGCAGAATCACTGAAGTCTCCGCTCCAGTGCCCATACAGACCAGGGTCCATAGACATTTTTTATTTTTTAAGTGAAATGTAAAACAACAGCAGAGAATATTCATTCACTGTTTGTAAGATTCTGTCAATAACCAAATCAATGAATTGAGCAGTGATTTAAGCAACCAATCGTTGACGAGCAGTTAATCAGGCTGTATTGTGTCTCTCAGTGTCTGGTCGGAGCCGTCTCCACCTCCTGGATCTGGGAAGCTGTGAGACAGACATCAGCAGGACCAGAGAGGGAGGCGGAGGTCAGTGTCTGTCTCTGTCCGCGCTGGGAAACGTCATCCTCGCCCTCGCCAACGGAGCCAAGCACGTTCCCTACAGGTAGGGACTCACACTCTGGGCATTTTAATGAACCCATCAGGGGTCAGAGGTCACAGTGACCAAACAACAGATGGACCAGAGATCCCAGTGAGGACAGAGGGGAGTGAAGTCATTCTGTTTTAATGGGTTTTCAGTCGGTTGAATGGTTGATTAGACTGATGAATAAATCACTGTATGTGTAATGCTGATGGACGTGTTCAGTCCTCGGGGTGTTTGTTATGCAGTTTAATTGCTTTCTGCAGCTCTGTCTTCTTTCAGGATTGTATTTTGACATTTTGTCTGGCTCAGTGCCTCACTTATGTCTCCTTATGGGTTTTAAGCTGTTTTTAGGGTGTTGTTGTTTCATTCGATTTGTTTCCATCTGATTTTATGCTCATTTACTGTTTGTGCCAGAAAGTCTGAGGTGGATAAAATAAGATTGGGTTTTGTTTTCTTCTTTTTCTTCATTAACTTGTGAATAAGAGGAACACACAAACGTGATCATTTTTTAAACAGATTTTGAAATCACAAAGACATTTTTTTGGGAGTTGAAACATTTTCACATTAATTGTATGACTTTGTATTTCAATCGCACTACCTCTAAAATTCGCCTCTCTGTCTGAGCACACAGTAACAGACCTCCATGGACAGGTTACCACAGAAAATGGTGCCAGAATTTCTGATTTTTGTCCACTCACTACCCTCACTTGTAATTGAGTACCACCACCTCTGGAGAGCATGTACCGAGGTCGTCAGGGTCCGGACCTTGATAGTCTTTCTGATTGGTAGACAAAAGAAGTTCAGTTTTTGGACCTTGGTATATCTCAAACCCTGCATATGGCCATGCTGGTGAGGTTCTCCTAAACAACTGTGTCTCTATGTGAAGCTAGCTTAATGCAAAAGGCTTGAAAAGGATAAAAACACCAAAAATGGTTAGGGTTGTCTTCATTTGTCTTCAATTAATGATATCTATTTACATAATTTTAATTGTTTTCATATAAAGGTTGTAAACACTGATTGACAATACATTTTCCCGAATTTCACAAATGTGCATAATTTGAATAGAAACTTATTGTGGAAATTGTTTGGTTGATCCAAAAGAGTCAAAGAAAACCCCAAAGTAGTGAATAAAGATGCTAAGATTGCAGTATGCAGATTCAGTATGTGATCAGATCTTTTCAAAGGCAGGATTTCTCACTGCAGATCACATGTGGTGTGTAGTTCAAAGTGGGCTTCATTAATGTGAGATGAGAGATCATTTCTATTCCTTTTTGTGCACAACTGTTTCTGTGGGGTAATGAATGGTTCCTGGGATCCTGTGGGGCTTCTCAGGCCTTCTTTTTGGCTAACGAGGGGTTTCTTGATGTATTATTCAGGGACAGTAAGCTCACCATGCTGCTCAGTGAATCCCTGGGAAACATCAACTGTCAAACCACCATGATCGCCCACATCTCCGACTCCCCGACAAACTACATGGAGACGCTGACCACGGTGCAGCTTGCCTCCCGCATCCACCGCATGAGGAAGAAGAAGTCCAAGGTACTTGAGGTTTTATTCCTCCGGCTCACTGCTGTCGAGGTTCCACTGACCGATTATTGATATGCTGATATTTATTTATCGAGAAAACCAAACAGGTTGGTGATTTATTTGCCAGTGAATTCCATTATGAACGCAAAAGATAATAGGACACTTTTATTGTCTGTGTGGATTTGTCCCAATATATTTTTGTGAAAATGTAGTCCTAACACTATTAAACTGGGTGATTTTTATTTGTTACACTTCCTTTTCAGCTTCATTCACACAATTTCAAGAAAATTAATTAATTAAAAAAAGATCTATATATGTATATATACAAGGGATTGATCAGAAATGTAAATACTAAATAATCAATACTGTTTTCAGAAATCCCACGAGTCAGTCTTTCTTCAATTCTTTATACTTTATTCGTTCCTCAGGGGGAATTTGAGGCAAGCAGCTCTGCAAACACAAATTCACATCAGTTCATTTAAACACATAAACTAAAAATCTGAGAATATTAGAGTTGAACTACTGAAGAGTTCATGGTTAGCTTCATTATCCCCAAAGGGCAATTAGTTGTACAGCAGTATATAAATAACCAACATCACCAGACAACAACCAATAGACAACAACCAATGACACAATAATTAAATAGTAAGTATATAAATACAATACAAATGTTACATAAAGTTATTTAAGAAGCAAGAACAAATGAATATTTCAGTCTGTTTTTTCCTTGCTGGAGTGAAACTGCAGCCAGACGGTGGGTGGATCAGCCGGGATTCACTGGACCTTCTTCAGAGACATCATCTTGTACTCAGTCATAGTGGGTATAACAATATCCAGCACCACCAAAAAGTGTAATTTATCACAACTGATCATTTCTTGTACTTTGGCTGTTTTACAAGTCTAACAGCTTCTGAAATAAAACCAACCTTTCTTCTATTTGAGACAAAAACAACAACATAAAAACCACATAAAACAGCAGCTTGTTTGCTGCTGTAAGCCACGGGTCCCCATCCAGAAGACCTGCCATAACCCATCATTAAGGATTTTGAATGAAGGATAAAACATGGAACTTTTTTTAACTTTGTGGAAAGAAAACCCTAAAATATGTCCAAGTGAAAGGCACAGTGGCACTTTACAAACGTTGGTTTATTTTATTTAGTTTAGTTGTTACAGTTTTGTTACAAAATCTCTGGAGTTATACGACTGATGTCCTCCCTGCTTCGATACCACTATAAAGATAAATAACAGGGAAATGTGAATAGAGTGAAAAAAGAAAATGGTGCACTGGCCTTTAATATCAAATATACAGAAACTATGGATGACATTTCTGACATTGAAGTTACTTTAAATTTAAAGATAATAAAACGATTTAAGAGGTTTCTTCAAAATGTTCAGATTATTATTTGGGGGATACAAAGGTTTTGGTCTCTGAATGAGTTGGAGCTAATTTCCTGAGGCTGGTGACAGTAAAAACCTTCAAATCCATAATGTAAATCTGTGTGATCGAGTCAGAGTCATACTGTCATAATTCAGTGAGTCTTTCTACAATGGTATGACAGATAATCAATATTACTGTCCCCTAGGGGGACTGTAGTCTCTGCGGTGAGATGAGAAGGCTTTCACTCTAATTAGAGGCTGTATTTGTGTTATATAGATTGAAAAAGCCATATGGAAACACTTTCTACATCTCATTGACATTAATGTGAATCTAGTCCACAGTGTGCACTTTTAACCTTGCACTGTATCGACAGAGGACGCTCCAGAATTGGATTTGCCTTCAGGTTGATCGCTGTGTAGTTTAGGTCTCTTTTAGTATGTTAATACTGGTATTTCTCTCTCTGCAGTATGCCTCCAGCTCATCCGGAGGGGAGAGTTCCTGTGAGGAAGGCCCGTCCCATCGACCTCCTCATCTGCGACCTTTCCACATACGGACCATGGCCCTTGACCCAGACACGCCACTGCTGCTCTCCAGCGACCCTGACTATTCCTCCAGCAGTGAACACTCCTGCGACACCGTCATCTACGTCGGGCCTGGAGGAACGGCCATCTCAGACCGAGAATTAAGCGACAACGAGGGACCACCGTCCTTTGTTCCTATCATCCCCTCCCTGAATAAAAAGCGAGTCAAAGATGCACCCAGGTCTGATGGGGATCACTTCAAGTGTAACACATTTGCAGAGCTGCAGGAGAGACTTGACTGCATCGATGGCAGCGAGGGCCCGGCTGTGTTCGGCACAGAGGGCAAAGCACCACAAGCAGCAGCGCTCAGGACTCAGACTGGAGCCGCTAAACCCACAGAGGCAACTTCTCCACCCAAATCTGATAAGAACTCCTCCCACAGGTTCTTAGAAAGCACACCAACAACAAGCACAAATAAACCAGATCAGGAACAATCCAAATTCCCTTCAGTCGGTGGCCTCATGGACAGTTCCAAACGAACTAGTGCAGATGGGGAGAAACTATCAGCCCCCTTTCAGCCATGTGTGGTGAAGTCCAGTGGATTTTTTCCCCAGGACTTAGAACCTGTTGTGCGAGAGAAGGTCTACCTCAAAGGAGGTGTACCTAAGCCGTCGGCCTCACCATCCTTACCCAGGACATTCAGGGCTGCATCTCAGCCTGGGGAGGTTGTCGGCAGGACTCCCCCTGTGGGTATGAGTCAACAAGCACTGAGGCAAGACCAACCAGTGGGGTCCCCTAACCCGGAAAGGGTCCCTCATACAAGCAGAAGCTCTATGGAGGTGAACGATCTTCGGGCAACTCTGTTAGGAAGATGCCTCGACAGGGATTTCCTGAGGACGACGGTTACACTGCAGCAGCCTGTGGAGCTCAACGGGGAGGATGAGCTGGTGTTTACAGTTGTAGAGGAACTTCCTCATGCCCTCATCCCCGACAATGGCCACCCCTCCAACCTACTCAGCTTCAACAGTGACTGCTCTCTGCAGGCAGTAGCCTCTGGCTCCCGCCCTGTAAGCATTATCAGCAGTATTAACGACGAGTATGATGCTTACACATCTCAGCGAGGAGCTGTGGGACCCAGGGCTGAGGTTGGCACCGCGTGCCAGGAAATGCTAGTTTCCCAACATGGCCACAAGCAATCAGCTGTTGGCTCTTGGCCCAGTGAAGTGAGTGCTGAATCATCTGAAAGTGAAAGCATTCATTCAATAAGAAGCCTTTACTTGAGGGACAAAAACATGTCAACAGAGAGTGCATCCACACTGACCTCGGCAAGTATATTTCTTAAACAGCCATTTTTGCAGCATGGCATCAAGAGCTCCCTGAATGACAGTGGCTGTTTCTCAGAGCTGGACAGTAACCACGCTACTCCAAACAAACCTTCCTTTACCAAGTGTCCTCCCTCCCCTGACTCAACCAAAGCCTCTCTCAAAGGCTCTCTCAAAATGAGAGCCAATACTCTAAACACTTCAGCCCAGAACCCCCATCACACCACCCATTCCAGTCTTCCCAGAAAAACCAAGCCTACCTCATCTGCAACTGTGAGCTGCAGCAGACAGGAAGGCAGACATGATGACTTTTTGCTTCAGGGAAGTAGTGACTGTGATCCCAGAGAGGTTGAGTTTCTGTCTGCAGGTAAGCCACCAAGAAGTGGCATGAGTAGTGTTTCCTCTAAAAGGGCCGGAGTAAACAGTAACAGTGTACCTCAACCCCCAAAGGCACAAGGGTCATCTTCAGCTCAGAGGGTTGTGGATGGTTGTGAGAGGTCCAGCAGCAGGAGAGGAGACACTCTCATCAAGGTGCCACGACTCACTCGAGGTGCAACGACTCTAGGAACTGTTTCCATTCCTCAGAGTTGTGAATCAAAATGGGGTCATGAGGGCACTTCAGTAATGGGTACCCTGAGGTTTTCATCCTTGGGAAAAAAGTCAAATGAGCAGAAGAGCACCGTCATATTCAAGTCTGGATCTGGAAACATCTCTACTCCTGCTCCACCTGTCAGACAACCAAGCCAAGAACAAAAGACAAGGACTGCACTATCTCCAAGTGCCTTAAAAACAAGCAGTGACATTGGAAAGTCCTCATTTCCTAAAACATCGACCTCAGAGGAAGAATTCAACAGGCTGCGGGCAGATTCTTTCAGCCACAGGACATCAAGTGTAAAACCTGAACATTGCTCTGCCAGGACATCTTCTAGCCTGAAGACTCGTGGGGCCAAAGCAGAGTCCTCCAGGTACTACGGCAGTCTGATGTCTCTGGAAAGATGCGACAGTCAAACTTTAGCTGGGTCCAGGCATGAGCTGTTCAGGGAGAACAGTGGTGCTACTTTAGGAGGCAACGGCAGGTCCAACAGATCAGTGCCAAGACTGGGGCTTCCAGCATCAGCCTCCACATCTGCTGCTGCTTCTTCCCAAGTTTCTCCTGGTGTCTTTGCAATTACAAGCAAACTGGGGCAGGTCAAAGGCAACAGCAGCTCGCGAGCAGCAGTCTCTGTTGGATCAAAGGTTCGGACCCTGTCTACCAGTAGTTCCAAGAGCCTGAGCACCTCCTCTAAACCTCTTGATAATGTAGTTGGTCGCAACACCAGCCTACCTCCAACTAGTAAGTCCCCAGCTCGGTCAGGGACGGGAGCCAAGATGGGAAGAGGCACCATCATGGGCACAAAGCAGGCCATCAGCAGGGCGGCTAACAGCCGTGTTAGTGAGCTAGCCACCGGGAGCCCAAGGAAGCAGCTCAGCAGGGGGCCCGGAGCAACAGGAAATGATGGCACTGACAGTGGGATGAGTAGTGTCAGCGAATCACCAATCAACACGCCACTACCGTCACCTTACAGCAAGATCACTGCGCCTCGAAGGCCGCAGCGTTACAGCAGTGGGCATGGCAGTGACAACAGCAGCATTCTCAGTGGGGAGCTGCCCCCCGCCATGGGTCGCACCGCCTTGTTTTACCACAGTGGGGGGAGCAGCGGCTATGAGAGCATGATCCGAGACAGCGAGACCACTGGCAGCACTTCATCAGCTCACGACTCCATGAGCGAGAGTGGAGTGTCCTCGTCCAATAGAAGCAGAGTTTCTAAATCGCCCAAGAAGAGAGGAAATGGTGAGTCCACTTCGCAAAAGATAGAAAAAGGTGGCACAGATTATTTTTGTCTCAGCAGACAGGGAAAAGAGAGTGAAGATAAATCTACATTTTATTCCCAAAAGTTTTAAAAATAAGATGAGAGCAGAATCCGGTGTGACTACGGATGTTTATTCCTGGGTTGGCTAAAGGGGGTTTAGCACTCTGTTTTATTTGTTGCACCCTCATTTTAAGCTTTCTGTCTATAAAAAAGGCTAAAACAACAAAATGATCTGGCCGCGCTATCCATAGTACAATAGAGGAGGAGATCTCTAGCTGCTCATCTGCTTTTCGTGGTTATAAACAAAACTTTCACTAACTGTTCCATTGTAATAATCTACAGACGGAAGAGAAACGACAGGGAAGTGAAGGTCATCTGTAACCTTCCTTTTCTGCTGATTTAGTTCATAAATTCAAGACATATTCAGCGCTCTGCCAGTGGGTACTCTGATTAATAAGGAATTATTTCATTTTGAAACAGTAGCCTTAAGTTGTTGTTATTTAGCCTTTCTGAAACTATTGCACTGTTAAATCAATACATATTATTTTATGAAAAAACTGCCTCAGTCACTTCATCCTGCCGCCTGATTTAAGTGTTCTGGTTAATAGAACGGACACCGATGGAAAAAGGTTTGAGAACCACTGCTTTAGATAAATCTAGTCAGTAGTATCTGACATAGCTATAGTAGCAAATTCTATGTGTGGACTTGCTGAGCACATTAGCATCATTTGTTTTTCTTTAGATAGATTATAACTTGCTGGCATTAAAAGTCTGTGAGCAGCTAATGTAGAGGAATGTAAAAGTGAATACTCAAAAAGCAAGGCTGTGGCATTTGTTCTTCTTATCCAATTATTATTGAAATGAGCTTTTATATCCTCAAAGTTTAATACTCAGATTTGACATTCAACAGCTTTTTCTCAATGTATTGATCCAGAAAGTGAAAGAACCATAAAACTCGTCTGGAAGCTACATCCAGAAATTAACATATTTATGACTTTTTCCAAAATGTGCTCCCATCCATCACAATTTGTGCTGTTCTATATAATATTTTCATGAATGCTGAGCGCACTGAGGAGAACAGGTATTATTGCTGGGAGTATCTATCAAAGGCTGCTCTCCTCCCTCATACTTCACTGCATGAATTTATCTCTCTGCCCGGCATTATCGTAAAATCTACATGCGTGCACGTTATCTGGGACGATGTTGTAGTTTATTCAGCCTCACAGCAGCTGATTGTGATTCATGCAGCTTGTTGGCGGCAGCGACACACAGGTCAGGCAGCCTGATGCATATGGAATCAGCACTTGTGTGATCTGCCTGCCATCAGTCTGTGGATCTTGGCTCGTTTCTGCCTCATGAATATTTCATGAAGCCGCCACAATTCCCGGTGTACATATCCAACTCCAATTATCACCCACACACCCTCCCTCCCCATCCACTACACACCACTCCAAAGCATACACACCCACACACTCTCCTCCTCAATCTGTCACTATTTCTGAGTCCTCTCCCAGCGACCCACAATGTTTTTAATAATCAGTAATAGCTTTTTCTTTGTGCCGTTGCTTCTGGTTTCACTCTTTGCAGTTAATCATGAAATTAATTTGTACAGCAGCTATCTGACAGCCATGTGTACAAAGTCATTAAAAATAAGATAGAGGTCTTTAGGTTGACAGCGGAGGTGTTAAAGCTTATCAGCAGCGCAAATGGTTGTTGACACAGAACGGAGGTATTGGTAGCGCTAAACCGAGTAAAAAGATGAGGCTAATTAAAAATAATGAGCTGTCTGTGTATCTGCTGATATCAGGAACTCAATAAAACTTCATTAAAATATCCGCCTGGACAAAACATCTGTTTTATCATTTAATTCCTTCGACTTCCATCAGGTTTCCAGCGGCGGCGTCTGATCCCAGCTCCCCTCCCGGACACCTCCTCTCTGGGCAGGAAGGTGGGGGGTCAGTGGGTGGACCTGCCACCGCTGGGGGGCTCCCTGAAGGAGCCCTTCGAGATAAAGGTGTACGAGATCGACGACGTGGAGCGCCTGCAGAGGAGGAAGGAGGTGATGACGGGGTCAGAGGTGAGGCGGACTCCATCTGCTCAGATTTCTGTTCAGGAGGATGTTTAATGACTGCATTGTTTCTAAAAATCACTTTCTGAAACAACAAGACCCTGAACTGCTTCAAAACGTTCAGTTAGAGGTTGAGTAAGTCACTTATGAATGAATTCAGTTGTTATGGCGCAGTAATGTTAGCAAACTCAGTGGAAGCATTTTTTATCATTAATTTTTCATACATTTTTCAACAGCAACACAAAATAAGTCATAATTGTAGATTTCACACATATTCACCAGTCGAGTTAAAGCTAATCGTCTACTGCTGAGAATCAGTGGAGCACTGAACAGTTTATGGAGGATAAAATATTATTTTTTATAATTAGTTATTTATAAGCTCGGCTAAAGTTTTTCTATGATTTGATATAATCTTCAAAATTAATTATCGTCTGAGTAAGTGACGCTGTTTACATTGAAACTCAGAGAGAAACATGTTAGTTCTGACTGACAGTCGCACAAGTGAATTCTGAACATCTGCCAAATAAATGAGTGTATCATCTGCATAGAATGATATTTAATAGGCTGTGGAGCTTAAGGAGGAATTTGTGAGGATAGATTCTGAAAACTATTCAGTTTATATGTTCTGAGTTTTGAAAAAAGGTGCAACCATGTCTAATCAGTCAATCAGAAATGATCATGAATAAATTAAAGAATCTACAAATTAACAGGCCGATGGATTTGAATATAAAGAGTAAATCGCTGTTACCTTCAGTAAGGCACTTTACCCCTAAAAAGGATTTTCCAGCATCAAGACACAAAAACTGCAGAATTATCAGGACAGAGGACGAACAATAATGAATATAAAACTACAGAAGTCACCCAGTAGTTCCCATATGCTGTCAGCAGGCAGTTCCAGATAATGATTCTGTGACAAACACAAAATTCTTGTATATTTTTGCAATATACAACAAAAAGTTATGATTGCAGTTTTAATGTACTATATCAGTACTTTCATGCACCTTTCAGTTTCATTACCTTATTTTAAATTTTGTGACCTGTCGGGTTTAAATGAGTGTGTTGCTGCTTTAATGTAAGTTTCAGATAAAACATTACTTTTTTAATAAATATTTTTAAAATGATAGTGAATATTTTGTGCCTTGAACACAAACTCAGGTATTTCAGGTCTTTATTCTAAAACTTTCACAAATCTGTATTACACAGCAAAAAAACACCTTCTTATCCTGTAAGAACACTTGAAAACACCTAAAAAAGTGTAACAATCACATTGGAAATATTAGAATAATCAACTTGTTTGAAGAATTGAAATAAGAATGTGTGTGTATATATATGAATTATTAGTAATGTCAGTACAGTACAGACTTATGTATAGACTTTTAATTAAAAGACACAAAAAGCAGTTCAGTTAAAACCACTTTACATGTAGACTGTATATAGTTTTATTTTGTATGATATGTTATGATATGTGTGCATAAAGATTTGTACATTTTATAGGCAGCTGCAATATTTTTGTTTCCTGGCAGGTTTGTAGCTGCTTTGACTTACAGCTGAGAAACTGATATGAAGCTGAAAATGTGATTATAAAAAAGAGACAGAAAGGAGTCCAGAGAAAGACAGCAAACATTCACTGGACTCCAGATAAATGTAATGAATGAGTAGTTTGAGGAGTGTAAAAGGTCCGTTTCAGTTCACCTGTAAAATGTGACTGTGTTTGATTCTGAACCTGGATGATAAAGGAGCATCAGACTGAGGTTAGAGCTATTAGTAACTGAGTTTATCACTCAGTCAATTATACTTAAGTCTTAATTAGTTTAGATGTGAGTGATGGCTGAAGGAGGAGGCAGTGATGGATGAAGGTTTGGCCTCGGCTGGTTGCTCTTTATGGCCGTCGCCTCTCTGTGTTAACGGGTCATTAACCTTTAGTGTGTGGAGGGAAGGAACCACTGCAGGGAGATCTGATTTATTTTCAATTAAAGAACGATGATCTGCAGTTCATCTTCCTCTCTGTGTTTCTGTCTCCTCTCAGCAGCCCTTCCACGACGTGGAAAAGGTGAGTTATACTTTCACCAATCAGCACAAGTCTGTCATCTCTCTCTCCTCCGTTTTTTACATCAGCTGATTTCAATACAAATCAACGTATATTAAATCCACTAAAATCTTAAAATAAAATCTTAAAATAAAAAATATCATAATAATTTATCAAATAAAATCAAATAAAATCTTTGATGAAGTAAAAATAAATCATATAATGTTAATCTGATTATTGTAAATGAGAATCTTTCTGACAGACAGTTGAGATATTTGAGCAAAGTGTTGGATGGACAACAAACACTAAAAAAGAAACAAATAATAATAATAACTTTCAGTAAAACAACATGTGACGCGGGCTCAGTGAATATCTGTGGTTTATCCTTATGAAATGTGTTTGAGTAGAATGAATGAATAAAAAGTCCTGATGGATAAATGAGAGTAGAAGGTGCTTCCATTCAGTGGGGACGTCCTCCACTAAACACCTGTAATTAAGTGAAGCTGAGAGGCGACACTGATCCACCTCTCTGTCACCTGTTCGTCCTCAGCTGTCCTTAATCCCCCGCTCGCTGTTCGTCCCGCAGATTAAGTCTACAGCCAGCAGATTAGTGCCCATGCTAATTTTATCTCCGGCTGGCTCCTAATTAAATCCAGCAGTGGACACAGATTGAAGTCTCAGAGCAGGTTAGCGGCCCATCATTCCACTGCTACTAATCCCCCTCCACCACCCTCCACCTGGGCCGTGTAAACCGCTCACTCCTCAGAGGCTCCAGGTCTGGACTCACTGACTGACTGACTGTTTGGTCCTCAGGGTCTGCTGTACTTTAATGCCCGGCTGAGGATGCTGGAGAAGAGGCAGCAGCAGATCAGAGAGCTGAAGAGCAAACACGAGAGGCTGAAGGTGGAGCTGGAGGAGGCCAAGAGCCGGCTGATGCTGGACCCGAGCAAATGGAGCGGAGAGTGTGAGTATAATCCTGAGATCGTCTCACAGAGCGGAGACAGCAACTCAAATGGGATTCAAAGTGCACTGATTCCTAATTTAAAACCAGTATATTCCACTTCTTTTTCATTTAAATCAAGGGTTGGACAGATCGTTAACTAATTACATTTTCAGCTAAATTAATTAAATGTATTGATTATTAATAATAATAATTATTATAACATTATTGAAGATATGATGCTCACGTGTAGTGATTTCATAGATTTTAAGGACTCACCAACAATATTAATGCTTTTAATGTTTTTAATCAATAATGAATAAATAAATCTGTTTTTGGTGAGGGATTACCGCCAAAATAAGTGAGTTTTAGATAATCTGAATAAACTGTTGGTTTGTTACCAAATTACTTATTGATTAACATTAAATTAACTCGTTAGCAACTTCAATAGCAGGAAAGGCTCTGCTCATCGTTTACCCGACTATTTCATGTCAAAATAGCTGCTGTGAAAAAGGTCTATTATTAGACTTTCTTTAAATTTCTTTTTAAAAAAGCCTAAAAACATTGTGACATGTGTCGCAACTGTTCAGAAGAGCTGCTGTGAAATCAGACATTTAGGCTACAACAATCCCAAAAATACCCTGAGAAACCCTGGAGGGACTGATTGTCAGCCCAGAGTAGCTCCAACCTGCTCCAAACAATCCTAATTCAGTGTGTGGATCCAGATCCTCTGCAGAGAACCAGAGACCGCAGCAGCCTCCTCCATCAGCAGCACAAAAGGCAAACGAGTGCACTGAGCAGCTCCTGACCCCGAACACGGCGAGTGGACAAACAGAGTGTGTTTCCAGCTGAGTGCCGCCGCCGGCCCCAAAGCCTCGCCGGTTAAACCCTCATCCTCTGCAGCTCAACTCGCTCCATTATGCTTCTATTTCTGGCTCCTCTGAACAAAAGGAGGCAGCTCGTGGTGCTCCGGGCTGTTTGGAGACGAGAGTGTTGGAGCAAAGACAAACAGCCCACAGGGAGAGGATTATATTTACATCTTTTTATTATTTCTGTCAGCGGGACAAACTCTCAGGTCACCTCGAACAAAAGATTCTTCAGCTCTGCAGAAAGCAAAGAAAGAGCCGGCAGAGGCCCCAAACAAGTCCCGAGATCAATAAGACATTATTTCCTCTCAGCCACACGGGGATCAGGTGGAGAGGCTCCTGGTCTCAGCTCATAAATCAGATACAGAGTCCTGGTCAGCCTTCATCAGTGTATCCCATCATGCCCTGCACCATCAGCGTCTGCACCATCAGTCACCGTATACTGTCCACACACACACACATACAGTAACACACACATCAGTTCAGACTTTACATTAACTTACATTCAGTCACTCAAACCTAAAAGAGAAGAAGACACAGAGAGATCAGATCGCTTCCACGTCAAAGTGGTTTTATGACAATACTTAATAAATGGTTGTAAAGTAGTAAAATATAGGAACATTGCAGATAGTAATTCTAAATATGATTGCACGTTAGTTACGCCCAGGATGATGCAACAGGACGGAACTGCAGTTTAATTGAACGACACTGGTGCGCTGTTAGCTACAGTTTAATGTGTCATAGAGAAGCTTTAAGATCAATATTGATCATAAATCAGTTTATCAGGATATTTTAATGTTTTGAACACTAACCCATCTCTTCCTGTCTCTGTCCTCCCTCCAGTTGACGTGGACCAAGACCTGGACCGGGAGTCCCAGGAGTATCTGGAGGCTCTGGCTCAGGCCACGGCAGAGCTGGAGTACTGCGTCAACCTCTGCAAGTCCCGCGTCATGATGGAGACCTGCTTTGACATCGCCGTGACGACGGCCGCCGCCGCCGTGCAGGGAGGGCAACAGGAAGTGGAGGTGTGAGAGGTTTCTTAAAAGAGCTGGATACTGCCCCGCCCCTGTGGTCCCTCCCCTGACCCACCACAGACCGCCGCTATAAAAGAGTCTGACAGCACGTCCACAGTGGCGATGATTACTCTCTGTATCATCTGTGTGGAGCCATGTTGGTCCGTCAGTGAAATATCTACAACAACTTTTGGACGGATCGCTGTGAGGATATCGTTATCTCTGATCAATAAACCATAAATCCACAGAAAAAAGACGGTTCTTACATCTGCAGAACCTTCATGTTTCCTTCAGTGTCACAGGAATCAGCTGGGGAGACATCTGAGGAGCATTTACAGGGTCTCGTTCTCCAGATAGGCTTCATAAGCCCCACCCCTTCCTCCTCTGTTCTCCAATCACAGCTGAGCAAGATATGCTATATGCTAAGCTAATCTATGCTGAAAAGACAACCACATTTTGAAGATGGTTATAAGATAAAAGACACATATATATATAGACACATCTTAAGTTAGATAATGTTAGCAATATGCTAGCTAATTAGCTAGTGAATCTACATCAACCATTAGCTATCTATCTAAATGTGGTTTTCAACAGATAACAGATTATCTTAGCATATAGCATATCTACAGGAAGCAAATTATTTGCCCCAGGATGGTGAAGTCATGACAAGCCCTACTCTCTGATTGGCTGGTACTCATAGCCTTTGTTGGGTGGTTGGTTGAGTTTACGTATGAGGAGTGGGATTGGTCAGGGTTAGCCAATCAGAGGCGTGACAGGAAATGAGAAAGTTGACCAGCTTCCAAACAACGTAGGAAGGGTCAATAGTTTGTGTTGTCATACTGGTTCTCAAATAGCCCTTTATGTAGATGTTAGCATGTTAGCATCTACAAGATTAACGTTTTTTTTACTATTTTCACACAAAAGTCAAACAAGAGGGAAAATAATTTCAAATAGGAGTTGAAGGAGGGAGCAGGAGGTAAAAACATGAGGCTCATCCAGATTACGCTCACTGACCGGAGGCTGATTAATGTGTGAAACATCCCAACAGAGGACACGCTGCAGTATCCAGTTCTTATAATACGTCACTTTATCCAACAGCTCTGGACACAGGAAGTAAAGACAGGACGCGTTGGTGACGAGTTTCTGAAGGAAAATCGAACGTTTGTGGATTCATCTGATGTTTGTTCTCTCTGGAGACGTCTGGAGGAACTCCCTGCTGGTCCTGGATCAGATTAATGAAGAACAGGTCTCTAATAGGATGAAAGCTCTGGAAGTGCCTTTATATTTATTATATATAAGTATTATTTTCCTTATTTATGATGTTTTTTTTCTATTTATCATGTCTGTTTTCATGGTGCTGATCTTGAAGTAAACTAATATATCTGTTATGCAAAGAGAAGATATTTGGAGTAGACGCTGTGTTTATGTGATAAAAAGGAGGGAAGATTGCAAACCTCAGTCTCTGCCTTCGTCATACTGGATTATTTCGCTGCCTTTGACACCAACACTGACTCAGACTTTCTCTCAGATTACAAATGTCTGTCTGTCCCAGGAGGATCCGGAGCTCTGGAGTCAGTCAGTGTGAGTTCCTTCCTATAGAAGGTTCTTTAAGGAACCAGGTTGGAAACCAGAGCTCTAACTCCTGGTTGTCGGTTGGCTCCCGGCAGCAATACGAGGAAAAGTTCCAACATCTCCTGAAGGAGCTTGCTCCTCCTCCTCCTCTTCCTCATTCAAACAAAGTCAACAGATGAAATTTTTTTTATTTTAGAACATTTCTCTTTTTCCATTTTTTAGCTTTTGAGTCTGTCCTCCTCTTCCTCCTCCTCTTCCTCCTATTCCTCTTCCTCTTCCTCCTCCTCAGGCTCTTTTTAAAGTGCATGAAAACATTTTTTCTTCTCCTTCCTTAAATCTTCGTTGTCCTGCATTCAGTTGTTGACGAAGAGGAACACAATTTTTAATATTTGACCTTTAACGATGTATTCAGGCTGTTTTTATTTGTTTTGTTACTGTACAGTTTTATAATGATTTCTAAAGAAAAGACGAGATGTGAAAGACGAGTGGATTATAAATGTTAATAAAGATAACGTTCAGTTACTCTCAGTGATTTTCATTATTAGTTGTTTATATCAGAGACATGATGAAGATCTGTTAATAATCAGCGTCCCATGGTAACCATGGTAACTGTACACAACAAAGATGAACCTTGAAATGTTTAAAAGATAAAAACTTGAGTGTGAAACATCTGGACCTGGACAGGAAGTGAGCTGCTGGTTCAGTCTGCCGGGACGTCGCTGGGTTTGATGAACCAGCTTCAATCAGCTGATGTTTGTCTGTTTTTTGACATTTTACTTCGTCTCATCTGATTTCAGAGCTCAGCAGCAGCGTTCGCTCGTTCAGACCTAAAATCCTCCAGCGCGGACTCATCGGGAGATGAACTGATATCTCTGATGGAGCGTAAATGTCAGACGAGTCTGTCTGCTGCTTTAATCCACTCAGGAAACGCACACGACTACTGAAGATAAAAGTTTCATCCCAAAACCGACACCGGGGGGAAATAACATCTGATATCAGACCGCTGAAGGACAGGAGGGACGTTTGGTGGGTCAGTGATTGACAGCACAACATCACATCAAACAGAGAGCAGATTTTTGGTTCCTGTCAGACACACACGCTGGTTTAAGTCCTTTAGAAGGAGCATACATGACTCTAACTCTGAAAAACAAACAGAACACCAGACTCAATGACCCAGTCATTTTACATCACAGATAATCATAAACCCAGTAAATAAAACAAAACATTATTCTTTTCATTTTCCTTTCATATAAATATTTTTTGTGTCTTCATCATCATCAATCATCAATAGTTTTTATTTCATGTTAGTTTGTGTTTAATGTTTCAAAAACAATAATTATGATCTCATATATTTTTAGTTTTACATCAAAAGGGATGAAATGTTGGTCAAACATGAATATAATAAATATTACTGCTTGTGATCTTTGACCCTCAGTGCTCAGGTTTGTTCCTGGCTCACATCACAGAGGATGCAGCAGGGAGGCGGAGGAGGGGGAGTCGCCATAGTAACTGTTGCCATGGAGGCTGAACGGTCCAAGGGAGGGATGCTCAGGGTTGACACGGCAACCTGTTGGCTGGAGGAGAGTGTGTGTCTGTCCCTCCGAGGACAAACTGGGAGGTTTTTACCAAGTGGGGACATTTGTCAACTTAAAGGTTAATGAACGATGGTCCCCACAAGAACAGAAGAACAAGTGTGTGTGTGTGTGTGTGTGTACTAACAGGGGTTAGGGAAAGAGGAGGAAGAAGAGATAAGTAATGCAAATGGGAGAGGAGAAAAGAAAAACAGAAACATTAGGGGCTGCTTCACTTTGAATCACTGCCACCAATCTGTTTTACTAACAAGACAGGCGAGGTGGCGATAGGCCTCAACACAGTGTTTCTCTGTCTCACTCACGCACACACACACAGATACATTTTTATGACTGGATTTTTAAGGGTTTTCCCTCTGATTTATATTCATTTGTTCTTCACAGTCTGCGTGTGTATTTATCTACACCCACGTACCATATACACTCACTCACGCTGTGCACAATTATGTGTATAGGCGCTTCAGTCAAGTGTGTGTACACACTTACAGAGTAGCCCTGAAAGATGACTGCCTGTACACACACTCACACCTACAGAGCTGCTGGTTTCCCTGCATGTAGGCAGGATGAAGGCCTCCTGGGCCAATCAGACGAGAGTCATTACTTCAATCACTGATCTACACTGGTTCTGTCACTCCATCCCTCCATCCGTCAGTTAGTCATTTTCCTGAAATAATGTGTCCTTCCCAATGTTCAAATTTTAAAGGCTGTGTGATTGCATTTAAAGTGAATTTAAGGAAATGTGGTAAGATCTCAACATCTCTCTCTCTCTCTCTCTCTCTCTTTTCTCTTTCTCTCTCTCTCTCTCTCTCTCTCTCTTTCTCTTTTTCTTTTTCTCTCTCTCCCTC
>NW_023340246.1:22824035-22826140 GCF_004916995.1 Morone saxatilis | reverse complement strand
TCCAGTTACCCTTTCAAAATAAACCTTTAGTTCATTCGCCTCAGTTTAGGAAAAGTCACCGCCGACTGTTCCTGTTGCTCTTTGTACTCCACCTTCTGGGCGTCATGGCAACCAGGATGAAATGACTTTTTATTGACTCATTTGTGAGTAAATTAGTTTTCATTCAGGAGGAAACAACCTGTCCTCCTCCTCCTCTCTCTGTCTGACGGGTCTTAATTAGCAGCTGTCACCTGACCTGCTCGCCGTCAGTTAACTGTCAGTTGTTCCCTCTCATCGACCTGTGAACTGTGACAGAAACACTTCTGATCTTTTAATCCAGACGTCTGTGTTCAGTCGGAGGCTCGTTGTGACTCTTTGCGTACGACAGGATTCAGATTAAAGTTTCTCTCTGTGATGGATCATCTGAACTCTGGCTGAACTGAACTGTCACCCTTTAAATAAAGCTGTGATCAAACAGGAAGTTCATCAGGAGTTTCTAACCTGAACCTGAAGATCTGACTTCTTTATCTGGAATAAAAGATTAAAAGATGGTTGAAACAGACAGAAGCTCAGAAATCGTGTGCTCGACTTCAGTCTGCAGCAGTTTAACTTGTTCATGTTGGTTTTATCAAAAATATCTTCATTAGTATGAGACTGCAAACACATTCTGTGCTTTAATGTGAAAGTCTGACTGATTTTAGTTTATTTAGTTGAGTCACGAAAACGGGTTGCAGTTCACAAACAGTTCTCCCATAGAGATTAGTTATCGATACTAACCGCAGCTGTAACTGCTGTTAGCTAACTGACAAAGCTAACGTTAGCATGCTAATATCTGAGCTGAAACTTGTTAAATGATTTAATGGAAGATTTTAAATTACATATCACTAGAATAACATAAAACTTTATGTTCATATTTGACTAAATAACATCAGTTAGCTTAGCATAAATAGATATTTCCCTCTCATTGTAAACTGTATGAATGCTAACTCTGAAACACTGACTGACTTCCTGTTTACACAGCTGGTTGCTCCTGATTGGACGGCTCTACAGATGTTACCTAGCAACAGATTTATTAGCGACATTTCTTCAGATTTAATCATATTTTTATTTAAAATACATATATAAGCACCTAACCTCACGTTCAATGAATTAATAATTAATATTCTCTGTATCAGGACTGTGAAACTCATCGTTGGTGTTTTATAATGAAACGTGTCCTCAAACATGGAAATATGTTTATTATATTTCCTTCAGTCTCTTTCAATCTAATGTGCTTTATTAAGTGCTAATAGGAGGAAATAAGGAAAGAAGAAGAAAGATATGATTCATAAAGAAATAAGAAAAATAAAATTATAAACAACAACAACAACAACAACTCTCTCTCTGCAGGTGAGTTCTTCTTCTCCTCCTCTGATCTCCGTCTCCCTGCTGACTTCCTGTTTCCTCTGACTGACTTGAGACGATGAAGATGTCTGTGTTTTTTCTTCCTCTTGTCAGAGTCGCTGATGAAGACTCTCATATGAAACTGGATTAACACATCCATCAGTACCAACCATATCAGGAAGGGGCGTTAAATAACTAACGATCCAAGGTTGAGCTTCATAGGGATCCACTGACCTCTGACCTCAAGATATCTGAATGAAAATGGTTCTATAGGAACCCCCCAGGCTCAGACACTGATCCCAGGTAGTTTTTCTCTTTGGAATAAATATGTGTGAATATTTCTGCAGACTGGGGTCCGTAAACAAGCCCCTACAGAGGTCAGCGTGTCTGTGGCTCCAGCAGTGTGTACAGTGTGTACAGTGTGTACAGTGTGTACAGTGTGTGCAGTGTGTACAGGTACACAGTGTGTACAGGTGCACAGTGTGTTTGTGGCTCTGTAATGTGAACAATAAAAAGAGAAATGGTGTAAAAGGTGTACAGGCTTTGGTCCTCCATCAGTTCAGAGATCCTCAGTGGATCTGAAGCCGACCTGCAGGTGACCTCCTCCTCGCTTCTGCCATGTTTGATTAAAGGGACACTTCGCCCATTTGCATTAAGCTTTGTATCATTAGAAGCCCAGTCATATTTTTGAATGGTCGTGCATCATTCCCTCACTTCACCGGAGAGGGGAGAAATACGGATTT
>NW_023340246.1:22821837-22823935 GCF_004916995.1 Morone saxatilis | reverse complement strand
TATATACTGCTGTAACTTTACTATATATACTGCTGTAACTTTACTGTATATACTGCTGTAACTTTACTATATAACTGCTGTAACTTTACTATATATACTGGTCTTAAGCTCCTGTAGTACTGGGTGTGATTGTGAGGTTTGGACACCAGGTGGAGCCGTTTGTTAATAAATTCATGTGTTTGTCTCAGAGAGTTTTTATGAAGTTTTTATTATAGTTATTATATCTGATTTGATAAATTATTAATTGAAATTGTTTCTGATTCAATAAAATATGAATCATTTTGTTTATTTAAATTGTTTGTTTTATTGTATTTGTTGTTATCTGTTTGTTATTCTGTTCATTTACTAACAATTTAGTATTTTGCTCAAGGGCACTTCAACCTGCAGCAGGAGGGAATCGAACCTGAAACCTCCTGAGTCACTGCCGCCCTGATTAACATTTAATGAAGGAAAGTACAGCAGGTGGTAGAATGTAACTAAGTACTTTTACTCAGATACTGCACTTTCTGTTACTTTATGATATATACTTTTATATCTTCTGTTGTTGGTTTGTTTGTTTGTTTGTTTGTCTTTCCCTAAATGTAGAATAAGAAGATATTTGTTGTTTGTGGATAATATATATTTATATATATTTGTACCTACATCTCCAATAAAAACACTTCTGAGAGAAACAAATATATAATCAATAATAAATGATGTATTGTTATTGATGATTAAAGTGATGAACACATTATAATCCATTCATATACTTTATTTTATTCACAATGCTCCTTTAATGCTTCCAGAACCTCTGAGGGTTCTGGTTCCGGTTCTGCAGAGACTCGTTGTTCCTGCTGAGTCCTGCAGAGTCAGAGGGGCGTCGGCTCCAGCACGGAGCCCAGAGAGGAGGAGGGTCCGGCGGCCACTAAGCGCCTTTGTGTCCGCAGACACCTCCGGGCTCTGCAGCGGGAGGACGCAGCGAACTTCCCCACACGGCAGGCGGTGAATCCCGGCTTCATCAGCCGCCGCGCCCCGCTGGTGGAGCGGAGGATGGAGGACCCGGAAGGGACGTTTATGACACGAGTTCTGGTTTAAGAGGAGGATCTGGTCTACGAGGAGGAAGGAAAACTTGAAGCAACAGAGAGAATAAAGGAGGGGAGGAAGGGGCGTTCATTGTGGTCTGGATCTGCAGACGCATAATTGTCTCAGACAGAACCAGGATCGATCTGATCCGCAACCAATCCGCAACAGATGGAGGCCAGTGAGGGTT
Organism: Morone saxatilis; assembly: GCF_004916995.1. Classification (NCBI taxonomy): domain Eukaryota; kingdom Metazoa; phylum Chordata; class Actinopteri; family Moronidae; genus Morone; species Morone saxatilis. The sequence continues at coordinate 22,822,686 of NW_023340246.1, read as the reverse complement.
CGGAGTCCGACAGATCTTCCGGGGGTCTTTGTTCACAGCTCGGATCCGCAGCTGCAGAACCGCCGCAGATCAGCGCAGAGAACTGCTACGAGCTGCTGAGCGCAGCCAAGAGCGGCGGCGCGGAGGGCGACCGGGACCGGGTCTACCGCTACATGAGCCACAACTACCTGCAGGTGCTGCGGACCCCCGGGGTGTACGGCCGGCTGACGGCGGGGGAGCGGGAGCTCATCCTGGCCCGGAGGATGGAGGGCAGGAAGGTGCTGGCGGTGGCCGAGAGCAGCGAGGTGTTGGACCGCGGGGGCAGCCGGGAGAGCAGCCGGCCGCAGAGCCCGCTGCAGCCCGGCCCGGAGGACGCCCACCCCCGGCGGGTGTTCTACCTCCACCCGGAGCGCCGGCAGTGGGAGCTGCTGACCAGCCTCCCGGAGCAGATCCCGGCCAAAGGCTCCGGGATGTGTACTATGTACAACTACCTGTTCGTGGCGGGAGGGATGAGGGCGCACAAAGCCTCGGACCGGGTCTTCTGCTACAACCCGCTGACCGGAGCCTGGAGCCAGATCCGCCCGCTGAGCCAGCCCCGCTGCCAGCTCAGACTGGTCTCCATGGACGGGTACCTGTACGCCGTCGGGGGGGAGTGTCTGTTCACGGTGGAGCGCTACGACCCGCGCGCGGACAGGTGGTCTCCGGTGGCCCCCCTCCCCAAAGGCTCGTTCGCGGTTGCGCACGAGGCGACGTCGTGCGGCGGGGAGCTGTTTGTGTCCGGAGGCTCGCTCTTCTACCGGCTGCTGCGCTACGACTCCCGCCGGGACGAGTGGGAGGAGTGTCCGTTCAACGAGAGCCGGCGCCGGTCCG
>NW_023340246.1:22817322-22821737 GCF_004916995.1 Morone saxatilis | reverse complement strand
TGGCGCACCGCAGCCTCGTGTACCGCTTCGACGTGGACCGGGAGCGCGCGGGGGTGAGCGTGTACAAGTACAACACGGTGGTGAAGGTGTGGCACGGCGGCGCTTCCTTCCCGCTCCACAACCCGCAGCCGTTCCGGTGCGCGGTGCTCGGGGACCGGATCTACTGCGTCAACCGGAGCCAGACGCTGCAGTTCGAGGTCCGGGAGGACCGGGAGGGGTTCCTGCCGGAGGTCCTGCCCTCCCCCGCGGACGCCAGAGGAGCCCTGGAGCCCTTCGTCCTCTCCTGGACCGGGACTGATGATCCAACCCGGGAGAGTCCGGGTCCAGTCCAGGACCAGGACTGAGATTACAGACTGTGGTGCCTTTTTCTTTCAAACTTTTCTTCTGCTGCTGCATGAAATCAGATTATCGATTATTGATTATTGAGATTATTGAAAACCAACTGCCAGGGTTGGAATGTAATCTGATTACAGTTACAGTCGGTAATCCAAATATCAGAATATCAGAGTAATTTGATCACTTCCTGTTACTGTTGGATTACCTCAACACCAAATATGTGAATAAAAATCAATAATCAGTATTGATCTCTTCTATTAGACAGAACAATGTAACTGTAATCTAATTACATCTCTAGTTCTGCAACTGTAATAGATTACAGTTACCTTTATTTGTGTCCTGATTACTCAGTTACATGTAATCTGTTACTCCCCGAGCCTTAAAGTAATGACTCACACATTCAGTGTCATTCTCCTTAATTAAAGTCAACATTAACAGTTTGTGCACTATTTTAATGAATTCATTCATTCATTCATTCATTCATTCATTCATTGCAGTTTGTTCCACTGACTCATTTTCTTTAAGTTGACTTTACATCATTACAAACATGAAAGTTAACGGGCTGCCTTTCTAATAATCGATTATTATAGGTTTTATCAGCTGTTTTTATTAAAGTGATTTCAGATTAATTCTGTTCACAGGTTTTAATTCAGTTTGGAGAAATGTTGCATTTGATTGTAATTAATTTAATTTATCTACAATAAATGTCTATTTTGATCATTTTTATCCAATAAAGTTATAAAATGTTGTTAATAACTATTAAATAACCCAGAATTGATCCTGACTGTTGATCAATGAATGTATGTGACATTAATCAATATCTGTTGTTTCATTGTTTGTCATAAGTGTATAACTGTTTGTTTTTTTTACTGTAAAAACGTATTCAGTTCATTTATTGAAATTAATAAACGGCTGCAAGATTAAACCTCTAATTTATTGATTAGATCAGCTTTCATAAGCTGCAGACATTATATTGATGAGTTGACATAAATAATATGAAAAAAACGTGTGTTTATTAAGTTATTAAGTTTATTAAGTGATTAAGTTTATATATTAATTAAAAATACCTTTAATTCCTGTAACTCAGAGTTTATTTTTTTATTGAAGAGAAGTTTGAATCCAAACATCATTTATTTTCAAATTTGAACGAGTTTATGAAAGGTGTGTTTGACCGCAGGTGGGCGGGGCTTAGACCAAAAAAAATACCTGAAAGCTGACACACACACACACACACACACACACACATTGTTAAAAGCTGTGTAAACTTAAACCCCGCCCACCCGACCTCCATCAAACAGTTAAAACAAACACATGACATCATCATCTCCTGGTCCAGATTGTTCTGGCCCCGCCCCCTGCCCACAGGTCATCAATACACATTTGATTGATTTCATTGTATTTAACAGAACATAATTAACATAATAATCTCTTAATTATTCACATTGATATTAAATCTCTCAGTGAAGTGAAATATTCTATAAAACCTTAAAGAGTTAAAACAACTACATTTAATGATCTTAAAACAAAAGTTGAACTTTTTCAGTTTCCAGTGTTTGTTTGTTTGTTTGTTTGTTTCAGTTTAGTTTCTGTGTTCAGAGCAGATTTAAGAAGTTCAGGAATTAAATTACGAACTCAATAAAGTTTGTTGTTTTGACCCTAAATTGACGTTTCCTGTTTATATGTTTATTTTATAGATTATTACACAATAATGTTTCTGAGATCTAGTTTTAGTTGTTTCACCCAGTTTGAGTTGAGTTTCAGTGAACTATAATAACCCTGAGAGGGAGTGAGACTGTGAATAGGAACTACTTTGAGCAGCGGATGAATCCATCCTTTGGTGCATTGGTGTATCAGTGAGCGTCAGTGTGTGTCCCTACTGAAGAACAGTGTGTCTCATTGACGAGCTTCAGGAACGAGAGAGGACGGAGATAGTGAGACTTTATTATCAGACACAGTGTGAGTATGAGAGTAATCCCATTACAGCAGAGTACAAACAGAACTAAAGGATCAACAGTTCATTCGACCAATGAGAGCGCAGCATGACGCAGCGACGACCTCCGTCCCGTGAACCAGATTCTTCTGTCCAACAACCGGATCTTTGTTCCCTCTGAGGAAACAGGCCCGCCGGGAATTCTGGGATGTTTCTCATTAAAAAGCAGAAATAACTGTTAAAGAAGGCATTACCGTGGAAACGTGGAGCAGAATATTTACTTCAGTAATGAAAATGTTTCCTGTAAAATGTTTCAGTCATCCAGTAAAATAACTCTTCCATTTTATTACTGCTGAGGTTCAGTTATAACGATGCATCATATTTTATATATTTTATAAGAAATATTTATTATAAACTATTTGTTTATTTGAGGAAGAGAATCCAAATAAAATATTAGTAGATAAAATTACACTTTTACAGGAACAAAGTCTGAAACATGTCGTTGGTAAATCTTCCAGAAGAAAAGTTGTAATTTTAGACAATTCAAAAGTTATATTTTTACATTAAGTGGTAAATTTACAAGAAAAAGTTGAAATATACAAATTAATTTGTAACTTCACAGTAGAAAACTGTAATATTGTAAAGTCATAATTTTACTGATAATAAGTTGCAATATTTTCAGATAAAGTTCCAATTTTAGTCATAACTTTTGCAGTTTTGTGAGAAAAACAATATTTCAATACCTTAATAAAACATCTGTAATCTGAAGTTATAAAGAACTGAAACAAATAATAAACTCAGACAGATTTGATCACATTAAAGAAAAGAAAACGTCCATCAGATTGATTCTACAGTGAATTAATTATTAAATATAATAAATATAATTAACATTAAACAGAGGAGTATTCCTTTAACACTCAGCTGTACAGAGAACTGCTCACTGCTGACTCTGGGTCCCTGAACACACCACACACACACACACACACACACACACACACACAGCAGATCCGTCTGTTCTCTCTGAAGGTCAAACTGAGTCCTCTGTTGTCTTCCTGCAGCAGCTTCATCTTCATCTTCTTCATCGTCTACAACTAAAATCTTCTGCTAAGAACAGAAAGTAACATTTCACAATAAAGCTACAATTCACATGTAATAATGAACGCATCAGTTATTGCAGGATTATTAGCTGTTTTGAAAAAGATGTTTACAGTGAACACATCCGGGTCAGTCCAGTTGATACTGAACATAAAGATTCAATAAAGACAAATTCAATCACAATCAGTGTGAGAAACAACTTTATTCTAATTATATTTATCTGTATTTATTATGTAATCATACAACATTATCATTATTAAAACAATGTTTCAGTGCAGAAGAAATCGGAGCTCAGAGCTTTAGTGGAACCTCGTCCCTCGTTTATGGATTCGCAGACGATGGTCAAATGTTTCTGTGGGTTTGATTTGAGGAAACAGGAAGTGGAGGAGAGACTGTCAGTCTGCTGGAAGTCTCTAAACTCACCGACTGTACCTGCTCCTCCGGGCGGGCCCTGGAAACAACAACCTGAATAATACAGCACATTTAAAACCAGTAAAGACACTGACACCAGTAAACGACGTATAAATATAAAGCAATAATGAATATGAGCAGAAACAGAGACAGAATTTTAATCTTTTATATATGTTGTTCTGGTCATATACATATAGTCCGTGTATCTTTTGGTCATTGGATTTTCCTTTCAGAAACGGGTATTAAAAAACAGAAAACGAGTGGTTATTTGATTTTCGTTTTAAAATACAAAAATTAAAATTGAAATAAATAACAAGGGTTTTTCTTTTTCATGGTCATAAAGAGCGAAATTAAAAAAAATATTCAGTTTCATTTTCTATTTCATATAACAAAAATAAAATCACTTAGAAAACAGAAACGGAAAAAAGTTTTTTTATATCTGAGACGGAGTTGTGAGTTTACAGGACGGTGCTCTTGTAGAAGAAACAGGAGCTATAGACTGCGGTCAGCCAGCTGTGACTCCGATCTATGTGGTCAAATCAGCCGCACTTAAATTTCGAGTGTACAATATTCTCAGCATTATGAAATCGCGAGAAGACAGCGTATTTACTCCGTTTTCAAAATAAAGGTATTAGAACATAAA
>NW_023340246.1:22814114-22817297 GCF_004916995.1 Morone saxatilis | reverse complement strand
GTTTTTGCTTCTGCTTCGTTTCTGTGATTGCAGCATTTTTCTGTTGCTGCGTTTTTCTGTTGGATTTGTTTTATGTGTTTGTGTGTTTTTGGATTTGCATCATTCCCGTGTTCTCAGCGTATTGCCGTTTGTAGCACGTTTGCCCTTGTTGGCCACCATAGAAAGGAGGCAGAATATTCTAAAACCGAGGTTTATAATAATCTGTAAAAATAAAACATAATATTTGTTCACTGCAGCTGTATTTTAAACCCTCGAGGGTGAAATCAAATCTACTTAAAGCTGCATTCATTGATTTATTTGTCTGTTTTGTCCACTGGGGGGCAGCAGAGCAGTAAAGGAACTGTCGGCATTTTATCTGTAATTACTGAAAGGATGTCGAACCAATCTGTGTTCACATAGGAACTACCCAAAATAAAAGTTCTGACAGAATCAGAAAACATCTTTTAAAAGCGTTAAAATAATTATGGAGCGTTTAGGAACCAAAATAAACAATGGGACAATTTGAAACTAAAGTTTTAACCAACTTTCTTATTCAGAGACTCTGTGAGAAAGTGAGACGTCTTCATTAAATCAACAATCTTTGTGGATGGAGGCATTTATTGTATAATAAACAGAGCAGGAAGCAGCCAATAAGAACAGAAAAATTACATTCATCAATCCTATAAAAATAAAACTCACAGGAACAGGAAGTGGAATCTGGAGGTCACCGAGAGGTCAGTGTTAAATCCACTGATCCGCCTCCAGAAGTTCAAACTCAGTAGGTTTTAATCAGATTAAAGTGAAGCAGCTGCTGAAAGTTAAAGAGCTCAACGCTTAAAGAATAAAAATATCTCCTGAAAATAATTTGAATTATTAGAATATTTGAACTTTGAATATATTTTATTATATTTTATTACATGTTAAAGGTTATTCCACACAACCAGAAATACTGAATCCTTATTATATTCATATCTCTGAATATATATATGAATATCTGATCAGTCAGTCCATCCCGGACTTTAAACTAAAATGTTTTTTTTAGTAGTAGTTTTTCAGTTTTTAAGATTTTTTGCAATGAAACTGCTGGAAAAAGAAAAAGAAAAAACAAAAATAGATTCTAGTTTCTCTGAATAATTCATGAATGATTCAATTCAATTCACAAATGAACCCAATGCAGACAGAACCAGAACCAGTTAGTATATAGACATCATTTCTAGGAGGTTATACAATACAAATCTCAGACCAGGGGCCCTAAAGTCCTTCTGAAAAACAGATGCTAACAAAACTTTATGAACTCTTTAAATGAGTTCAGAGAAAGAGCGATGTTTCCTTCTCAGGTTGTTTTAACAGTTTTTAAGTCCTGAAGAAGTAAAAATCTGCAGTATTTCACAATAAAAAAACAAAACTGATAGAAAAGAAAGACGGACAAAACTGCTGCAGCAGATCATTAAATCATCTTAAACCCTGAGATTTATGCTGAGACAACTGAGAATCAGAACTTAAAGCAACAAGATTGCGAAGTGATTTACAGACTCGAGTCTCTTCCTGAGCTCCTCAGACCTTCAGGGTTCAGGATCCGCAGATGAACCCGCGGGGGGGGGCCTCACATGGTAAAAGACGAGCCGTTGTCACTGGATCCATCCACCGAGCGGCGAGTAGACACGTATATCTCGGAGGTGACCCTGGAGAAGCGGCGCGGGGCGATGTACTTCTTCCCCAGACACCAAAGGTCCTGGACGATCCTCCGGAAGTGGTTCCTGAACTTCACCCCGACGAAGGCGTACAGCACCGGGTTCAAGCAGCAGTGGAGGTAGGCGATGGTCTGCGTCACTGTTTTGACTACCTGCAGGGTGTCCGATTCTTCACAAAACTGCTGCTCGAACATGTAGGCGGTGTCGTAGAGCAGCGCGAGGTTGTAGGGCAGGTGGCAGACGATGAACACTGCCACCACGGCAAACACCACACGCACCGCCTTGTGTCGCTGGAAGTTTTTGGCTCTCAGCAGGGTGACGATAACGGCAGTGTAGCATAAGACCATAATGAGGAGTGGCAGGAAGAAGCCTATGGCGATCTGGGTGCTGGGGACCACCACCTTCATCGTCCAGGCCGTGCTCTTGTCATTAAACAAGAACTCGCAGACGTACTCAGGCGGAATATCAGAGGACTCAGGCGGAATATCAGAGGACTTAGGCGGAATATCAGAGGACTCAGGCGGAATATCAGAGGACTCAGGCGGAATATCAGAGGTCTCGTATTCAAAATTGTCAAAATAGAAGGTCTCGTTGTGGGACGGCTCGTACCGGCTGTAGAAGTAGAACGTCGGGACAGACAGCAGCAAGGCGGTGACCCAGACGATGGCACAGATGAGGCGGCTGTACGGCAGCGAACGCAGTCTGAAGCTGCGGCGGGCCTGTACGATGGCAATGTAGCGGTCAGTGCTGATGCAGGCAAGCAGCAACATGCCGCTGTACAGGTTGACACTATAGGAGCCGCGCAGCAGTTTGCAGGCCACCGGCCCCATCGACCACGACGTCAGCTCGTTGTAGACAATGAGCGGCAGCGATATCACGAACAGCAGGTCAGCGATGGCAACATTGAGCAGGTAGACGTCGGTCATGGACTTGGTCCTCTTGTAGAAGGCGTAGGTAACGATTACCAGGCTGTTCCCCACGAGGCCCAGGATGCAGATGATGGAGTGGACGTACGGACCAATCACCTCCCCAAGGCTCTGGTTCTTCTGGTGATAACAAGGTCCGTACACCTCGTAGTCGGGAGTTGGTGTCACAGAGTTGTTGTAGTCATCAGTGTTTGAGTTGTATTCTGATTGGTTGAACATCAGTTTGTCCTGTGAGTAATTCATCTTCTTCTACTGTAAAGACAGAACAGAGACATTAAACTCATAGTTTTATTTCAATGTTAAGTTTTCAGGAATAAAAAAGAAGAAGACATTTAAGATTAAGGCAGATATTTAAAGTTGTTCCGATTCTGCCTAAAATGTGCTATCGTCAAGCATGGATGTGCACTGATCCGAAACCACGTAATTTATTTGATCTGCTACTTCCCAGCAGCTTCGCCATTTTTTCCCAGGATACTGATGACCCTCCTACTCTGGTTTAAATGGTTTAAACGTACAATCTGTAGTTTCTGCCACTAGGAGGCCTCTCACATCCAAACAATTAGAAAATATGAAGTGTGATGAGGTGG
>NW_023340246.1:22813692-22813998 GCF_004916995.1 Morone saxatilis | reverse complement strand
CCAAAACAAACAGACCCGCTGATAGAAAGTTACACTGATGCTGATGTGAAGTAAATCTGTAGCTGCAGGTTTGAATGTTAAAGAATATAATCAGAAATATAACTGCAGTCTTTAAGATTTTAACTACATTAAATGAAATCACACACCTTTGAGGACGTCGGTGAACGGTGAGACCCAGTTTATGATCATAAGTTTATATCCTTGTTTAACTGGTTCATCAGTAAAAGTGAACATTTAAAGACACAGTTTAGCTTTGACATTTAAATGTGCACTACTGACCATGAACTGAAGCCATACAAATTGGCA
>NW_023340246.1:22808250-22813667 GCF_004916995.1 Morone saxatilis | reverse complement strand
AGCTGGACCGGAGAGCAACTTAAATTTTCGTTGTACCTGTGACAATGCAATAAAGATCTATTCTATTCTAAGCTCCATTGGTCAATATGTTAAAAACTAAGTAGAGATCCAAATAAGCCCTTAGGCAACTATTGTATCAGCTCCGTCTCCCGATGATCCCAGAAGGTTTGCAGCAGCCGGACCAAACGGTTCAGGAGCAGGCGGCCTTTTTCAAGTAATTCAAAATGTGGACTTGAATGGTCCAGGAAGACGGTTTGTGAAGCCACATCTCTTTTATTTCCCAAGTAAAATGAGCCAAGTTGATTCTGAGATCATTTCCACCCCTCACCCAGCAGTTAAAACCGACCGCAGCAGACAAATAATAATAATAAAATAATTTAATTAAAGCTGGCAAGCAGCGAAGAAAGAGCACGGTTTTTAAATCCGTGATGGTCTTTAGAACCTGAGGCAAATCTAAGTTGATGTCACTGTTCCCCAACACTGCAAGTTATTTTAACTCCAAAAAAAGAAATTGTGAATGCAGATTCCTCAAACATTTTACTCTAAGAACCCAAACCTCAGTTTCGTAAGTTAAAAAGATTGTTGATAGAAGCAGCTTTTACTAGATTGTCCACCACGCCTGTTTCATGAGGGTTCGAGTGCTTGTGGCCGCCAAAACTGCAAAAAATAGTAATTCCCTTTCCATTTCAACAAAGAGCTTGCAGTTTCTTTTAGAAACTTGTGTTTGAAGCAAACTGAATGTGGCGGGGTGATAAGAAGAGAGCAAGGTTTATTAGCAAAGATGATATAGAAAACTGGCAGTTCATAGTCGTGCATGCATTACTGGCAAAAAAAAAATTACTTAATAAGTAGATGTTAGTGATGGAAAATTTCACATATTATGCTTTCCTTTTTGACAGTGGCCCCCGCAAGACAGTGACGGAGCCTGCTGTGCATAGCCCAGTGGAAATATATAATAAAATAATATAATATTAATATGATAATGATCCAATGATACAGGCAGTGAATAATTTAGCATAAATTTAAAAAATAATAAATAATTAATTTAAGTGCTAGTGTTACCTTAAAAACAAAGTAAAAACATATAACATAATTAGCAGCATACATAGACACACAGTCATACACACCCAGTCATTGCATATTATTTTTTGCAGCATTGAGGGTAGTTACTGCAGTTGGATAAAAACTGTGGTTTGAGTTATTTGTCCTTGCTTTAAATGATCGGTACCGCCTGCCGCTGAAGCAACGTTCAACAGGGAATGACCAGCGCATGGAGTGGGTGTCCTTTATAATGTTCTGGGTTTTTGGAGGCAACGGGGAACTGTGGTAGTTCTTTCCAGTGTTTTGGGAGGGCAGCCGACGACCTAGCTTCAGAGGGGGGCGTAGCTCAGCACATAAACAGATCAAACCGATCTTTACAAAACACACAGGATATGTCCATATAAGGACCCCGAACACACCCTGAAAGTTTCATTCTAATCCACCACTGGGGGGCCACAAAGGGAAAACACTGGGCCTGCTGTAAATCAGAAATTTAGATTTTCAGAATGCCTTCTCAGCATTTTGTTTGTGGTGTTAAACCAAAGCACCAGAGTTGACTAATCTCAGATCAGCTATATCAGGTAAACATGCTAACGTTGATCAGAGTATCCTGCTACCTTTAGTGTTTCTTCAATCGTCACCAAACTGGACTTAGTAATAAATAAAACTTTATAACGAGACACAAAATATGAACCTGACTCCAATGGCAAACTTTCTGAGTGAATGTGGTTGAAACTGAAACTGGCTGGTGTTAGTATATATTTATATATCTGTATGCAGACAGAGGAGCGTCCACCGATTAATCTGTGTATTTTAATGTGAACCAACCCTGACCTGAAGGAACACACCGTCTTTTTTCACATCCTGTAGATTTTCATGATAAAATGACACAAAAATGACTCGGTGTGATCTTATCTGACATATGACATCATCTGCCTCAGGTTCCCCAAACAAAGACACTGAAACACGAACCAAATCTGCTGATCTGCACGTTTCTGTCCGTCCATCCATCCGCTCCATATTAAAACCTAAAGTTTAGATTTAATCTGGACTGAGACGACCCCCTTCGCTTCAGAACTTCCAGATTCACAAGACAGAAGTTTTGTCAAAGATAGACAATAAAAAGTAAAAGAGATAAGAAAAAAAAGAAATAAGAAGTGGAGGAGGGCTGTGGTTTTACGGAGAGAGTGAGAAAGAAACAGAAATAACAGAATAAAAGTAGAAATAAAACTCACAGGCTGCTGCTGCTGTCGCTCAGCACTCGTACAGGTGATGGTGGAGGCGGCTGCACGGCATCGATCTCACACTGAAAACACACCGCTGATAAAAGGGAAATGTGTGTGTGAGAGAGACAGAGAGAGAGAGCGAGAGAGAGACAGAGATAGAGAGAGACAGAGAGAGAGGTGAGAGAGGTGAAAGAGGAAGACCTGAATTCGAGGTTTCACACAAACACTGATCTCTGTGGTGTGAAATGTCTCCTCACTCAGCGACATTCTTTAAAGTCACAATAACAGCAGAAAGTTCTCAATGTTCAGAGAATAAATGTTTATTTATAGAAATAAAATATTAATATGTGAAAAAGATTCTTACTGTAAGTTTGTTGTTGAGATCAATGATCTGTTCTAAGATTATAAGATTATAAGAGAGAGACCTGGTCGAGGTAGCAGTCCATCAGACAACATCAGGGTTGGTCGGGTTCAAATGTAATCTGATTACAGTTAGTAATTACCTGTTGAAGAACGTAATCCACGTACTGCTCAGTCTTTAAGATGAACGAGTCCCTGATCAGTAATCTTCTCACTGTCAGAGAGAAAGTGAATGAACATAGTTCCTCAAATCCATTAGAACTGTTTAAACTAATAAAACCCACGTTTTCTTCTCTGGGTGTGAAAAATGTTCGTAACTGTAACAAAGAGCGATAAAGGGGCGGTCCCAAAGCTGCACTGCAAAGCTAATGCTGCTAATGCTNNCCTTTAAACCTTTAAACCTTTAAATCTGAATCCGGACAAACTGCGCTGCTGCTGCTAATGCTGCTAATGCTGCTAATGGTGCTAACGGTGCTAATGATGCTAGTGTTTTGAGGTACGACAGAAGTCAGAACCGTTGAGCTGGTTTCAAATAAAATCTCTTTGAAGAAACAGTTGTGTAATAATAGTAATAGTAATAATCTCAGCACAATAGTAACACAAGAAGTAACTGGATTACTTTTTTACTTAAATACTAAAAGAGCAAATAAAGAATTGTTAGGAAACGACTTTTATGTGTTCAATAAGACAAAAAACGGGGAAAACAAGATTTAAGAATAAATTCTGTCCTTTTAAAATTGTCCTCCTGCTAAATATCCAGATTTTTATATAACTGTAATCTGATTACATTTTTTAATGTAAATGTAATAGATTAGTGCTTTGTATGCCTGTTCTGTCACTAGTGTGTATTTGATCTTTTATGTGGTTCTATATCAGTGATTGTCCCTTTTATCTGTATGTCTCACACAGCTGCTGCAGCAGGTGGCGCTATAACCAACTCCCGCATACGACGTCACACTTTAAAAAATCATCCACAATGCGAACAACCAATCAGAGCCCAGAAAGACAGTTGATTGTTAAGTCTTGTCATACTGACGTCCTGGGAATCAAACAATCAAATATCTTCAAGACTCCAACCCAAGATGTCTTTCTATCTTTCTCGGCTCTGATTGGTCATTTTTGTTTGGGAACGGTGGATTCTTGTAATTGCTGTTAGGAGCAGTAGGGGGAGCCAGAGGAACCTGATTGTTTCACAGATTATCTGCCTCATGTTCTACTGTCAGGATACAGTGAAAGTTTCACAGATTATAATTATTATTGTGTAATTTCCTGGATGCAGCGCAACGTACATCCCTGTTTCTTTACAACGTCCCGTACTCTCAGTGCAGTCTTTATGATTCGGTTGGTTGGACATCGCAAGCACTCTGGATAATAATCTGCAAAATTAGTCCAGTTTTTGTCCACTGATGAACTTCATCATAATGAATGTGGTCACTGGAGTTTGTATATTATTTTGTATTTTAATGTTTCTTTGGGCTCTTGTGAGATTATTGATCTCAATCAGACTTCTTGGTAAAATAAATAAAAAAGACTTGGGAAAGAGAGGGTCTGTTGTTGGAGGAGTTTCATTGGCTGATCAAGCGACTGAGTGAGCGACTGTACATATTTATTGATTTATTTATTGATTTATTATTGATGTTGGTGGTTTGGGTCTTTTAAAGAGCTGCTGTTTTATTGAGTGTTTCTGTCGGTTGCTAAGCTGTTGCTAGGTGGTCATAAAGTCATTAGTAAATGTTGAATCAGGGACGTTCAGTATTTTCTAGGAAGATGCCAACATCCACAGTGCCGTTACTGGATGGATAACATACTGAGAGGGTTGCTAAGTGGTTGCTAACGAGGTGTACAGGGACTTACACTGGAATAATGATGATGCTTTATATCTGGATATGTGGAGCCATGGTTTACATTAAAACGTCAGAGTCTCTTTGTCAGCAGTCAAACTCTGCATACAACAACCTTTCGATACAAATCCATTTATTTATTTGTTCATTGAAACTGTACAGACTTAAATATTGACGATACAAAGAGGTGCATGATGGGAGAGCAGAGGGTGTTGGGTGATGTGAGGGTCAGGCCACTTCCTCCATGTAGTCGACTCCGTGACTCTGACTGAGCTGAGACACACTCAGGTCCTGGGTGGTCTCATCCAACTGCAGAACAAACACAAACAGGTTGAAGGTAAAGATTTAAACAACAGAGCGCGTGGGACCTGAACCAGGACTCTGAGGGTCTGATCACCTTGTCACTGTTGTCGGGTCCCTCGATGGAAACTTCCTCAATCTCCTCACCGATGCTGAGCTCGCTCTTGGAGAGGTCGGACCGATGGCTGGAACAACAGAAACAGATTGTTCAGACCGGTTTGTTTCTACGAGACTCAAAACCTCCTACAGAGACTCAAAACATCCTGCAGAGACTCAAAACATTCTACAGAGACTCAAAACATCCTGCAGAGACTCAAAACCTTCTACAGAGACTCAAAACCTCTTGCAGAGACTCAGTCCACTAATAAAAGTTACAGTACTGTTCAGAGCAGAGACAGTTTCTAGGATGGTTCTTGAACCGATTCTTGGAACCTTGGTGTTATAGTGAACCAGTTTTGAGCAGTACTACTGTAATCAAGGATACTAAGCATCAGTGGAGGCCGCTGCCCAACGACCTGTAGAGTAAGCCAACTTTTTGGATTCCAAACCAAATCCTCCATAAACACTAAAGTTAGTCATGGAGTTCCACAAGGTTCTGTGCTTGGACCAATTCTATTTACCTTATATATGCTTCCCTTAGGCAACATTA
>NW_023340246.1:22805928-22808200 GCF_004916995.1 Morone saxatilis | reverse complement strand
ATACCCAGTTATATCTATCAATCCTGATGAAATTATTCAAATAAATAAATTACAAGTCTCACATGAAGCAAACGTCTAGGACTGCCTTTTGTAGATAATGTCTGTTATGATCTGGTGTCATACAAATAAAACTAAATTGAATATTTGGTCGAAATGCTGCAACAGATTAAAACCAGGTGTAGATAGATAGATACATACTGCAGGGGAACAATATTAATGTAAGAAACAACCAAATGTACTTTGTCCATTTGTATGGTTGATTATTGGAGGTTGAAGGAAAAACCCTCAAACAGCTCTTTGAAGGAGTCAGAATTAAACAAAACGTCCTTTTCAACAAAAAATCTTCCGTCTTACCTGTTAAAGTCATCGTCATATTCAACATCGTCATCTGTGAAACAAAGTTTTAATTAGTCAAATTAAAGAATTTGAATTCTTTAACAAGCTTTAATAAGTTATTTCTCCAACAACCCCAAATGAACAGACCAAAAACCAACAGAAGAGAAAATCCAGACACATTATTGAAATGTTTGCAGACGTTCACATTTATCACTAAAAGAAAAAACTTTTATAGTTCGTTGTTAAAATTTTAAATATTTTAATTATTTAAAATGTTTGATGTTCCTTCAAAAGTTGAAACTTCTGGATGCGGATAATAAATATGAAATGTTCAGTTAGACTTTCAGAATAAAGTTGGGTTAGGGTTAGGAAAAGGTTGCAAGTTACTTAAAAGGGAAAGTTTACTTTTGGTTTAGACACCAACAGCGACCTCCACCCCACCACCTCCATATGTGGACTCTTTACGATACGTCACCTGACTTTGACAGTCGCTACAGGGACAGCATCATATTTTTAAGCAGAAGGCGTCAATCAATACATTATGAATACAAGCACCAATACCTATTCTTTGATTTGGTGCTAAAGCTAAACTTATTTTTGATCATTTTTACTGTTTTATGCTGCTGTAAAAAAAGAACATTTTGCTTTTAACCAACTACAAACAATATAAACTGCCTGACTGTCAGGATTTCATCAATACTGACTGTAGTGTAGATGTACTGGCTCATTCAGAACTGCTTCCCCTTCAAAACAGGCCTTTGTAGAACCACTTACCTGATGCTGATGAGATTACTGGACCTACTTACTGTAGGTATCAGTACATCAAATGACACCATAAAGGTACAGATTATTAGCCCGATAGTGGAAGTGAAACACAGAGAACCCAACAGGAACAGATTGTTTCCTGCAGACGGACAGCAGCTCTGACCGTTCCTACCTAAATGCAGAGATCCGGTTTTATCGTTTGGGGCCTT
Organism: Morone saxatilis; assembly: GCF_004916995.1. Taxonomy (NCBI): domain Eukaryota; kingdom Metazoa; phylum Chordata; class Actinopteri; family Moronidae; genus Morone; species Morone saxatilis. The sequence goes on along the minus strand of NW_023340246.1, from coordinate 22,806,890 downwards.
TGAGTCTCTGAAGTCTCGTTCTCTGGAGTTCGACGCACCTGCAGGAAGAAAATCAAAAGTCTTCAGGTCGACGCTGCTGTCCAGAGGACGGGACTGCAGCCTGTAGGTGGTGCTGTACTGACCGTTCCTGCTGTGGCTCTGCTCTGACACACTGCTTCCTCCTCCTCCTCCTCCTCCTCTTCCTCCTGGTCTCTGGGCCTCGGACAGGGACCCTGCTGGACTTTCTCTAGGCCTGGACGTCTCCACCTTCCTGAGACACAAACAGTACACAGTCTGAGGAGGACTCACAGATCTGGATCCTGATCTGGATCCTATAGAAGCCCATTACATTTTTCTGTCACATTGGCAGTAATGGAATTCCATAGGTTCATGATCTGGATCTCCATTAAAGGATATTTAATGACTGAGCCACCGACTTTTGGGCTGAAACGTGAACCCTGCAGGGTCTCTATGTGCTAATATTTAATATAATATCGTCTCTGTTAACAGTGAATTATACGTATGTAGACACATACATCTTATATACAGGACAGCACTCGCTCACAATGGCTGCCATAAACAGTTCAATCACATAGAACTGACTTTATTTTACAGAAGATTTATCTTCTAACCTATTGGTCCATTAAAAAAAGTGTCCGCTGTATTTAAAATGAACAATTATCAACCTACATAACAATATAAATTATCTTTAATAACAGGCTGTATGAGTGCAGCTGGTTGAAATGTCTTAACTGACAGAAAGGAAACATCTGTAAACAGTGCAGATTATCCAACCAAACAGACTAAATACACACTCAGGGTGACGTAATCTGAGTGAGCAGCTACAGTACTATTAAACATTTGCACAACACAGATTATTTCCAGGATTGGAAAACTAGTCTTTGAATTTACAGGTTTCCCAGATTTTCCAGGACGTATGGAAACCCCAAACACAAACTACTGACAGTTTGATCTGAGTTTGG
>NW_023340246.1:22803574-22805828 GCF_004916995.1 Morone saxatilis | reverse complement strand
GGGGGGGGGGGGGGCGCACAGGTGGGAGTAAGCAAGGAGGAGACAGGAATTAGAACAGAGATAAAAGGACATTTAAGACAAAGTGGGGACATAAAGACAGTTTGAGGAGATAAAAGAGACACCTGGACAGGTAGGACGAGCTCAGAGACTGAAGATGCACCGATTTCCACTTCCTGTATGTTCCTGTGTGTAGCATTATTAGACAGAACTAAATGACTGTGCTGTGTTTGACCATCACTGGTGACAACATATAGATGGTTCACATTGTCTTTAATATCTTTAATATGTTGTAGACTCTTTGAGGACTCCTGTACGTCTCCACACGTTCAGGTGAGTTGATCATCAGTGCATCCTCAGACGACGGGGGNNGGGGGGGGGGGGGTCTGCACAGAGAACTGAAGACAACATGGAGCTGTGAGACTCGTCTGAGTCTGTAAGAAGCTTAAAGTCTCCAGAGCGGCATTAAAAGAGGAATAATCCTTCCCGTTCTCTCCACTGGATGAGGGAACTATTGATTTTCTGCAGCAGACGATTGTAAAAGATTGTTTTAGAATGTTTCTCCCATTTCATTACAACTCACACTAGTTACCGAACTATCACACAACCATTAATCAGCTGACCAATTATCAATTATCTGGATAATCACAGCTGATCCACAAACATCTGCAGGCAGCGAGCGCCGTCTCCTCTCTGTGGAGAGCTGCACAGGCTCAGTGCGGATGGTAAGAATGAACGGATCATGAGCTGAAGAACCAACGACTGCGACGATTCGTGAACTGATTTGTTGTCAGCTATTAATCAACAAATGTTTGGATAATCGATCCAAATTCTCTGATTGCATCTTCTGAAAGTGAATATTTTCTGCTATCTGCAAGTCGATGGAGCAAACAAATAATCAATTAATGGAGGAACTGATCAGATCAATTATCGATTATAAATAGTTGTTAGTCCCAGCTGGAGGAACATCACGTTTCCTACAAACGTCTCAGCAGTGACAGCGTCTCGCCTCACGTTGAACCCTGAGAGGTGGTCAAACGCTCAGCAGACAGCTGAAGTCAGTGGACCTTGAGTTTAGGATATTTATCTGAGAAATAGTGTCCTGAAAGTGGAGAATGGATCTCTGCTGAGGAGACAAGAGCTTTAAAGCTGATCTGTCCAGAGACGGTTTATCCTGGAGCTCTGCAGAGGGTCAGTGAGACTGTCGGTCCTTTCTGAAGAACTTCACAGAGAACACTCAATATCTCAATGTTTGACAGAGACTGAAAGGAACTGATGCTGATCCTGTGATAATGTTGATAACAACAACAACAACAACAACAATAAAAAGATTTCTTCACATCATCAGTTCACTATGTATACCTGTGATTGCTGTAGTCGCTCCCCGTCTGAAGATACCTTAAGATGTTATCTGTTGTTTGGTAATGTGGTTTATAGAAAGCCAGGCTAGCAGTTTCCCACTGTTTCCAGTCTTTATGCTAAGCTAAGCTACTCTCAGCCACAGTGACACTGTGTGAACCTTTCCTCAGCTGTGACTGGTGAGAGGTGAAAGGTCAGGCGTTCCTCACCAGCCGTAGGTCTTCTGCGGTTTGGGCAGCGGGTCATCAAAGAAAGAGTCTCCCTCGTCGGGCTCGTCCTCCAGGTCCAGGTCCACACCATCCTTCTTCAGACCGGAGGAGCACGTCCTGCTGTGGGACGCCTCGCCGGGTCTGGAGACCTGCTGCTGGAAGTCTCCTTTCCCCAGAGACGACTCGCGCTCCGAGTCCTGACCGTCGGCATGACAACAGAGACAGGAAGCAGAAAATCAGAAGATATATCTGTAATAAACCTTTATATTTATATATATGAACTCATGTTTGATGTAATGACTTAAGATGAGATTATATATTTGTCTCTTTTGTCTTTTAGCATCTTCACAATGTGGTTGTCTCTCAAACACACGTTAGCTTAGCATGTAGCATATCTAAGCACAGGAGAGGAGGAAGTGGACCGAGGATTGCTCAACTGTGATTGGAGCACAGAGCACAAAGGGGCGGGGCTTAGGAAGGGTCAATCAATCACATATCGTATTGATGATTAGACTACAGCTGCTGATCTGCACTGACTCTCAGGTCATCATCTTCATCATCTTCATCATCTTCATCAGGACCCGAGGCTTTATGTACAACTGAAGCAGGTGATGATGACATCAGCAGTTAGTTTGGTCAGCAGCAGTTAGGAGGATATTGATCATATTGATCATATTGATCAGTATACA
>NW_023340246.1:22801599-22803494 GCF_004916995.1 Morone saxatilis | reverse complement strand
TGATATTGATCCTGTATTGACAAGAATAGACATTAACTAATCCTGTGACTTTGTAGAGCCCTGAACTCGTCTCTAACCTCCAGAGCCAGTACACAAGCCTGAGAGAGAGATCTGATCTCTATTGATGACAGGAAGTGTGGATAAATCTGTAATGGAACCAGATCTACTCAGTTTAGAACTCTATACAAATCACAGCAGCTCTTTAAAACAAGAGGCTAATGCGTCTGCGCCCTGCTGTTCATTGGTAACGATATCCACTGTTTCTGGTTGTGTGTGAAGGTATCTGTCTGGTGGAGGAACTCTCTTATTGTTGGTGTCCAGCAGAGTCAGAGCTACGTAGCATACTGTGCTAGCTGCCATTTATCTGCAACATCAGCAAACATCGGGTTTAGGTATAAAGACCTTTGTGTCGCTGTAGAAAAGCTGCTTTATATGCTGCTATATGTCCTGTGTTTGTCTCACAGACTCTGGCGGTGGTTCAGTGAGCAGGGGCTGCTGTGTTCAGACTGAAGGATTCATGGAGAGCTGCAGTTCCACTTTATTCTTCTGTTTATTCTGCTGATAGAAACTGTTTCACTTTCAGGAGGAACAGTCCCTCCACAGACTGTGTATGAAAGTTAAATCACGCCTCCACTCCTACTTTAACTGGCAGAGACGTCAAAGTGAAACTAAGGGGGACTCCTCAAAATCCTGACATCACTTCCTGTGTGTTCCACCGGCTCCAGTGCAGCCGGTGTCTGTCTGGGGAGGCTGTGTTTCCTGTTTCTGAGGGAAATGAAGTATTACATTAAAGTGCAGCTCTCACAGTGACGGTAACCTCCTCCCACTCTGCTCTCACTGCGCAGACAGATTCACCACAGCCGCTTCATTTAGGTCAGCAGCCCAAATATCTGCTAATTAAACTTCATGTGTAGCTTTGGATCCCAGCCTTTTATTATTTTTTATTATCTATGTATTTAAACATGTATTTATACCAGCTGTCTGGCTGAGTCCTGCACTCTGATTGGCTGCTGGGGGTCCATTACTTCCTGATGTAGGACACTGTCTGTTCATCGTTCTAAATGAACAATGTGGGAATGTGTGATAAATCTGACAGCACCATCACCACAACACTGATACTCACATCCCATTGGCTGTTCAACTCACTGATACTTTCTATAAGAGACTCTCCCACATCCAGTCCGCATTATAATATAAGAATATATAATATCAACATCTGGATAGCTGCTAGTCCTATTGTTGACCACTGTTAATTATACTAACTGTTAGTCGACCGTACGCAGTGTTGTTATTACTGACTGAGGTCTACTGATGAAACTGTGGCAGTGTGTATGTTGGTGCTGTCAGCACTCGTCTGCTTTATTGATTATGTTGACTAAATGAATTGGATCATTATAAAAGCCTCCATGAGGACTGCTGACTGCTGGGAGGTTGCAGAAAGAGGTGGAAGCAGTCTGTGTGCGTCAGTGTTAGTGAGCAGAGGAAGCGAATTATGAAGCAGTGTCTTTATACCTTGGCTGCTGTCTGACTCTGTCCTCTGAGACTGGGGCCTTTATATCTGGGGATCTGTGCACGACAGGAACAGGGACACTATCTGTTACACTCTGTCTCACTTCATAATGTTCACCTTTACAGTCGGATCATATCAGCCAGGTCTCTCTGACAGGGAGCCGGTCTCTGACGTACCTTACTGACGGGGGGAGAGCTCATCTTCTCCTCAGGAACAGCAGAGTCCTCAGCAGCCTGAACAAACAAACAAACAGTCATTGTTAACACATGCTAACAGAGATGGGACGATATGAAGACTATCAGTGATCAGAAGAGCTGTTACACTTTATTGATAACTGAACTGACAGAGAGAAGCATTATTATCACTGACAGACACACACACACAC
>NW_023340246.1:22796706-22801499 GCF_004916995.1 Morone saxatilis | reverse complement strand
AATATTAATATAATAAAATATAAAAACTATCCGGTTGTAGTTTAACTGCTGAGCTAACGTTAGCATAGCAGTGCTAGCCGGTTGAGCTGATCGATATCGGATCGATATCGGTACTGATTGATTCAAAGTTGTGGACCTTGAGCTTGTTGAGGACTCCGCTGTTCTCCAGGTTCTGGATGAGCAGGTCCCGCAGCTCGGTGTCGTCCTCAGCGGCAGACATTACGAGCTAACTGAAGCTAACTGCTAACTGACAGCACGCCGACACACGGAAGGGCTTCTTCTTCTACGGGTTAATGTCCGCGGACGCAGCGCTGCAGGACGGAGTGTCGCCACCTGCAGGCGGAGTGAGAGCACAGCGCCGGTAACAACACTATTAACACTATTAATGTTATTAATGTTATTAATGTTATTAATGTTATTAATGTTATTAATGTTAAAACAGCTCATCGTGATCCATTCTACTGTTGTTCGCTCACTTTGTGCTTTATTGAGTAAAACTATACAATAAAATAACAAGATACACATTTAAATTAAATATAAAACAGAAAGCAGGTTCATCTTGTGGAAATATTTGATTTAAAGAGTTATTTATTCAGTGTTCTTCAGTGAATAATTGAATTAAAATATGAAATAAAGACTGTTGGTAATATTAAATATATCTTCTCTTCTGGCACTGAGCCTGAAATATTGAGATACTGCAAACATTAGTTTATTTTTACATTTATTTATATTATTTATTTATTATAAATTATTCCCTGACCAACATTATGTAAAAAGGAACTAATTATAGGGAAATTCTTTCATATAAAAGCAAATTTTAATTCAAATAAACATAAATTCATGACAGGACTGTGTCTCTGTTCAGGTGATGTCTGGGTTTCATTAAGAGTTAATTAATGAATTAATGAAAAGTGTAACTGATTCACTGATTTCAGGAAAATGTGTAGAAATGATTTGGAAACAGACACAAAGTTTTGTTGTGAAGGACCAGCATGCACCTGGGCTCTTTGTTTGTTTTCCAACTGAAAAATAAAAACACGAAAACAACAAAAAATCTACTTCTGTTAACGTTTTTTTTAACAGGAATTAGGGAAAAAAACTCATAATTTATATCATAATTAAAATCAAACTCTTCTGTTCTGAAATAAACAAAAGATAATTTATATTTCTTTAGGAAAACTTGAATCTTGAACAAACAAACTAAAACATCCATATTTAATATTATAAATGTTTAGTTTGATAATTTAATTGAATGATTTTCACTCAAATAATAAAACATTCACTGTTTTCAAAAGGAAATCAAGAAAAACCTTAATTTAGTGAATATTTAATTTAATTATATAATTTGTATTTTCTCTTATTTCACAGTTCGATTTGTTTGATTTGTTTTTATTGTGAAAACAAACAATGCTTCAATATGTAAACACAAACAAATACAACAGACATTGAAAATAAAGAGCTTCTCTCTCATTGGTTGTGTATTTATCCACAAATATAAACAACCAACACAACAAACAAACAGAAAAACAACAAAGAAACAAACATCCGTCTGCGGGAGTTTGTTGATAAAAGGAATAAAAGAAGAAACAGAAGATAAAATGTGTTCATTGGAGAAAGTTTGTTATTTTAATAACTTACAGAATCAGAATGAGCTTCCATAGAGGAGGAGGAGGAGGAGGAGGAGGAGGAGGGATTAGAAAGTGAGAGTAAAAGAGGGAGGAGCAGGAGGTCAGAGGGAGAAGAGAATGGATTATGTATTAATGGTGGGGGGCCTCAGTGTCTGTGAGGGGCCCATTGTCTCCTCATCCATCCAGGAGTAAAACACTACATACTGAAGGGAGGAAGAGGAGGAGGAACAGTGGGAGAAGAATAGAAACAGAGGATTGAGGTAGAGGAGGAGGAAGAATAAAGGGGGAGGAGGAGCAGAGATGGATGTGAGGGGGAGAAGAAAGAGGGGGCATGAGAGGGAGGAGGGGGGAGACAGACAGACTGAGGAGGAGGAGGAGGAACAGGAAGAAGAGGAGGAAGGAGCATCATCAGCAGCAGGACACACAGACACACACACAGACAGACACAGACAGACACACAGACAGGCAGCAGGCAGACAGGCAGACAGGCAGACAGACAGTCGGCGGATCACGGAGCCTCCGCCGCCTCCTCTGAGCCGCTGCAGCCGGACACAGAAGCAGCAGACCCGGCCGCACACACGGAGCCATGGCCGCTGAAGAGAGCCGATCCACGGCCTGCACCGGCTCCAGCCTCCTGCAGCCGGTCAGCGAGATCACCAACCTGCCGCTGGACCAGGTAAGACCCGCACCAGCCTCCGGGGGTCCGGGCTCCGGGCTCCGGGGCTCCGGGGCGGAGACCGCCGGCTGCCGGTGGTTCACACACCGCGTTAAATGCGACATGCTCGGCCGGAGAGAGCAGCAGAGAGCCGGGGAGAGGGAGGAGGACAGCGGGCGGAGGAGGCTCACAGAGAGGCGGTGGTTGGTCCAAAATGGATGGAGGCCTCGGATCGGTCCAGGTCTTCACCGATCCGGGTCCATGTTGATGATGGGGGCTCGGTGGAGTCTTTATGCTCTCACACCGGATGTTCACTGTGATCTCATTTAATCTCTGATTGATTATATGGACTCACACAGGCCCAATAATGGAAGATAGCATTCATTATAGACACTGATTGTGTTCATTGAGGGCCAATATCTGATCATATGTTGGCTCAGTGGATCAATATCACTCTAATATTTCACCACATCATCATTAATATCATCACATTTCATTCTGGGATCATTATTCACGTTTCAATCTTAAGCTCCGCCCACATTCACGTGTCACTATTAAAGCTGATCAAATTCACTAAATAACATAAAAATAAGATCAATAAAATATTAGTGATGTGAGAAATGATCAATAAACTCACACATCAGCAGGTGATGTATCAGGTAGCTCCTCTGCTCTGATTGGCTGAGAGCCAGGAAGCAGGATGTTCAACTGATCCATTAAATTAGGTTCAAACATTAAAGCTTCACAAACTTTTACACTTTAATGTGTAAATCTGTTGCTAGGAAACATCTGTAGCGCCGTCCAATCAGGAGCAGCCAGCTGTGTAAACATATGATGCTAAGCTAACTGAGTTATTCACTCATTCAGCACATCGTTGGTAGTTTGAGGTGTTTTTAGTGAAATGTGATTTAAACAATAATCAAACAGAATGAATTCAACTTTCAGCTCAGATATTAGCATGCTAACGTTAGCTTTGTCAGGAAGAACTGCAGGTAAACATTATTTTAATACTTTATTATGCAGAATAATAACTTTATTTATTAACCTTCAAAGAACAAACAGGCATCATCAGCGCATGTTGAACATAACGATGAATCCAAAGAAGAGAGAAAGGGTGAATTTAATGAACTGAAAGGTATTAAATATATATAAGAGTTATAATGTATAAAGAGACTAACGGCAGTTTCTGTTTTGTATTTTTATGATTTAAGAGAATCTCAGAGCAACTTTAGAAGATCCAGTGAAAGTAAAATGTTCCTAGAATGAAATATATATATAATATACACCAAACTGAACATTATTGACATTCAGTGATTATATTGTCTGTAACTGAATACCCTTCACTCACGCACTGCTGGCAGCTACTTAGCTAGTTAGCAGCTAAAGACATTAAAATAGTCTCACAAATATGATTCAGAGCTGGAAACCTCTTTACCAGATAAACAACCTATGCTAGCGTTGACTTGGTGCTATCATGCTACAGGTAGTTTCACAACAGACACTGAACGGATCACAGACTGTCTGTGGTCGTCTCTCTGTGGCTGGATTAAAGCTAATCCAGTTACCTGAGGAATCTGTTATATTTGGTAAACTGACGTTAGCACGAGGCTCAGTTAGCACAAGTTTATTCTGCAGGTTAATAATGAGTGTGACTCACTGCTGGAGCCTCTGGTGGCTGCTGGAGGAACTGCACACACAGAGGACGCTGATTGGTTTGAACTCATAAAAACTGTTTTCAACCAAACATGGAGGATTGTTGGTTGAATGTGTCCATTACTGACACAAGAACAACCTAAAAAGAGCATAATAATAATAACAATGATATTAATAATAATGTGTTTGTCCTCCATCGTCCGGCCCTGACCTCAGCGGTGGACGCAGGAGGAACCAGCGGCACTGGTTGTTCTCCTCAGCGGAGGCGAGCGGCGGCACAGCGTCCGGCTGTAATCGCTCAGTTTACACGGCGTTCATTATTAATGAACGACACATCAACAAGCGTCGCCGGTTTCTGTCCACAGGCGGATCAGATGTTACGCTCACAGTCCCTCAGCGGTGTCAGCTGCCGTCAGACTGAAACACAACACAGCGTCTGACAGACAGCCAGACAGCGTCCAACAGCTGCCTGACAGCACAAACTCAGGGCCAAATAACAGGAAACAAATCTCTTCATTTTACAGATTTCTTCTGTATTTTTTAAATACATGGAAATATTAATAAAATTACAAAAATATCCTGTGAATTTACATCTAATGTAAAATAACTTCAAATAATCATAAAATACTGATTAAACTGTTAAATCTAAGTTTAATACTGTTAATACATTGCTAAAATTAAAAAATTATGTAAAATTAGTGACATTAACCAGAATCAGAATCAGAATTTTGTTTATTGCCAAGTAGGTTTTTACGCCTACGAGGAATGTGACCTGGTGCAGTTGGTGCATAAAATATACAAATATACAAATATACAATTATTCAAATCACACAAAAAATCACACATCATTGCGTAAA
>NW_023340246.1:22796175-22796606 GCF_004916995.1 Morone saxatilis | reverse complement strand
ACAGTAGGGGGCAGTGAGGACCAGTAGGGGGCAGTGAGGGACAGTAGGGGGCAGTGAGGACCAGCAGGGGGCAGTGAGGACCAGCAGGGGGCGCTAACTGCTCAGATTCATTAAAGCTAATTGAATAATTTTTATTTTCAGGTACTGTCTCCTGGTGGCTCTCAGCTATCTCAGTCTGTGTCAGATCACTCGAGTCTACGTCTTCGACTACGGCATGTACTCCGCTGACTTCACAGGGTAAGACTGCTCGTCCAGACGAGGGCTGGGTACCGAAACATGGAAAGAAACTCAGTGCAGTAAAGAAACACAGTAGAGCGCAGTAAAGAAACACAGTAGAGTGCAGTAAAGAAACAGTGCAGTAAAGAAACACAGTAGAGTGCAGTAAAGAAACAGTGCAGTAAAGAAACACAGTGCAGTAAAGAAACAGTGCA
>NW_023340246.1:22787540-22796088 GCF_004916995.1 Morone saxatilis | reverse complement strand
AAACAGTGCAGTAAAGAAACACAGACTTTAAAGTGCTTTCCTACTCTTTAATCCTCTTCAATATGCCTCTCTCTCTCTCTCTCTCGTTTCCCTCTCCAGCCCCATGATGGTGATAACACAGAAGATCACCAGTCTGGCGTTTGAAATCCACGACGGTAAGCATAATTTCGGGGTTGTTGTAAGAAGGACATCTATCTGCACTTTATATTCAGTTTGGATTTTCCTCGTACAGGAATGGCTCGAAAAGAAGAACATCTGACTCCAGGACAGAAGATCTTGGCGATAAGGTTTGTGTCCCTGTTACAGTGTGTACGGATGTGATTTAATGTCTGTTAATACTGGTCCCACAGCTCCCAGTGTACAAACCAGTGTGTATGTGTGTGTGTTCAGGAGGATGCCCAGTCTGCTGGAGTACTTCAGCTACAACTGTAACTTCATGGGGATCCTGGCCGGACCCACCAGCTCCTACAACGACTACATCGCCTTCATCGAGGGAGACCCCCGACGCCATCGGGACTCGGACGCCGACAGGAAGTCCAAGCTGAGGCAAAGCGAGCCCTCGCCAAACGTACGACACACAAACACAAACACTGTCAGCATCAGAAGCATCGGTGCTGTAACACCAAGTCTCACACTCACTGTTCATGTGACCTCTGCTCAGCTTTAGAACACTGTAAAACCATTCTATCACAACAGAGGCTGTTAGCTGTAGCTGTTCTCACTCTCCTCAGATGGAGGTCGTCCGGAAGGTGGCCACCTCCTTCTTCTGCCTCCTGGTCTTTCTGTCGGTGTGTAAAGTTTTCCCTGTAGAACGAAACATCGACGACGACTTCATCGCCAACATGCCGTTCTACGCTCAGGTGATCTACCTGTACCTGTCCATGCTGACCACCAGACCCAAGTACTACTTCGTCTGGACGCTCGGTGGGTGTCTGAAGCCTGTCTCACACCTGTCTCACACCTGTCTCACACCTGTCTCACACCTGTCTCACACCTGTCCCAGTCTGTCTCACATCTGTTCTCTTTATAACCTCAGCTGATGCCATCAACAACGCCGCCGGCTTCGGCTTCAACGGCTACGGCGATGACGGCTCTCCTCGCTGGGACCTGATCTCCAACCTGAGGATCCTGAACATCGAGGTCAGGACTGATTATTGATTAGAAGTCTTTGTATCACTGTAATTATATTATTGTATAATTGTTGTCTTTATTGTTTGTTTCAGTTAGCCACCAGCTTCAAAGTGTTCCTCGACAACTGGAACATTCAGACTGCTCACTGGCTGAAAAGGTCTGAACACATTTATTATGTTTCTGTTGTGTTTTTACCATGATGATGCTAAACTACAGCGTCGGTCACACAGTGAAATCATTAAAATGTTTAATTTACAGACTTTAGGAGACTTTCAGGTTTAAACTGAAACTTTAAATAATAAGTTAAATTGATTTAAAGTTCAGAACAACACATTAACTGGCAGCTGGCTTTAGCCACCAGCTTATTTAATACATGAAAGTGACAGTGAGAGAAAACTGTATCAGAGGAGAGCAGCATGAAATAATAATAATAATAATAATAATAATAATAATAACAAGAAGAAGGGTTTCATCATTAAATGTAACTGAAATCAATAATTAAGTCTTGTTGAGTTACATATTGATCTGTGATCAGTGAGGCTGATTGATAAACTTTAGACTTCTGCTGCCATCTGCTGGTGGATCTGCAACAGGACACATCAGTGTTCACACACACACACATACACACACACACACACACACACACGCATGCATGCATGCGCACACACAACTCCAATACACACACACACACACACAACACAACACACACACACACACACACACACAGACACACACACACACACACACACCACACGCAACATTACACACAACATACACTCACCACACACACACACCATACACACAACACACACAACACACCACACACACATACCACGCAACATACACACACAACACACACACGACACACACACACACACCACACACACAGCACATTACAGCACACATACACTCACACACACACAACACACATACACACACACGTACACACTCACACGACACACACACACACACACACACTGCTGTTTGCGTCTTCCGTGCTGGTTTGTTATGAGCGATGTCCCTACCACCCAACAGCAGCGACCTTCATCCTGTCGGCGATGTGGCACGGAGCTTATCCCGGCTACTACCTCACCTTCCTCACCGGCATCGTCATCACGCTGGCTGCTAGAGCGGTGAGCTAATGAACCGCTGACTGTTGTTAGTCTACAGTTGATGTGACGTTGAACTCGTGATGTTGAACTCTTCCCGCTCTCAGGTCAGACACAACGTGCGGCCGTACTTCCTGTCGTCACCCACACACAAACTGGTCTATGATGTCATCACGTGGGCGGCCACTCAGATCGCCATCTGCTACACGGTGGTACCGTTCGTCCTGCTGTCCGTGGGTCCATCCATCAAGTTCTACAGGTCAGTAAGTCGGGTTCAACCTCGCCTCCGTCAGCTTCCACTGAACATCATCGTAGCCCCGATCTGACAATGGATCAATAATCAATAATCAATGATATTGATGAGGTTGTAGCATCCTCACCTGTTCCTCCTCCCTGCAGGTCCTGGTACTTCTGCCTCCACATCGGCTGCGTCCTGCTGGCCGTGGCGTTGCCGGTCAAACCGAGACACCTCCGCCTCAAAGACCAGCAGAAGAACCTCCTCGGGGAGCCGGTGCAGCGCCACCCGGAGGCCACAGACAGCAACTGCAGCCAGAAGGAAAAGACCACATGAGGACGTCAGGACGTTATATTTCCATGTACAGAGAGACGAGGACCGAGCTCCTGCGCGGCGTACAGAAACAAGTTAAATACTGTATTATTTGGATTCACGGGACGATAACGGGCCCTGGATTTCAAAGGCCCGTGTTGATGAAGTGTTATGTCTTTACGAGGAAGTACGACTGCCGCGACTCAAACTCCAGAAGCAACAGAAGGGACATATATATAAATACATATATATACTGTACGTTGACGTGGAGCTGCTGTGTGGGAGGCCGTCAGAAACCTGCTGTTCATCTGCAGAAACAAACGAATAAAGGGAGGAATAAATGAAAGGATGGACAGAATGAGAACTGTTGGGTGACGGTTTCTCCTCCACATTCCTCCCAGACTGCCTGATTTCACCGTCATCATGTTATAATCTATTAAACCGCCACGTCACAGTGTTCATAGAGAAAGTGCCAATGATTATTCCACTCAGTCGCCTTAGTTGTTCTGTTTTTTTACAAGAAAAAGTGAAGTGCTGCTTTGCAGGATCAGTATTTACTCTGGAGGAGGTTCGTTGTGTTTACATTCGTAGATGTCAGCTTTGGTCACGTCGTTATTTATGTGATTTATGTAACAGACTCGTGGTTTGATGTGAGATGTTTGCGGAGGTTCAGCTTTGAAGAAACGCTTCACAGAATTTTAGAAAATTCTAAAACTCTGTAGTTTAATTTCAAGTACAGATATCAGATTAAGTTTCTCTTCTATAAACTCACAACAGCAGGAAGTGAACCCAAGGGTTAGCTCGTTTGGTTCTGATTAAAGGCTCACTTTACGGTTTATCTAGTTCGGTTCAGTTAGTGATTAAAATTTGAAGGTTAAAAAATTAACACAGTCACAGGTAGAGGAGTTAGCTTCAGGTTAGCATTACAGAAGGTACAACAACTGATTCTGGTTAGCAAATTATTCAGTTTAGGTAAAAAACATTTGTTTTGGGTTAGCTAACTGTTATTTGATGGTTCATTTTAACAAACAAAATGTTTTTAAGTTAGCTAACAAGGTACTTAAGCATCTAACGCTAATGCTAATGCTAATGCTCGAGCTTAGGGGCCAAACTGTTAGCTTCAGGTGTTAGCTTCAGGTTAGCTGCCACTGCATTAAAAAAGCTAAACAAATTGGTGATTAGCAAATTATTCTGTTTCAAATTTTAGTTTGTGTGTTAACAAACAGTTCAGTAGAAACTAAACCAGTTAGCTGACAGCACACTGTGACCCAGTTGGTTAAAGGTTCAGTTCAACACCTAAATTATATTTTAGCTTTGAACTTTTGGTTTCATAAGTGAATCATTAAATTGTTCTTCATTGATATTTATTAAATGATGTATAATGTCAGTACCAACGCTGTCAGTCAGTGTACAATCAGTGTCTATAACTTCATGAATCCTTCTGCCCCTGTTAGTGTTCTTCATCAATAAAACGATTAGAAGAGAAACAACGAGATAAAACTATTTATTCACTTTCCCCCACAGCTGCTTTATTGTCTCCTTCAAAAATCAGGAAAGAAAGTTTTTTCATTTCCTGTTTCCACATCTGATTTTAGCGTTTATTTGTGGACGAGGACGAGGACATTGTGATGATTTGAGATTGAACAGTTAATGTCCTCACAGCGAACCAGCCGCCTCTCTGTAGGTTTGATATGGACGATATGTTTGTTTGTTTTTTGTAAATTATGTGATTAAAACTTGGATTTTTTTGACACTTGACATTGCCGGTGTGTTCTTCTGTTGGTCGTTGATAATCTTATGACATCCTGCTCACTGTATGTTTGGGTCATTCACATTTATTACACGTATTAAAAAACAAATAAAAAACAGGTGATTATTTGATTTTTGTTTTAAAACACAAACATTTAATACACATTGTGAAGATTGAGTTTGGGCGGGGCTCAGCTATTTCACTCAGAATGGGACCATAATTTACTAAATGAACATCATACTGAAGACTGAAACTAGAGACTGAGACCATAAACTCATTCAGTCAGAAGTAAGATCAGTTCATTAGGTTGAAAACAGTTCATTTAGGAGCCAGCTGGAACAATAATCCACAGACTGTTGATGGTTCACAGCTGTGATGGGAAAATAAAGATTCTGTAAGTCAAAATAATGAGAAAGTTTGTCATTATTTTGACTTACAGAATCTTTTGTGTCCCGTCACATTGGCAGAAATGATCTTCCGTAGCTTTGGACCTGTGTAATGCTGCAGTGGTTGCAGTGAACAGGAAGATAAGGGCTGCCATACTGTCTGCACTTTAAACCATAATAAAGATAATAAAGTGAGACTGGACCAGGCTCCTCCTCTGACTCTCTGCCACACTGTTAATAATTATATTTATTGCTCAGATAATACACTGAGTCGGGAATCTTAATGTTAATAAAACAACACACATCATTAAAATCAACTGAAGGAAGACAAAATTTAAATCCAGTTTAATTTCACTTCTATTGTTTACACTGTTTATTTGTGTAATACAGATGTACAGTATTGTAGTAAATGATTAAGGCAGTAAATATACAATATATACAGTAAATATATAAATGTCCTCTTCGTGTTCAGACTAACTGATGAGCTCATTACAGAACAATGATTAGTGTTTCTGTTGATAACATTTAATGTGTTCCTGTACTTTCTCTCTCTGAGTAATGAACGGAATATTTGTGGTCTGGGTTTATCAGCTATATTTATAATTAAACGTTTATTAAATAAATGTTTTAATTAACAGCAAATATTCTCCACAGGAAGCAACAAAAACAACACCTTCAAAATAAGTTACCACGAACAGTCTACTTATTGTTAGGTAAAAACAAAACAAATATAAGTATGAATGAAGTTAAATTAATTCACTGTGGTTATCAGAGTCTTACTGAAACTGAGGAAGAACTGAATAATCCTCAAAAAATAGGTTTTCCCCTGTAAAGCTCGTCGGACTGTTCGGTTACTTTGGTGCTCACTGCGTATGCTTTTATTTTGACAGCAGCGACCGGAACAAGCAGCGGTGATTTTCGCGGGCTTTGCGCAGTGGCGGGCTGTTGTTCTCACTAAGATGGCGGCCGTTGTTGCGGATGGAGGAAGAGCTCCGCTTTGATCCGGATACAGGCCGAACACCCGAGACCAGAACCCGGTACCGAGACCCGCTGCTCCAGAACCACGACCCGGGGACACAGGCTGGTTCTCTCTGAAGGTAAACCCGCTTAATGTCTTTGTTTTTACCGTCAGCATCCTCTGCTGGATCGATCCATTATTGATTGACACTTGTCACCTCGCAGACCCGATCAGACCCGATCAGACCCGATCAGAACCGATCAGACCCGATCAGAACCGGTCAGAACCGGTCAGAGTAAATCAGAATAAATCATAATAAATCATAATAACGGTTAAATGTTGAATATCTGGAGCGCTGCTGTCTGTGTGTGGTTACTGTGAATGACAGCTGACTGAAGGTTATTCAGGTTACTGATGTAACAACACTGTTAATAACATTAAATACTAATATAATCATTATAACTAATGTAATTAATATCATTATTACTATATTACTATATTGTTATGTTCAAATGTTCATTACATGTTAATAACAGGGCGTGGCCTCATTCTGCCATAAAGGATCATCATTATTAAATAAAATCATCTGTATTTTAATATCATTGAGCTTTGGTATCTGCCTTTAATTATCATTAACTATATAATATATATATATATAATATAATGTTATAATACAATATAATATAATATATATAATGTTATAATACATATAATATAATATAATATAATGTTATAATAGCAATATAATATAATGTAATATAATATAATATATATAATTTATAATACAATATTAATATAATGTAATATAATATAACTATATGTCTATATAATATAATTATATATTAATATATACAAATAATATATATAATGTAATATAATATAATATAATGTTATAATAAACTAAATATAATTATAATATAATATAAATAAATATAATATATAATACAATATAATATATAATTATATATAAAATTATATGATAAGTTAATACATATAATATAATATAATATTAATGGTATAATACAATATAATATAATATAATATAATATATATAATGTTATAATCAATTAATACAAAAAAGATAATGTAATAATATTAATAATAATATAGATGTAATATAATATATGTTATAATATAATATAAAATAACTAGAATATAATTATAAAATATAATATAATATAATGTAATATATATAATATAATATAATATAATATAATGTTATAATAAATATAATATAATATAATAATATAATATAATAAAGAGACGTGTGTTGGTTTTATATTCACTACAAAGCAGGAGGGGGGGTGGGTTACCATGGAAACAACAGATGATCCAGCCCAATATTTGATTATTGATGATTGATTAATTGCCTGGGAGACTGTTTCCATGGTGACGGCTGCCCCTCGATTGGGTGGCTATGCTGCTGGAGGATTGTGGGTAACGTAGTGATTAAAGCAATGATGGATTGATGTGAAAGGAGGCTGGCAACAAGACAGGCTTCTGATTGCGACGGTGGCGTTTCCATAGTGACACAAAATCATGACCGCCTCCATCATCACCTGCTGTGTGTGTGTGTGTGTTGTGGGTGTGTGCGTGTGTTGTGGAGTGTGTGGTCTCTGGTGTGTGTGTGTGTTTAGTGTGTGTTACAGTTGTGTGTGTGGAGGGAGTGTCTGGTTGTGTGGTGTGTGTCTGTTGTGTGTGTGTGTCTGGTCGTATGTGTGTGTCGTGTGTGTGTGGTCTGTGTGTGTGGTGTCTGTGTGTGTGTGTGTGTTTGTGTTAGTGTTGTGTTACAGTGTGTGGTGTGAGAGTTCTTGTGTTGTGTGTGTGTGTGTGTTGTGGAGTGTCTGTGTGTGTGTGTTGTGTGTGTGTGTGAGAGTGGTGATGAGTGGTGTTGTTGTGTGGTGTCTGTGTCGTGGTGTGTGTGTCTGGTGTGTGTGTGTTCTGTGTGTGTGTGTGTGTGTGTGTGAGAGTGGTGGTGAGTGTGTGTGTTGTGGGTGTGTGTGTGTGCAGTGTGGTGTTGTGAGAGTGTGTGGTGTGTGTGTTGTGTGTGTGTGGTCTGGTTGTGTGTGTGTGCTGTGTGTGTGTGTGTTGTCTGTGTGTGTGTGTGTGTGTCTGTGTGTGTTGTGTGTGTGTGGCTGTGTTGTGTGTGTGTTAGTGTGTTAGTTGTTACAGTGGTGTGTGTGAGAGTGTCTGTGTGTGTGTGTGTGTGTGTGTGAGAGTGTGTGTTGTTTCTGTGTGCGTGGTGTGTCTGTGTGTGTGTGTGGGTGTGTGTGGGTGTGTGGTGTTGTGGTTGTGTGTGTTGTGTTGTGTTGTGTGTGTGTGTTGTGTGTTAGTGTGCTGTGTGGTGTGAGGAGTGTGTGAGTGGTGTGTGTGGTGTGTGTGTGTGTGTGTGTGTGTGTGTGTGTGAGAGTGGGTGTGCTGTGTGTGTCTCTCTGGTGTGTGTGTGTGTCTGGTGTGTGTGTGTGTGGTGTTGTGTTTGTGCTGTGTTGTGTGTGTGTGGTGTGCTTGTGTGTGTGTTTGTGTGTTGTGGTGTGTGTGTGTGTGTGTGTTAGTGTGTGTGTTGTGTGTCTGTCTGCGTGTGTGCGGGTGTGGGTGTGTGTGTGTGTGTGTGTGGTGCTGATGAAGTGTGGTGGTGTGTCTGTGGTGTGTGCTGTGTGATGAAGTGTG
>NW_023340246.1:22785098-22787440 GCF_004916995.1 Morone saxatilis | reverse complement strand
GGAGCAGATGGACATACGGGCGACCGCCGGGTCCTGGAGGCCGCTGAGGCTGCTGGGAAGTCCGCGCTTCCTGGCCTGGCTCTCCTCGTCCAGCTCGATCAGGTTGGCTCTCTCCAGCTGCGACAGGTCGGCCTCCTCGTCCTGCAGCGAGTGGTTGGGCGAGCTCTCGTTGGAGCGCACGCCAGAATCCGACGAGTCTTTCTTGTCCAACATGGCGTCCGACAGGTAGTCCTTCCCCTTCAGCGCCAGCGAGCCGCCGGGGAGCTTTGGGTCGACCGCCTTCTTTCCGTCTTTCAGGAGGGGAGCGTTGTCGGACTCCTCAGACTCCTCGTCATCGCTGGTCAGCTTCTGGTAGCGCAGCCCGCCGCCCGCCTTCAGCTTCAGGTCGGCGGCGCCCTGGAACAGCCCGCCTCTTTCCGCCGAGGTCTTGCGGGTCAGCAGGGACTTGGAGGACCCGTGGTCGCCCTTCTCGTCCTCCTCGGTGATGGGGTCCAGTGCGTCGCCGTTGGATGCAAAGTCGACGTTGTCTGCTGCCGGTTTGCCGCCGCTCCTTTTGTTGAAGGACTTACGTCCGTCCTGCTCGCCGCCATCTTTGCTCTTGTCGTCTGACGATGATGTCATGAACTGACCCGGCTGCGGTTGGACGGGCCTCTCGCCGCCGCCACCGCCCATCTCCAGCTGAGCCATCTGGGCGATGTACTCCTGGTAGGCGTTGCGGTACTCGGCCTGCTGTTTGTCCGTCAGCTTGCCGATGTCGTTGGAGGATTCCTGCGAGTTCAGGCTCGTCATGCTGGCGGTTCTGTGAGCGCCACTCTGAGGAAACACCACAGAAGAAGAGTTGAAGAATCAGAACCTGTAGATATGCACATTAAAGGTCAAAGGTCGTCCAGTTTTACCATCCACTGCAGGTTTCCGTGTCTTGCCGGGTCGTCCAGTCCCACAGTGCTCAGCTCCTCGAAGCTCAGGTTGAAGCTGTACATCGGGGAGGCGTCCGGGTTGGCGCCGCCTGCGAGGGGCGGAGCCACGGCTCGCCTCCCTGCCTCGGTGTGACCGCCCACGACGCTGCCTTGCTCACTGGCAGCTTCCTCGTGCAACACCTGACTCTCAATGTGACGCATGTCCAGAACCTGCAGCCAGGAGGACGAAACCGTCAAAGGTTCAGAAATAAACTCAAATATTCACATCATGTATCAGGATTCATCAGTTTCTTGTGACTCCACTGAGGAAACTATAAGATGCAGGTAAAGCTCTGGAAGACTTTAGAGAGTTATGATGCTTTTTTGTCAAAATAATAACAAAATGGTTCATTTTTTATTTTTTGTATGTGACGATGCTTTTTGTTGAAAGTGGTAACTTGTTAACATTCGCTTGCTAATGCTTCAGTAAAACAATATAAATATACAATCTATAGCAAAATATATTTTGTTACCATAATGTATTGTGGTCCTTTAGGTTAGCATTTTATATGTTGCTGTTTTTCTACATTTGGTTTAAACTGAGATATTAAACTGTTGAACAATAAAGAAAGACATTTATTTAATCAGCTTAAAGTTAAATTTATGAACCAAACAAACAAACTGAGAAAATAACTGACGAATGAGATAATAAATAAAACAAAAACATCTTCTTACTTCACACTATTATCACATTTTACTGTATAATGTTTGTATATATTTATAATGCAGGGAACTACAGACCTGAATGATCATTAAATGACCTTTTACCAGTTCATGGTGCGGTGTTTCGGTGTACTGACCGTGGCTCTGAAGAGTTGCCAGTCTCCAAAGTTCATGTTCATCTCTTTCTTCAGCTCGTCGATGTTACACTGAGACAAAACTCTGCCGTTAACGTTCGCCTGTAAACGAGACGCCGTTCATTAACCCGACACATAAAAACACGTCACTCAGTCTCATTGGATCATTTTCTGCCACCGACCTTCCTGATGGTGGCGCTGTACTGTGCCATCATGCTCTGGTCGATGCCTTCGATCTGCCGCACACGCTCGCACACGGCCTCCGTCGCCATGGAGCTGAGGAGGATGGCGGGAGCGCCCGACACCACAGAGGCCGAACCCTGAACACAAACACACACAGGTTTGATTCCCAATAAAACACTTTAACAACTGTTTTAAAACTCTGGAAAATAAACTTTAAAAGTTTAAATGTTTTAAACTTTAGTTTCCAGTTTGTAAACACTGCAAACTACATGAAGATATTAGTTTCTACAGTCTAATCCGATCTACAGACCTCACCTCCACTTTCTGAGATTATTGAGACTTTGATTGATCGATTGTTAACGATTAATCACCCTGAAGTTACTAATGGAGTTCCACAAGGTTCTGT
>NW_023340246.1:22781742-22784998 GCF_004916995.1 Morone saxatilis | reverse complement strand
ATCCTGTGACCTCACGGCGAGGAGAGCACTGAGGGTCCGACCAGGAGCCGCCTTCAACCGTCTGAACCATCAGAGTTTACAGTCAGTCCCTCCAGGAAGCTGCGACAGAAACATGATCAATACGTTTTATTCTCACTGGAACAAACTTCAGTGTTTCATGAAATTTACAGAAATTAACTTTTCTTCTTTTAATTATTATTAAATTATTAAAACCTTTAAAACATGAATCAGTTTATTAGAAAAGATAAAAACTGAAATTAATTCTGGGTTAAAGCTCTGATTTGTTGTTAAAACAGTGAAATATGATAATGTGACATTAGAAGGTTGAAGAAGCGGCTGCTGGCGGACTGTTATTGATTATTGATCAGTAGTTTGATGCTGTAGTCGGCAGATGTTCGTCGTTGTGTAGAAACTTTATTAGAACTAGAAGCTGCTGCATGTTGTGATGTGACTAATGCCTCCAGAAACCAACACTTCAGTATTATTATTATTATTATTATTATTATTGGTTCAATATTAGAGTCTTTAATGCTGTAAACTTGTATGCAGGTGTGAACTGAAGGTGCACTGAGATCAGAGGATCAGGAGCTGCAGATGTTTATGAATTATCGTCTCTAAAGAGGAAAAAAATATCTGATTTAAAAAGATTAAATTAAACATTTGATATTTAGGAACCACTGATGATATTGAATTAAAACTCCAGTAAGGACGGGTGGATGTTAATTATTTTAATTCTCTGACAAACATTCTCACATTTTATTGTGAAATCTGTTTGGACTGAACAACAAAATGTAAAACTGAAACTTAAAAAGTTTATAATCTGATGAGACGGAGCTGCAAACGTTTCAATAAAACATTATAAAAGATAAAGAGTTAAAGAACAAACATTTATGATGTTTTAAATTAGGACACGATGTACAAACATCATACTGCTTTTATTCTGACAGACACGATTACTGGGAACTACTTTATAATACTGTTTGTCACATTTTAACTTTATTAAACACATTGAACTGATCCAGACTGTAGTCAGTAATACTTGGATTCATTAATTAATGTGCAGCTGTAATAAAAACTACAACAACAGTAGATTTTACTTAGAGTTCTGGTACTGACTGATTGATCTGGGCTGAAATAAGAGTTTCTGTTCACTCTTTGTAAACCTGTGTGGAGTCAGTTCCCCGTAAAACCTGTGCTGGATCCAAGTTCCCCGTAAACCCTGTTGTGGAAGTCAGAAATGTCCCCGTAAACCTGTGTGCTGAGGTCAGTGTCCCCGTGAAACCTGTATGTGGAGGTCAGTGTTCCCCGTGAACCTGTGTGGAGTCAGTGTCCCTGTAAATCTGTTTGTGAACGTGC
Organism: Morone saxatilis; assembly: GCF_004916995.1. Lineage (NCBI taxonomy): Eukaryota > Metazoa > Chordata > Actinopteri > Moronidae > Morone > Morone saxatilis. Next base: position 22,783,642 of record NW_023340246.1, on the reverse strand, counting down.
AGAAACAATGTGTAAACTATTTGTAGGTTTCCAACAACAGACTTTAAAGTGAATCACAAACTAATAATTATTTGAGTTTTAAATCATAAACTCTGTTGTTGTTGTGGAGGCTGCTGCACTTTCTCACACACTGAACTGTTATTGATGGAGGCAGATCAATCAATAAAATCAATCAATAAATCAGATCCAGTAAAATAAACTGACTGAATAATTAAAAGACTGAATTGATTCAGTAAAACATTTAAATGTGTTGGTGACAGAAACAAGATGTTAATGTGATTATGAATCTAATTAGACTCAGTTTGTAAACAAAAACAATTAAATTAAATGAAGTCTTAGAATAAGTTCAGTGTGTTGGAAACGTCAGTGTTCAGTATTAACTCGCATCCGTTTACAGTGTTTCTGTTTATGTGACAACAAACTAATCTGTGATCGTGTTTCTGCGTCAAAAAGAAAATTAATTAGCAACTTTTTTTAATTTATTCATGTTTCAGGTGAGAATTTGCTGCTTTTTCTGTCAGTAAACTGAATATTTTGCTGTTTAAACTGTTGGACAGAATATTGAAAGACAGAATGGACTCGAGGTTTCAGAGATTAATTGAGAAAATAATCAGCTGATTAATCAATAATTAAAGTATTCGTTAGTTGAAGCTGAAGTTAAATATTAATGAATATTAACGACTGACTCCTGCTGGTTTGTTCCTATAATCTAAAATTGGACAGTCAGAAGAAATGAGCAGATATTGATTGTTAAACAGAATATAAATATATGAGTATTATTATTATAATGTTTTCGTGTCGTCTGCATGTTTTACAGTTTGTGTCTCAGTGCTCTCAACTCAACTTTAATGTTGTGAACTAAAAGAAATAAAACCTGGATGTTGAACGTTGAAGCTGTCTGATGTTTTTAATCTGATCACTTTTATTAGTTTCTTGATTTTAATACAGTCGTTAGTTTGAATTAAAGTATATTAAAGTACATTATATTCTGGTAATGAACCACAGACAATATTATTAAACAACAGGGGATTAAAACTTAATTGTGTCAATATCAGAATTATCAGCTGTATAATCAATAAAACTAAAATTATTTGTTAAAGAATAAAAACTGAGAGAAAATGTTCAGTTTTCACCACCAGGAGGCGACATTGGTTCACAATGTGAGACTCAAACACTGATTATAAATCACATAATACACATATAAATATAAATATACCTTTATATTTATATTATATTATATTTATATTATATTTATATTCAACAGTGGATTTTAGAGTCAGTCTGTTTTTGTGTTTCCTGTTTGTTTAGATCTAACTGTACTGTCACATTATCTCTTCCTATATTTTTTATCAATAGATAACAATAATCAATACTCCATCACATTTATGTGATAGCTGCATTAAATAATTTAATCTGTTACGTAACTGATCAATAATAATCCTACACTGTTAAACAACAAACATATTTCTTAAATAAAGAAGTTACATTTACAGTTTAATAACACACATAACACATTAATTATTGATCTCAGGCTTCCTCTAGTATTGATCACTACAAAATAAAATACTTATTTTTAGTTTCCTTCAAATCATTTGTAGTTTTTTTGTCAGTTTGAACGTAAAATAATTCTTAAACTGCTTCATAAACTCAGCTGTTCTTATCGTCCTGATCAATAATTGACTGCAGATCAATAAATAAATCCTCATATTTCATCTTTACAAACAGTTTATTTTATTAATTGTATAAAAGTTTACAGTCTTGGTGTTTTTACAGGACGAACAACAATAAAATTAAACTTTAACAACAACAAACACTTCCTGTCCTGTCACAATAAAGCTCCTCTAAGACAAAGGAAGTGCTTTGTTTTCAGAATAAGGGGTGAGGATGAGGATGAGGATGA
>NW_023340246.1:22778166-22781666 GCF_004916995.1 Morone saxatilis | reverse complement strand
GATGAGGATGAGGGTGAGGATGAGTGGATGAACAGACAGGAAGTGAAAGGAGCTCTGACGTCCTGTTTCCGTCTCAAGTTGTTTCACCTGAACCAGACTTAATGTTTTTAGCAGCCTGATTGAACGCAGTAGATTTATTGAGTCTGAAGATCCAGATCCAGATCCAGACAGAAACCAGAACTCTCCCAACATGCTGGTTCCAGACGTCAGTGGAGTCAACAAACGTCTCTGAGACTCAAACAGAGTGAACGTGAAGAAGAACCTGCCGAGTCCTCTGGGGTTGAATTATAAAGACCGTCCTCTCCTCAGACACCTGGAAGAGAAACGTGTGAACGAGTGAAACAGGGCAGTCTGACACCAGGCTTTTATTGTGACGGGACAACTTCCTCTGAGCCACATTAAGCTGAAAACCCACAGAAACCCAGTCGAGGCCTCGTTAAAGTCCGGAGACGTAAATAAAGACAAACTAAATAAATGTAAACAACCTCAGCTACCTGTTAAATATCAGTTTCTCCGCCCGGTTTCTCGATTTGAGCGACTGTAAATAAAACGGGGCGTTTGGAGAGTTTGTGATCACTTCCTGTCCTCCTGCAGTCGGCGCCACAGGAACGCCGCGACGTCACATTGTGCAACAATCTGACTCTACTGAGCATGCTCCGGGTTCAAACACACATGCAGACAATGTGGCCAGAGTCACTCTGTAACTGAACACACATCGGTCCGACACGCTGAGGCAAACAAGGCTCTTACATTAATTAATAAATTAACAGAGAATCTGTTGTAGACGTCGTTTATAACGTTTATAAAGATATTTATGATATTTTCAATCTGGTGATACTGCAGCCACTGTGTGTTCTCACTCTCAGTGCAGCAGAGTCCGGCTCTCCTCGACCTCAGAGTCCGTTTCAGGGACCTCGCTGGTCTGCAGAGACAAAAAAAGGGGAGCCGGGGTCAAAGGTCAGATCCTCCTGTTAAATGTCAACTATCAGTAATGTTAATAAAGTTTATTGTTTTATAATAAGTGACTGAAGGAAGATTATAATGACAATAATCATTATTATTATTAGTGGTACATATACAAGGGTTGAGGGTATTTTAATGATTAATAATTAATAACAGGATTGTATGTTCTCTTTATGCTGCTCATAATCTAAATATAAATACATAAATGTACAATAAATTGATCAATAAGTCATAAAAATAAACAATAATATTTTAGGATAAATGAAATCAAATCAACTTGAATGATTTAATTAGTAATTAATTTAATTTCAAACTGTGACCTTTAATAACTGTTATAACTAATCAATAATCAATAATTAAACCAACTTCTAAAGAGTAAATCAAACACTGATGAAACAGAAACACAGTTGTGATTATCGATCCCTGATCAGTAAGCAGTAATCGATCAGTACCTGCTGGTACCGGGTACCGGGGCTCTGGCCGCTCTGTGGCCGCTGTAGGAGCTGCTGTGGCCGGTCACGGTGGAGCGGCTCCCCGCTGTCCGCGTCCAGCTCGGTCTGCAGGTCCAGGATGTAGTCGATGACGCGCTGCAGGATCTCTACCCTGCTGGCGGACCGGACCGGACCCGGGACCAGCTCCCGCAGCAGCCGGTAACACAGGTTCATGTCCTGCAGCAGGAGCACCGGGACCCGCGGGTCCTCCGCCGCCGCCGGGCTCTTGTTCCGGGGGAAGCCCCGCGGAGAGCAGCGGAGGCTCCGGCGGCTGCTCCTCCTCCTCCTGCCCGCAGACAGCAGCGGGCTGCCGGCTCTCATATCTCCTGCTGGCCGCTGAGCTGCTGGAGCTTCACATCAGAGAACCGGATCGATACCGGGACTGGAGCCGGACCAGACTCACTGAGCCTCTTATAGAGCCTCAGCTGGACTCCCATTGGCTCTCTGCGGAGTCCGTCATCCTCTGAACAGCCAATCAGAGTCCAGCAGCTCACCTGGTACCTGGAACCTTATTATAGATTTAAAACCTATAAATTAATATTGATCAACAATAAATAAATAAAATATCAGAATAACACAGTGTGAGGGTGGACACAATAATGTGAACACCTACCACCAAAAACACCAACGTTTAATTAATTAAAGATTAGATATATTCGATATAATCAATAATCAATAACTTATAAAACACAAATTAAAGATTCAGAACTGTTTTTATGCTAAGCTCACAGCGCAGCGTGCAGCTCTGGTTCACCTGTTAAATTTTATTTAATTTAATTTAATATTGATTTAACGAACCGACAACAATAAAAATGTTTGTTGATGAATTAATGTGAATAAAGACGTCCTCGTTGATAATATTGATCACTGATTGCTGTTTGAGGCTTTAATCCTGTTTTTATTTCATAATAACAATATTAATAATACTGATTTTATTGTGACATTACTGTAATATAATAATAATAACAGGAAGTGGACCTGTTTCCACGGCAACGAAGCTCGATTTCCTGCTGTTTGATTTACACACTGTAACTTTATTTTGAAAGGCAAAGTTTATGTCAGAGTGACGTCTGATTGGACGGTGAGAGGCACACACACAATGTGCTTAATGTTGTTGTTGTTGTTGTTGTTGTTGTTCAGAATAATCGGAGTCAGGAGGTCTTTATCTCAAAATGAAAATCAGTAAATTAAATTTAGTTCTTGAGACGAGAGAAGGATGAAGGAGGATGACCTCTGACCTCTGTGGTAAACAAACTTTATTATATTTACGTTATTAACATGTTTTATTTTTAGCATTAAAGCTAATGAAACACTTCCTTCAGCCCTTCACAGTAAAAGTCCCCAGGAGTCTTAAAGGTCTGTCTGTCAGCTCGTTTACTCTCAGAGCAACGTTCAGACAGACAGACAGACAGACAGACAGACAGAGAGACAGACAGACAGAGAGACAGACAGGCAGGAGGATTCCTTTCATAATGCTGTCAGACACTCGACAATAATGAGACCTGATCTGTCAGTGGAAACAAACTACTGCACTGAGTTAGTGGAACAAACAACAACTACTGTTAGTGGAACAAACTAACTGTTAGGTGAACCAAACACAACTCTGTTAGTGGAAACAAACAACAACTATTGTTAGTGATACAAACAACAACACACTCTGAAATAGTGGAACAAACAACAATACTGGTTTAGTGGAAACAACAACTATGTTAGTGGAACAAAGAACAACATTATGTAAGTGAAACAAACAAAACAATATGTTAGTGAACAAACAACAACTACTGTTAGTGGAACAACACAACTACTGTTTAGTGGAACAAACAACAACAACTACTGTTAGTGAACAAACAACAACTATACTGTTAGATGGAACAAACAAAAACTATCTGTTGTGAACAAACAAAAAAGTATGTTTAGTGGAACAAAAACAACTAACTGTTAAGTGGAACAAACAACAATAACTGTTAGTGGAAACAAACAACCTAGTACTGTTGATGGAACAAACAACAATACTGTTGAGTTCGAAACAAACAACTTACTGTTTAG
>NW_023340246.1:22777358-22778141 GCF_004916995.1 Morone saxatilis | reverse complement strand
ACTGTTAGTGGACGGAGTTTGTCCTCATATTTTCTCTTCTAACTCAGTCGGTAGTTGTTGAAAATAGTATTTAGACGGTTTTGGTCGGTACAGTATTTTAGTCCTGGTGTCAGTTTCTAACGGCTGTAAATGTTTGTGTGTTTGGTAAAATCACTGGTTTGGTTAATGGAGTCTGGCTGTAGCGGCCATTGATTCCCCTCCCCCTTCTTTCTGCTGAGTAACATGTAACTGACCCCCCCCCCCCAGAGGAAGTGTGGGTGATATTCGTGGTCTTTCCTGTTCAATTATTAAGACAGGACCCCCCCACCACCTCTGGCCAGTGGTGACATTTACGCCCAGCAGTGTCACTTCAAAGCAGCGCTGAGACCCGGCTGATGGATCTGGTTTCTCCCCGCGGTGCTGCGTTCAAAGTCAGCCAGAATATTTAACATACAGAGAAAAACCTCTGCAGGCTGCAGAAACCTGAGCCCGGCTGTGACCTCTGACCTTTACAACACACATCAGTCCTATTACTTTTATATTATATAATGTATATACTGTTTGTTGACACGTTCGGATAATGTCAGTCAGTTATTGAGACTTGTAAACAACAACAATCAAAAAGCAGCTTTACTTTTAACAAAAACATTAAAAATAACTTTATTTAAATTATTCTCTTTTCACTTTGTCATCCTCGTTGTGACTTACATTGCTGTGATGGAAAACGTTTTGGCCGCTGTCAGTGAACGTAAACAAATGTTGTTGTTGCAAAATGCTACATAGCACGATGCTACGTAGCACGAT
>NW_023340246.1:22775315-22777280 GCF_004916995.1 Morone saxatilis | reverse complement strand
TGACTTGTTGCTTTTATCTTTTAAAGATCTATAAACTGTATTTGATAATAATAATAAACATAATCAGTTAGCTAATATAAGCAACATGCTAGCTAACTATTCAGTAAACATTCATTAGGCAGCTAGCTAAAACTCCAGACAGCGAACGAGCTAATCAGCGATTTAAATCAGATACTTCGTGTTTTGCTCTGTAGCGACGTCAATCTTTAGCTAGCTAGCATTTTGCTAAACATTAGCCAGTTAACTGAGATTATATATTTATCTCTTTTATCTTTTAACTGTACACAGAGGAGCGAGCAGTATTCAAATGTTTGCTGACATTTCAACTACAATGAATTTCTGTGTCGAGTTTCCTCCTGTAGTTTTCCACTGAACGCTGTAACCATGGAAACGTCATTTAAACTGAAGATAAAACAGAAACATGCAAAACTGCGTCTGTAAAAATAAACGATGTAAATGTCAAAGGAAACAAATCACTGAATCACTGACATCATCAGTCTGTCGTCTCAGAGGCATCATGGGAAATGTAGGAAAACACTGGTTTCAAAAAACTGGTTTCAGATTTACAGCAGATTACATCACATAGGCTACAACAGCAAGTGACGCTCACGGTTTGACGTCAGCAAGGTGACGCTCACGGTTGGTGACGTCAGCAAGGTGAACGCATCACGGTTGCGTGAGTCAGTCAAGTGAACCATCATGGTTGTGACGTCAGTACCTGAAGTGAACTCTGGCAGTGAACTAAAAATAAAAAGCCTCCTGATGTTTTGATTTGATGCTTCAGATAAACTGACCTCTAAAAATAAAATGACCTCTCGGTGTTTTTACATCCGGCCTGCAGATAAGAGAGTTTAAGGTACACTGAAAATATGCAAAGAAGTGAGAGAGGAAGCAGACTGAGATGGAGGATAAGAGGCTGAAATGAAGCTGTTCAGCTCTGTCATTAGCAGACATGATTAGCTGTGGCTAAACACAACCAGGACATGGAGCCGCTGTTTGGACTCCACATTTTTGTGGTCTCGCCTGCAGGTTTTTATAAGTCTGCACTGAGTCATGTGAGGAGGACGAGGGCTTTGTTTCCTTTTTAGGAGCTGAGATTGAGATCTGCCTCAAACTGCAGCCGAATCAAAGCTAGGTAGCGTTAGCGTCAGTCTTAGCATGATATCACAGAGACAATAACGTCCGATGCCCCAAAGGATCATGGGAACACAGAACCCATTAATAGGAAGTGTTTCCATGTTGCAGTATATAAATAGTGTCGGGGGTTCCCGTCCTGGAGGAACTGCAGGGAGCTGAGGAACCCCACAGACCTTCACCTGCTCCCACAATCCTCTCTGTCCATTATTGACCTCCTCTGTCGGCTCCCCGCGGTCCGCCTTTGTGCTGACAGTTTGATGCTCGCCAGCATTCATTTCCATATTTTGAAAAGCCGTTTCCTGTTTTACAGCCGGGCAGTAAAATCAGAGAGCGTTAACGTTTGACAGGAGCGCTCACTCCTCTGCTTCTGTGACCTTTAACCTCATGTTTATCAAACACATTCAGTGCTGTAGAATTAAAGTCGGGGGACGTCAGCACACACATTTCTGACCTTATTGTTTTACCTCCATGACTTCTGTGTGACCTCAGGTTCCCGTTACCCAGAATGCCTAGTGTTCAAGATTTATCAGACTGGAGAGGATCCAGCGGAGAGTTAACGCCGTCTTTGATCTGCTGCCAAACTGCTGATGAGAGAGCGGTGGAGACGGCGAGCGCTGCAGTCGTTCCTCTGATAGGAGTCTGATATGTGATTGCTGAGAGGATGGAAACACTCTGGATGAAAAGAATTTAAGAAAACATTCAGCTTTGTTCTCAAATTCTTCCTGCTCACCTTCTTCAAGTCCAGACGACGAGATTTACACTCAATTAAAGGATGTTTCCCTTATATATATATATATTATATATGTGTATTATTATATATATATATAT
>NW_023340246.1:22772312-22775215 GCF_004916995.1 Morone saxatilis | reverse complement strand
TCCTCCAGGACCTCCTCCAGGACCGATGAGGCGAGTGGAACTGAATAATCCCCTTCCTCCTCCTCCTCCTCCTCCCCACCGGGTATCGATCAGCTCCCTGTGATCAATAAGTGAACACCAGGTCCGAGAAGTTGGCCTCCAGCCAGTTCCCGGCGATCATCTCGCTGAGCTCCGGGGTGCAATAATCCGGGAAGTCGAAGTGTGAGCCGAGGCTGCCCTCCGAGTCCAGGTCTTTGTCCACCAGGGACAGGCCCAGGTTCCCCGGTACCGAGCTGCACGGCTCCGTGAACCCGGAGAGGAAGCTGCTCCCGTCGGCGGGGAGCTCGTCCAGGTCGTCCCCGCAGCAGGAGGAGGAGGAGCGGGAGGAGGGCGACAGGGAGGCCGGGGACGGGGAGCCCTGCCGGGTGATGTTCTTGAAGCTGTAGAAGAGCCGAGCGGAGGGCCCGTGCAGACCGGGCCCCTCCGGTTCCGCTGCGGCGGGACTCAGACTGCTCGGCATGTTGGAGAGGTTGTACCGGCAGGGCTCGTCCTCCTCTTCCTCGGAGTCTTCTTCATCATCCTCCTCCTCCTCCTCGGAGTCGCTGAAGTCCCGTTTGACGCTGCTGGTGAACACGTACCGGTACCGGGGGTCCGGGCTGCTCACCCTCCCGGTACCGACCACCGGCTTACTGGGTTTCAACTTGGACAGTTTCTTAGCGGAGTTCTTGTGATTATTACCGGTACTTTTCTCCGGGGAGTGAGCCGCTGTCTTCCCCGCGGGGAACGCACAGCCGTCCGTCTTGGGCTTCTTCTTGGGCCGGTACTTGTAGTCCGGGTAGTCGGCCATGTGCTTGAGCCGCAGCCGCTCCGCCTCCCGGATGAACGGGACCTTCTCGGTGTCCTTTAACATCTTCCAGCGCTTCCCGAGCCGCTTGGAGATCTCCGCGTTGTGCATGTCCGGAGACTGCTCCATGATCTTCCTCCGCTCGATCTTCGACCACACCATGAAGGCGTTCATCGGCCGTTTGATGTGACCGGACGCCGTTTTGCACCAGTCCGGTTTCACCGGCACGGGGCTGCAGGCCGACGCCGCCAGCAGCTCTCTCTCCTCCGGGTCGGTCGCCTGGCGGGACACGCTGTTAATCCCCGCGCCGCCGTGCTCCGTGTGCTGAACCATGGTCCGAGTTTAATCTCCAGCCGGACTCGAACAACCCTCCGCGGACACTTTCACTCCTTTATTTCTCCTCTTTCACGTGTGTATGAGTCGGTTCTCCGGTGTCAGCAGCGGCTCCGTCCGGCAGCATCTCGTCTCTGTTTCAACTTCCAAACCGGCGTCTTATTAACCGGCTGATCATGCGCGCGACGTTACCGCCCTCAGCCAATCACCGCTCTTCTTCCCCAATACCTTCCCGCCTCCGCGGCGCACTCAGCCAATCACAGCTCTCCTGCTATCCCCGCGTTCCCGCCCACAGGAGTCTGGCCGTTACCTCATTCAATCAATTGATAAATCATTACAGTGAAAGTAATCGATATTTAACGGCGTGTTATCGCTGTTTAACGGTAGTAAATCACACTACAGGTATTTTTAAAGCCTCTGGATCAAAGTAAACACATTCTCACTCCCGCCATGTTTTTCAGTCTGTGACAGTTTTTATGCAAATTCAGAGATTATGAAAATATTCATATTAAAATCAACCCCAGGCAAATCAATACTTATTTTATATATACTAGATAATATAAAAGAATACTATTTACATGTTTATTTCTCGTTTTCGTGTATTTATTCCTCATTTTCACGTATTTATTTCTCATTTTCACGTATTTATTTCTCATTTTCGCGTATTTATTTCTCGTTTTCACGTGTTTATTTCTTATTTTTACGTATTTATTCCTCATTTTCACGTATTTATTTCTCATTTTCGCGTATTTATTCCTCATTTTCGCGTATTTATTTCTCATTTTCGCGTATTTATTTCTCGATTTCACGTGCTTATTTCTCTAAACAATTTAAGATAAGGCTTTATAGGATACAGTTTTTCCCCAAAATGGAGTCCAGAGAATTCCAGGAGTCTGTGAGCAGATTCCAGGAGTTTCAAGGATTTCTGAGGCTCTTTAGGTCCTTCAAGGATCATTGAAATTGTTGACGGTCCTTGAGGAGCCTTTAGGACAAGGAAGTAAATCGAAATGTAACGAGCAGTAAAAACAGCAGAATATAAACAGTTAAACATGAATATAATATTATGTTGTAATAACTCTGTAGACATGAGTAACATTACAGATAAATCCTGATCACCTGGAAGCTTTTCTAGTTTATTTGTGTTGTTGTTTGTGTTTATTGGTCTCTTTGAGAGGTAAATAAATATATAATTAACCAGAAATAAAGTTGTCCTCAGGTAAAAGAGTGCAGGTGAGTCAAACATATAAATGTAATGTATATCAGAATCAGAATCAGAATCAGAATTTTGTTTATTGCCAAGTAGGTGTTGAGTATTTTGAAACCTTTTCTAATGTAAAGACACATTTACAGGTTTCCAGAAGTGTTTGTTGTGTTTTACTGTTAAATAAAATCACTTATTGTGTCTCATAAAGTGAGCTGTTTGAAGTTGTGATTTATCAAACTATTATCTCTTTAAATGCTTTACTGGTTTAATAATATCTGAGGTGATGCAGCAGTGAAATGTTCAGGAACGTTCTCACTCTGATTATTGTGTCTGTGGCCTCGTTTCATTACAGAAATCCACATTTGGAGGATTTCACTTTGAGAAATGAATGAAACAGGTTTTATTTTTATATGTGTTTGTTCTGCAGCTCGTTATTCAGCCTTTAAGCCCCACACAGCTCCTCACTACACCCCCAGCCATTTAACATGTGTATGGAGGCTGGGGGAGAGCTGGGGGAGGCTGGGGGAGACTGGGGGAGGCTGG
>NW_023340246.1:22767067-22772212 GCF_004916995.1 Morone saxatilis | reverse complement strand
GATAGATATTAATACACTATAGATAGATATTAATACACTATAGGTAGATATTAATACACTATAGGTAGATATGAAAAAGGGGGGTGGGGGTCTCCTCGATGCAGACTTTAGCAGGCTCACAGCTGATGGGAAAAAGCTGTTCCTGAGCCTGCTAGTTGAGATCAATCAGATCAATACGTCTGATTGTTGAGTTCAACTCAAAGAATTGATCATTATCAGAGAGCTCCAGGTGTGACTTCCTGTTCTCAAACACCTGGAGGAGTTCAACTGACCTCCGCCCTCTTTATTACTTCTGAAAAGTAATAAATTACTTTACGTATTACTGACATAATAACAGGACCACTGTCACTGTGCTCTGATCGGAGCTGATGGATCAATCACTGACATCAGACCTGATCAATACTCCTGATCAGCTGATAGAACAACAACTCACTGACCTTCACCTCTGACTGAGCACACAGACCAGAACCAGAACCCAAGCCAGAACCATAATCAGAACCAGAATCAGAACCAGAATCAGAACCAGAATCAGAACCAGAATCAGAACCAGAATCAGAGCCAGATACATGACTAGGACTAGATCCAGAACCAAAACCAAAACCAGAACCAGACTCAGAACCAGAATCAGGACCAGAACCAGAACCAGAACCAGAATCAGAGCCAGAGCCAGATACATGACTAGGACAAGATCCAGAACCAAAACCAGAACCAGAATCAGAATCAGAATCAGAATCAGAACCAGAACCAGAACCAGAGCCAGAGCCAGAACCAGAGCCAGAACCAGAGCCAGAGCCAGAACCAGAACCAGAACCAGTTATTCCTTGTGGCACCTCCTTCAGGACAAACTGAGGAGGAAACTGAACTTTAAGAGACTAAAACAGCGACAAACGTTCAGACTGTAAATAAAGTCTGTTAACATCGTCTGACTGGAAACTGATCCTGGTTCAGTTTCAGATGGGGGGGTGAGGCGGGGTGAGGGTGAGGTGAGGGGGGTGAGGGTGAGGTGAGGTGAGGGGGGTGAGGGGGGTGTTTTGGCGTCCTCAGGGAGCTGCAGGTCAGAGGGACTCTGAGGTTTTGAGGCTTGTTGACACCAACAAATAAAAAGCTCTGAGGTCGACAACAAACAACAGAAGAAGAGTTCTGACAGGAAACAGCTGAGGTCTGTCAGGACTCATTTCCTGTTGGGTCGGAGGTCACTGAGGTCAGCGGCAGATAGAGAGGAGGTCAAAGGTCACAGCAGCCAGAGAGTCTCAGTTCCTGCAGGACTGTACTGAGTGTAATGAACCCGACTAACAGCGATAATCAACTCTCAGTCTCTGTTAGTTAATTGTCCCATGTAGAGGAGAAGGAACCTGTAGCGCCACCCTGAGGACAAACTGTTACTGCAGCTGTAGAGTGAATCTTCAGCACGCAGCAGGAGGTTGAGTTCATGTTTAAATGTACAGACTATATTATAGTTCTAGTATATTATATAGTATATTATAGTATTCCGTTCATTTCTGAGAAAAAAAATTAAATCAAAGAGTAAATATTTTGAGAAAACAACAACAACAACAATAATAACAACAACAATAATAATAAATCAGCTCAGGCTCTTTAAGTGGATACAGTAATAATGTACATTATTGTATATTGTTCCCAGTCTCACACTGGGAGCACTGGTTTGGGGCAGTGGTCCTCCATCACAGTAGCTCCGTTTCCCCGACGACTAATTATGCTTTGAATTTGTGTTGCCATGGCAACGGGCCCTGTTATGCGTTATGGATGATCATTTATCAGCACAGGATACCTGCATACACTCACTGTATGTTTATATATGGAACTGATCTCAGGTCAGTCTCAGGAGCCAATCAGTGATCAATAATGATCAGTGTTAAATAAAATAAACAAGTTGTTTATTTTTGTAAACAATCAGACTAACCCTAAAGCACTTTAGACCTCTGCACGCCTTCAAATGGGGTCATGTGGTCGCTTTCAAAGGCATGCTGGGAGACTGTGCCCCCCCCAACATCCTCGACTCCCCGCTGAGCCCGGACCTTTATTTAAAGCTTTGAAGCTTCGCCGTCCGCAGCATGGACGTCATCCACCTGTCTGTCTGTCTGTCTGTCTGAATGCTTGAGATGGTGAAGCAGCAAGGGATTATGGGAGTTGTAGTCAAGGACGTCCTGGAGGGGCTGCGAGCCGAGCTGCTGCTAACGTTAGCTCAGATGGTTTCGTCCGATGACCTAATCTACATTAGTCGTTAGGAAGCTAATGAGCTAGTTTTGCTAACAGCTATAAGATATATTAACTATAATAATAATAATAAATAATAATAATAATAATAATAATAATAATAATTAACTAATTAACTGTAAGTATATACATGTTGTTTGTTTCTGTGATAACTTACGATCCAGCTAGCTAACGTTTATACACAGTTTAATGAGGAAATATTACAGATTATAGATTTAAAGGTTGATCTTATTGATGGATTATTGGTTTTAAAGTGCAGAGGTCTGTCTGTCTGTCTGTCTGACTGTCTTCAGTCTGCACACACAGAACCATCCTGTCCTCCGTTAACTGTCCTAATTACCTGGATGTGCTCAGACGGACGTCTTCATTCACAGTTATTGAGTTTCACACAGGAAGCTTCATCTGGCAGAGTTCAGGTTCAATTAAGCGTCCGATCAATGACTCGGGAACAACGCCTCCGTGGAGCGACGCTGACAGACAGACGTTGTTATTGGAGGTTTTACACAAGATAAAAACATAAATCCAGTTTGTTTTAACTTTCATTTATTTTTAGGCGTTGTGGGTTCGTCTCATTGAGTTTAGTTTGGGAAGAGAAGAAGAAGAAGAAGCTGTTTCTGTTTGTTAACAAGTAAAACCAGACAGTCTGTATTTTACACACTGACAGCTAACAGTCAGTGTTAATAGTGGATTTTATTTAGATGTAAATGCTAGGCTGGCTACAGTTAGCCTCTGGGTGGAATGAGCATTCAGACTAAGTTAGCACAGGATAGATTGATGACTAACTATCTCTAACAGGATACATCCAGTAAATATTTGTTGGAAGTGAGAAAGGTTCTGTTGACGTAGCTAGGCTAACAGTTTCTTTGAGTTAAGCTAAGCTAACACATCCTGAAACACCAGAGAACAGGATTCACTAAAAGACTGATCCTCTTAAACAATTCATCCTCTCTGTGTCGGCTGAATATTCAGACACATTCAGACAACGACAATCAGAAGGTGTCTGTTTAAATAAGATGGAGGCCGTTGGCGGTTGCGTCTGATTGAGGGCAGAACGATCGACTCTGACGGGCTCCAAACAGAAGCTGTCAGAGCTGCGACGGAGTCTAGGTTTCGCTGATGGATTCGGCTGTCTGAATCCATTTTTGCAGCTGGACGGCAGAGCGGCCGTATTCTGCTGTAATTAACCACCAACCGCGCTAGCAAACGCCTCCACGCAGCGACCGCAATCACCTCACAAAGAGAAAAATAAAATGAATATCCGTCTGCTCGGGAACTGTTGTGGAGGTGCAAATTAGGAGGTGACATGTCGGTTTTAAGTGGAGGGAAAACGGAGGAGAAGGAGGAATTGGGGGCAGGAGGTTTGTGATTTAAATAAATCAGGAATATGTGAATGTGTCTCCAAACTGACTGAATGAATTATTTCTGCTTTTCATATGACGAGAATCAATTCAACTGTTTCTGTAAAAAATATTCAGGAATGAAGACGAGCTTCAGGTTAAATATTCTGTCTGAATAAAACACATAAATTATAGATCTTAATATATTCCTAGAAAACAAACTGTAATCTGAACAGATTAAAGGTTTATATAAACTCTGCTGTTTTTCTATTAGACCAGGGATTAACCTGGAACAGAACTAAACTGAGATTAATTAGGCATTAATCTAGAGAGACTATGGATTAACAAGAGATTAATCCAGGATTAAACCGGTATTAAGTAGACATTAATTAAATTAAAGAAGGATACACCTGAGATTAACCTGCAATGTATCGTGGATTAAATCAAGATGTAATCTGAGGCAGACTAAATATTAACAGGGATAATGTAGGTATTAATCCATTAATCCAGAAAGACTAGTTTAGAGTTTAGACTGTGGACTAACTCAAGGTATTAAACTGGGACAAACCAAGGATCATCTGAAATTATCCTGGGACCAAGCGGCGTCTAACCCATGATAGACCAGGGATTAAACCAGTACAGATTATGGATTTAAAGAATATAAAAAGGAGAGAATTGCACAGGTACAAACCAGGCATTACCTGGGAAAGACCAAAGATTAACCTGAGACAAACCAAAGATTATCCCGGAACAGACTAGGGGTTAACTAGGGACAAACCAGGTATTACCAGAGAAATATCAGAGATTATACCAGGACAGACTGGACGAACACCAGATCAATCAGGGATGAGACCGGGACAGAATCAGGGATTCATTTTGAACAGATTATGGATTAACAGGAGAGTATTAACAGGATAGAGAAAGGAGATAATTAAACCGGGGACAAACCGGGGATTACCGTATAAAGACCAAAGATTAACCTGAGAAAAACCAGGGATTACCCCAGGACAGACCAGGGATTACCCCGGGACAGACCAGGGCCGGCTGCTATGAAGGTAGATATTATTTTAATGATGGTTCCTCTAGCGCCACCACCAGGATAAAGTTAGTCTGGATCAGATCCGGTGATGAGTCTTTAGAGAGACCAGACTGGAGTCCGTCCTCCGGTCTGAGAGCATAGCAGCTGGTTTTTCTAAAGACACAAACAGAGACCAAGCTGTCAGACCTCCTCCCCCTCTGCTTTCCCATCACTGTCTCTCTGTGGGACCCTCCATTATAGTAAAGGGGTGAGGGAGGGGGGAGGCAGTGGATTTAGGCCAGAGAAGCTGCCCTCCAGCCTCCTCCTCCTTCTCTGGGTTAGGGGGGTTCAGCTGGGAGACCCTGTGGTGATCCACAGTGCAGGTTAAACCCACACTGATTAAAACTTCTGTTTCTAGCAGTGTTGTCACGATACCAAAATTATTGTTTCGATACCGATACCAAGTCAAGAATTGCGATTTCGATACTTTTTCGATACTTTTCCTGAAAAGGGAGAAACACTCTCAAATATCATTGCTGTGCTTTATTTTAAAAC
>NW_023340246.1:22757756-22766967 GCF_004916995.1 Morone saxatilis | reverse complement strand
CACAAGTGTAGTTTTAACGTTATTTTCGGTATATGATATTTATGATTTTATAGAGTTGGTTAATTTGAATGTTAATTTATATTTTCTGGGAGACGTTGTGGGTAATTGCGTCTCATTGATGTTGAGGATAGGTGAAGAGAGAGAAAAAGCAAAAATGCGTGATTGCTGTAACAAGTTAAGTAAACCAGGACTAAAATTACTGGGTTAAATTTTACCAAACATAGAATGACATGCATAATCAGTTACAGATGAATAATAAATATTAGTGCAGTATATATTGAAAAGTGTGAGATATATATACTTAGACTCTGGCTCAGTTAGCCTCTGGGTGGAATTGTAGACATTCAGACCTAAAGTATGATAGCACAGGAAATATTTGAGAAATTGACTAACATATATTCTTCTAACAAGTTGAACATCCTGAGAATATATTTTTTATAAATTGGTAATGATATATAGATGTAATCTTTAAGATGTTAATGAATAACGTAGCCTAGTGTCTATTAACATGTTTTTTATTAATTTAAGAGGTTATAAGTCTATATGCTATACAACAAATAACCAATTGGAAATCATCTCTAGAGAAAACAGAGAGATTTCACCTTTAAGTGGTATCATAATGAAGAAGAGTCCTGCGAAATTATCCTAATGATCAAAAAGAACAAACGAAGATCTATTTCATGAGTGTCGATGATCGACATATACATTGCAGACACACAATTTTCAGACAACGTACTGATAGTCAGGAAGGTGTTCAAGGTTTAGAACATACAGATGGAGTGAAAGAGGAGCCAGAGTGCGGAGATTACGGTCCTGAATAGAGGGGCAAGAACGAATCGTATTTGAGAACTACTAGACGGGCTCACAAATACAGAAAGTCTGTTCAGTAAGCAATTAGCGACGGAATGGTTCGTAGGTTTGTTCGCTGAAGGAGAAATCGGAAAAAATAATACGTCTGTAAATCTCTATTTTTTTAGCACACACAGCTGAAAGCAAGCGTAGCAAGACAGACCGTATTCCTGCTGTAATTAAACCACCAAAGAATGCGCTGCAGTCTTATACATACGCCGTCCGCTAATGACAAAAAGGAACAACAGACGACAAAATGTTTGATTGCTAAAATCAAATAGAATCATATGTCTTGAACAGAATATACACCTAACAATCAGAAAGAGCACTTTATATTACTACAGAGAGCGGCGCACGTACACATGTCGGAGAGAGCGTGTATTGTTTGAGAGGGGAAAGCTATCAATGTATACAATGCATTAGGTGGACGGACACATTGCTCGTATGAGTGGAAGGGAAAATACGGAGTGTTAGGAATCAGATGCGTGAATTGTGGAGGAGAGAGAGCATGGAGGATTGCGGTTGCTGAACACACATACACTTCATATGAATTACAGTTGAATGTGTCTGCCAACATACAGCGTGATCATAGCACAATTGACAAATAGATCATATACATAGCCTGATATAGTTCATACAACAAAACAACAAATACTATTATTTACAAACATGTTCATACACAGAAATATTCAGGAATGAAGACGAGCTTCAGGTTAAAATACTGTCTAGATGAGAATAACAACAATATTATACAATTATTACTGTGATGTGATCTTTGATAGAAGAAATGCGCATAGAAAGCGATATAATCAGTTAAAACTGAACCAGAATTATGAGTAAAATAAGGTGATTTATGATAAAAATCTGCACGTACGTGTTGATTCGTGACATTACTGTTAGGGGATTAAAAGCCTAAAAACAGGAAACCATAATCTGAATGAAGAGATAGAATAAGGGTCAATATAATTATCGTAGAGACGCATCTTTATGGACGTAAACAGCATGCAGATAACAAACCAGGATTTAATGCAATCCGAGATATTCAGAAGTTAGATCACTGTTGAGAATTATATCAATGTAAATTTATAGAAGATATATGGGATAACACCAGTGTAAATGTACATCAAAACTTGCAGAATAAACTGTTTGTAGACATCCAAGAGAATCTGAGGGGCAGACTAAAATTACAGGTTTTGTATATTTATAAATAATATATAAAATAAAGATGATTAAGATGGGATATTAAAAAGGAAAAGAGCATGTAATCATGTGAAATGGAATTAATATACCTGTGGAAAGTGTTTGAGTTTGGGAAGATTGAAGGGAATAAAAAATGAATGCATGCTGATGGATGAATGAAGGTGGAATAATTTAGAAAGATGAAAAAAAAAAAAAGAAAGTGTGATCAAAAAGGAATGGATGAAAGAAAAATGAGGTTTGTTAGGTCAAAAAAAAAAGAAAATAAGAATAAAAGAGGAAGAGGAGATGAACTGCAGGTGGGTAGGAAAGAACAAGAATATGAAAGTTGTTGTGGAAAGATTTTGTTAGATATAATTTAAGAAAATTATTTACAATAGTGTACATTCATGTCGTGTTTTTTTTTTACCTACACAACATCAGGTGTCATATCAGACACATGAGACAGACATATTACGTAGTGAAAGTAAGACGGGGTATCTATGGACGGCCTAGGATTGACAGACAGGTGATCACACAACACCACGCAAGGAATAACAAATACCTTCATAACACATATTAACATCCCCTGGAACCCTGTTGAAGCGGCGTCTAACCCATTGAATTAACAAAGACCAGAAAATAGGGAATTTATACGATAATATGATTTATATAGTGGTTGAAAAATAGATGCTTTAAAAGAAGAAGACAACATAAATGCAGCAGGTTATCCAAACCCAGGCATATTATCCTTGAAGAAGTGTACACCAAATTAGATAAAACTTTAAGACATATGTTAACCAAATGATTTATCTACACGAGCATACAGAACTGAGGTTTTAGCGAGGGACAATCCAGGGATTACACGAACAATGTGTATTATTATAACAGCAGAACGTGATTTTGAGAAAAGAAATGACAGATTATGACTGTGAGAACAGCCAGCATCACATTCAAGAAGGATGAGACTCGAGGACAAATCAGGGATTCATTTTTGGTTGCATAACATATATGTGGGATGTAATCAGTGAGTAGATATAGAGCAGAGATAAATAAATTGTAAAAGAAGAGGAGAAATATATGAGAATTAACCTGAAGAACCATACCGGGGCACTACCGGTTATTTGTATGAATTTAGAGATGAAAGAATAAACAACAGAATGTAAAAACAAGTGGATTTTACCTGGCAGGATCTAGAAGGTATTTTAGCGCGATTTTTAAAGGGATTCCGGGACTAGAATGAGAGAGAGAGAGACACAGAAGAGAACCGCTAGCCTATTGACAAGGTAGATTAGTTCCATTGTTTGTATATGATGGTTACTGCATAAGGCGACACTCGTAACCAGTGAATAAACCAGAATGTTTCTGATCAAAGATCACGTTGAGATAAATAGTAGTTCTAATAGAGAGTATCTCAATGAAAGACCTGTTAAGGGAAGAACACGACATGGACCAAGCGGTCTGAGATGCATATGCAATAAAAAATTTCTGTTGGTGATTTTTATTATATTCTTAAAGACCAGAGCAGTGAGATCAGATGACCTCTTATATAGCTGTCAGTGAGCCTCCTTGTCCTCCGGTGTTCCATGCTATATATCTCTCACAAATTCACAGCATCACTGGTAGAAACCTACTCATCAATTTATATATTTATTTTAAGATGAATGAAAGAGAGAGTGAGGGAGAGTGGGCTTGTAGGACAAGTTGGATGTTATTAAGGGCCAGAGAATGCATTTGACACCATCAGCGAGCGCAATATGACCTCTCTCCACTTTCTCTTGAAAATATAAAGGGAGGTGAAAGGGTTTCTACTGGGTCGATCAGTATTGGTGGATCACACTAGGCTAGTTTCTTACACCATTCTAATCACTGAGTATTAAAACTTCTGGTTTCTAGCAGTTGTTGTCACGATATTTACAAAAAAAAAAATTTTATATTGTATTTTATCGATAAACTCGATTTAATCGCTACAGCATATGAATTGTGCTGAATTTTAGATAACCAATATCCTGGTATAGAGGTTGTAAGGTGTAGAAACCATTCATCAATAACCATTGCCTATAGTGAACTTATTTTAAAACCCGGGACAGTGGTAAACAGAGATATTTATATCCATTAATGAAAACCTTACAAGTTGACAGTGTATTACCCGTCTAGAATTACTAGAGATAGAGCAGGAAGAAAAGTAGAGAATATTTTTGAGTAGATAATAAGTGTATGGTTGATATATTATTAATATATGTCATTAGCCAGAATGCTGTAGAAATATGAGATATTGATAATACATTGAACGTGAGTTGATCTTATTCTTAAAAGACAAAGTCAATGAAGAATGCTTATTGAGAATCTCCTATATTGTGAAAGAACAAATGGTATAAGTGATGAGGAGATAACTCGCTAAGCATTGAATATTCCTTATACCATGAGACATGTATCCTGAGAGGCTAGTTTGGGCACAGATGGAGTAAAAAAAATTATAGAAATATTACAATAGTAACTGTTTGTAGAAAGACAGGAAGACTCTGATTACACTGTAGTTGAAACTTTGATTACCGTTCTGGACCGTGACAATGGACGTGATAAAACACATGGACATCAGACATAGATTACACAAGATAACTAACGGGTTACCTCATTTCATGCTGTCATCTTTTGAGAGAAGAGTGAAGTGCATATGATCACACTCTGTACATGCAACATATTAGCTGGTATAGACGCAGCTTATATCATCAAATGAGTCCCTCCACATTTCTATCACGTCCACTGATGCGGAGTGTGACCCCGTCTTCCTCGCTCCTTTAGCGTTCGGACTAAGATAGGCTCGTTTCACACATCTGTTTCTCTGTGACAACTTCCACATCCAGATCCCATGGCTGCACATCTGAGAACCATGGCCAGCACCCAGCCCTGCAACTGGCTACCTGGTGACCGATTATCCCATTCATTTCTGTAGCACTCATCAGACAAGTCCATGCAAGTGGCGGTTGCAAGGGTAAAGAGTTCGTGACTAATGACATTGATTTCAGCCAGCCTTTGCAAGACATATTGACACATTACACATGTGAAGACCGTTTCAGTCGACTGTTTATCTATGAAACGTTCGCCCCGTTACGGGCCCAGCTACTTTGGTTCAGCCACTGCGGATCATACCCAGATACAATCTGCTCCTACTTTCTGTTCGCATCGCCTCCCTCACCCTCCGGCTGGTGCCCACCTCCCCACTACGTGACTTTCACCCACACTCCTCCCGCCCTACCCTCCATTTGACTTCATTCTAGGGCCCTGACACCGTGCATCGTGTTCGTCTTTCACACCACTCCCCTGTCGGTCCTTTCACACCCTTGTACGCACCCCTTCCGGGCGTGCGTTTTGGCCCGGTTCGCAGCTGTTGGCTCCCTTTGTTTACCGCTTTGTTTTCATCACTTTGTTTCCCATTTGTTCCCTTGTTTACATTTTTTCCTTGTACAGTCGCACTGCCCCCCACCGGTTCTCGAACTTCGCGGTACGCTTGCTCCTGTCCGCCACGGTCGGCCCGTCTTCCCTCTGTTCCCCCCCTCCGCCGTCATCCTTTTTCCTCACAAGAGTCGGGACCGGGCGGCCCACAGTACATCGACTTGTGCTCACACAATGCAGCGATCTCCGATATAGTGTTTGTTTGTCAGCATGACAGCTGCAGCTTCTTTGCTGCGTGCGTGAGGAGATAAAAACACAGACATGCCTGTACCCTGTAGGTGCGCTGGTATTATGCATTGAGGAGAGCGTTGCACACACCACATGTTCATTTTTTCTTAAAAGTATCGATACTAATAAATTTAGGAATCGTGACGTTTTTAATTTCTGAGAATCGCGATACTTTTGAAGTATCGGTGCACCGTGCAACACTAGTTTCCAGTAACTCAGAAAACTCTGAACTCAGGAGGAAAGTTGAACCCTGACCTGGATCAAGAACCAGAGCTATTCTGGTGGAAAAGGCTCCACACTTCTCTTCCCAGTAGATCCAGTTTGGAGCCACGATTGTTTTTTAAACCATTCATCTGACCTCCGCCCACTCTCTAGCACCGTTTAGCTGTGTACTAATCATGGATGTGTGAGCACTACGTTGATGAACGTGACTACGTATCAGGCTGAAACTGAAACTAAATATTACAGGAAATTAACTCATTAGAACATTTTAGTGACAATTTAGTATATTTTCATTTGAAATTCTGTAGTAATTTGACCGTAAACTTTATTTGTACCTGTCTTGGTAAGAACACAAACAACAATAGCTAGCTTTATGTTATTTTATTTTTAAATATCCATCAAATGCATCAGAAACAATAAATATGACATTGATTCAAGAATAAAACGGTGGATTTACTTTAAAAATGTTGTTTCATTAAAGAAAAACAAAAAATAATTAATTGAAAATGAATCTGGTTTCAGGTCTGAGGGTCTCTGTTGATGTGGATCAGACCAGCGGCCTCGAGCTGCATTCACAAACAGCCGCCTGCAGCAGAAGGAAAGAGGTTTTAGGAAACAAAACACCCTCCTTCCTCCAAACAAACCCCCTGACGGGCTGCGACACACGACACGCTTTTCTTCTTCAGCTTTAGTTCAGGAGGAGGAGGAGAAGGAGGAGGAGGAGGAGGAGGAGGAAGAGAAGGAGGAAGAGGAGGAGGGGAAGCACTGATTTGACTAAGATTTTCTTTATAATGTTAATTTGTTGTTTTTTCATTCGTAGTTTAGTGTAAACAATGTGAATCTTCATGTTTTTCTCTTTATTGATCAGTTTTCATCGAAATCTTCCACTATGAGCTTTGTGTCTTTGTTTAACAAAGGTGAATCCTCCTGTTTATAAATGAGATACTGAGTTTATCATTTTACTGGTTATTATCGTGGGACGCTGTATGAGTCCAAAATAACCCTAAAAGAAAAAAATCAGTTCTATTCAGAACAATATAAATGATTAATAAAGAATAAATATTTAATATATCTAAAGTTATCGTGAGCTAAATACTATCTGAATGGATCTATATGATAGTTAGCGTTAACGTTAGCTAATTTATGTATTCTGACAAACAGTGTTTAGCCAACAATAAATGATGCTAACAGCACAAAGCTAACATCGGTAACAATCAGTGTTTCTCTGATTGTCAGGAGGGTTAATCGTTCCAAACCTCCTTCAGTCTGAACTGGTTGTTTGTCACCTTCGTCAAAGAGCACGCAGACGATTCTGCTATTTATTTATAGAAATAAAAAATAGTGTCAAAATCAGTCAATTGATTGAATCCAAACTAGAGAAAAGATATTTAAAAATGTGCTCATCTGTTATTATTACACTTGTTTCCAATAAAAAAAAAATCAACTCCTTCAAGAATTTTCCAAAATCTAAAAGTGGAAAATGTCAAACTTCTGATTCCTGTGCAGCGATTTATTTTATCGTCTTTGTTTTAAAACTTATTTCCAGAGAATCTCAAACTCTCAACCTTCAGGAACAGAAGTTAAAATAAATCTTCATGCTGGTTTTTCTGCAGGATTCAAGCTCTTTGTTGGTGACACAGTGTGCTAATAAAGCTGCTCTGAAAAGAGAAAAAACATGAAAAGACGCAGGACTGAACGCGAGGGGAGAAGAAGAAAAGGAGGAGGAGAAAGAAAAACCACGAGGAGTCTTTTTCTTTTAATCTCCGATTTTTTCTGTGACTGAACAAACAGTGTGAGTCTTTCTGCTCCGGGCGTCTTCACCTCTGAGGGTTACAGGCCGGCTCGCTAATAAGCACCAACACAAAACCCCCAGCAGGCCGAGGGGGAGGAGGAGTGGGAGGCAGGGAGGGAGGTGGGGGAGGCAGATGCCAGACTCGGGCCCCGGCAGATGGGGCCTGATGAATCCTGAAAAGGAGGAATTGAAACCCGGAGAAGTTGCCAAGCGGCCGGCTGTAATTATCGCCGCGCCTTTGGGTTCATTGTCAATTAGAGTGGCGGTTGGGGCGCGAGCCGACAGCTGTGGCAGATGGCGGAGGTCCCAGAGAGAGAGAGAGAAGAGAGAGAGAGAGAGAGGATGAGGGAGGGAGGGAAGGAGGGAGGGAGATGGTCCCTTTAGGTTTCCTCTCTGTTATCAACCTGCTGTGATTTCTCAGGGTTTTTGTTGTGAAAGTCAGGTTGAAATACAGGAACTCGCTGTAATCAAACCATTTACATCAGGATTATAAAGAGATTATAATCTATATAATTAATTGATAATTACATCACAGATCACATTAAAGTCAGTCTAAAGGAGCGATAATCTCTAACTTATCAAAGAAAAGTGTAAAAATGTATGAATTAAAAAACAACTTATTATTAATAAGAAATACATAACAAAACAATTCACAAACTTTCAAATAACTTTTTTTGCTGATTACAATTAAAGAGATATTTATTGATTTCATGTTAAAGGTTTAAATTTGAGTTTAATCCAATGTTATTATTTTAGTTGGACTTTACTGTCTGTAAAGTTTTCTGATGTTGTGAGTCATCAGCAGGATAACAGCCGGATCAATCAGCAGCTTTTAACTGCGCAGACGATTCAACCTGAATATGGATCCATCTGCTCTCACAGTCTCAGCACGGGTCGGACAGGAAGCTGAGCCTCCACAGGACTTCACAGTCCCGTCACTGTTTGTATGGAACAGAAATAATCAGTAATGAGTCACAGCAGAGCTCGTGATCACTGTTACATTAAAGTTCATTCTGCAATATTAATCAAGTAAAAATACCAATAGGGAGGTCCCCCAGGGCTCCATACTGGGTCCCCTGTTATTTACATCTTCTACCTCACTGTGCTACAGACTCCACTACATCGAGATCTTCAGTTACTGTTTACTGGAGATTCAAAATATTAATACAAATATAATCAATACAGTAAAGCTGCAAGCAGCAGGTCATGGCGAGCTGCGGTCGTGTCATGTGCCAGCGTTTCCTGTTGCCAATAGGAGGCGCTATAAGTATGACTGAATATTGACACGTTGATGTGTTTATGGACAAAGTACACTGAAGTATTTTTACTTCTTCAGTACTTTCAACTATTTCTATAAACAACTCGACTCCCAAACTTTAGATTATTGAAGATGATTATTCTGTAACATATTTAATGATAAACTTTAATCATTCTGAAGAAAATGCCCCAGAAAGTTAAATAAATACATACAAAATCACACACACACACACA
>NW_023340246.1:22754751-22757701 GCF_004916995.1 Morone saxatilis | reverse complement strand
CACACACACACACACTGACAGCTGATCTCTGTAAAGTTTTGTCTGCAATTCTTCTCTTTGTCTTCAGGCTGAAGTGGATATTTGGCTCCGCCCACTGATGTTTGTCTCAGCCAATCAGAGCGCTCAATGTTTGTGCCTCGAGGCAGCAAAACACTGAGAGTGTGTTTGTCTGTGTGTGTGTGTGTGTGTGTGTGTGTGTGTGTGTTTGTTGGGCTCCATCTGCCGTGTGAAGGGCCACTACTTGGGGGTTAAAGGTCACTGTTTCCAATAATAGCCATTAGCAATGCTGACAGGCTGTGGTTTGGTCGCCATGACGCCCACAGCGTGACGAGCTTCTTCTTCATCTTCATCACCGACCGTGACAGAACTCATGTTGTGTGAACTAAGATCTTTAATGTGTTGATGATAAACTTTATAGGTTTAAGGAAAAACTGCCTTTAAGAGGCAGAAACTTGGACAGACCCTCTCACCATCCATGCTTTCAGTTATTCTTCATGTACAAAAGAAAATACATTTCTCTCCAAAGCTCGTTGCTTCCAGACTGGATGGCATAAAGCTAACAACACACACTGGCTAAACCCATTGAGAGTTAGCATTATACCATCAAACTTACACACTGAATATACATTATACACACCAAATAGTGCCTGAATAAGACCCAGTGCCAGTGCCCTGATTCAACTCGACCCTCAATAAAACCTAATTTTTATCCTGTTTTCTTAGCATTAAGCTACCTGTGTTTACTTGGAGACGCAATCATGCAAGCGTTTAGGAGGTCCAAAAACTGAACGTGTTCGAGGGGCTTGAGGGTTTTATTGTACTGGGGTCCAGACCATGGTGACCTCAGCAGAGGGTACGCACATCCTCAGCAGAGGCGGCGGTACTCGGTAAGAATTAGGGGTCCTCATGTGGACAACAATCAGAAGTGCTGGTGCTCAGTAATGGTTACATTGATGATTTCAGACACTGAACCTAATCAACTGATTACAGTCAAAAGCTCATGATGCTACAGCAGAAGCACCCTGAAACCCTGTAATTGGTGCAATTTTCTGACGATTGGACCGGTTCTGGTCTTATTTCCTGTTGTTCAGACACTTCCACCTCCTCTTCCTCATTGCTCTCCTCTGTCTCCATATGAACCTGCTGAATAAATACCATTAATTCAGTTTACTTCAGTGTTATTGAGGTGAATATTTGGTTCCTTTATCTTAGAGACACACATGTGGACCCTGAATGAATGTGTTAATGATCCTCATTGAGTTAATTAAGAGCCTATTCAGGAGCATCATTGTGTTCATTATCTTTTCTATAGTGCCCCCCTTCCTCAGACGGCATCATTATTAAACATTCTCCCTGCACCAATAAAAATGAATAAACTAATTGTAAAATAATAACACGTGTGACAAACTGCTGTCTGCTGGTCTGCTGTTTATTAGCTTGCGGCCCCTCAACCCTGGTTTGGTGTAATTACACATTCACAGAGTCATTTATAATGGAGAGGGGCTTTGTACGGCGGCGTGCAGCCGAGCGTTTTATAGTAATGTGGCTCGTCATTCATCAGAGACGCCGTCTGAGCTTTGTACCCAAAAACAAAAGGTGAATAATAAAGTTTGAGAGCTTTGTTTGAGGATCAGCTCGTTATGTTCTGAAGATAAATGCTTTTCATGGAGCACAAAGGTGGAAAAAATTAACATTAGCATTAAATTCAAGTGAATAAACGTCATCTTGTTCCTATTTTCAGACCCAGTTTTCTAGCTGTCTCGTTCACTCCAACTGTCTGTCGGTAGGAGTTCTGCTGTTTCTTCACCTTTCTTTGGGTGTGTGGACTCTGGGTTTATGACAAATGGGGGCTCGTCCGGGACAAAGTGCAGCGACGTAGAGCATTTTTTCACACACGTGATGGCTTGGTTCAGGTTTGAATGAGAAGAGAGAGCATTTTTGTTAAGAACAAAGCAGTGAATCAAATAAATAACAATATTTTTCCGACTGTTTCATGGCAGTTACATTCTAAAGCACAAATAAAAACAGCCACCTTCCTCCCCACAGACTGTTTTTATTAACTCCACTCTGATGATAAACACATTTAATCTCCTATACATTTTTCACATAAAAGTCTCCAGTTATTTCGTTATTTAAAAGCTTTTATTACAAAGCAGCAAAATTAGTGTTGAGTTTTCATTGACAGTAACTTCACACGACTCTTATACAGCTGAATATATATAATAACAGTAAAATAAAGCAGATATCTGAAGGTACAAACAGGAGAGAAACTAAACTCAAACCACAGAGATTCAGTTTGAAGCTACTGAGAACTGAACAGACCTTTTAAAACTTCTGGCTCTGGTCTCCTGTACAGAGGGGTCGTCATTGGGTTGACCACGGCCAGCGAGAAGTCACTGCAGTCTACTCGGAGGTCTGCACCTGGCTATACTCTGAATGAGGTCCTGCTCAAACTGTACGGCTCTTATAACAATCACATTAAACATATATTGTCTCTTATTGTCTTTATCTCATCCTTATAAATATGTTTCTATACTTCATTTATTGTTATTAGGCAAATTCCTTGTATGTAAAAATGTACTTGAGTCTGAGCTATGGCGAGCTTGCTGTCAGTGCTGCAATGAAGTTAGAAAGTTTAGGCCGTGATAAACCCTAAAAAAGCCTGTGCAGTCCTGTGAGGACTGATTAATGGTGTGACTGAACCTCTGAAGGAAAAAGCTGATCAGGAATCCTTTAGAGAAACTATAATCATGGAGTCTACATGGCACCAATGCAATGGACGGATACATAAATGTAACATGTATAAATCAAAAAGTAGAAGTGATCATTGGGGAACTTCAGATTTAAATCTACAACTATATTAAAAAGTAAGTAAATACAGAATGGTATCTGTCTTTATCTTTATTCATTTATATTTTAAAAACTGCTTTATTTTTGTGTGATTTTTATG
>NW_023340246.1:22750844-22754712 GCF_004916995.1 Morone saxatilis | reverse complement strand
TAAAAACTTACTTGGCAATAAATCCAATTCTGATTCTGATTCTAAATTAGCGAAGAAAGGAAAGAAGAAAAGACATATAAACTAATGGAAGGAAAAAAAGAAGCAATGCTCAGTGAACCTTCGTCTGTTGGAGGCTGTGAAATTGTACTTTTGGTCCTGATCTTCCTCCTGTCAGCAGCAGCAAGGTCGGACTCAGGGGCCCCCAGAGGTCCCGGGCTCTTTAACCTGATTATGGGGCCGGCGGCTGCTGGCAAACAGAAGAGATTCATCAGAGAGGAGGTGTGGAGGAGCGGCGATAAAGCAGCAGGCAGCTGCAGCCGCTGGCCGACACCCCGACATCAGAGCTTCAATGCCGAGATTAACATAAGAAAGCAGAGAGGAGGCTTCAGGAGCAGCTCTCGCTCTGCAAACACAGAGAACACAGAGTCTGAATGAGATTTCACACACAGACAGTTTGACTCAGAGCCAGACTGGGTTCATAAATCCAACACCAGGCAATCTGCACACACTCACAACGGAGAGAGACTTTCTCTCTTTAATGTTTAAAGTCACTAAAATGTATTTTACTTTTATCAATACAAAATAAAATCTGATTGAAAAACATCCAAAATATGTTTGTCAAACACTTCTGTAATTGAGTCTAGAGAAATAAATATTCATATCTTTTGTGCACTTTTGAAGGCTGTAAATCTGAATGTGGAGTCCCACAGGGGTTGATACAAGGTTCTTTTAATTTTATATATTAATGATATTCGTGAAGTCAAATCTAGTTTATGGCTTCCCCCCTGAACATTGTTGGAAACATTTGAGGTAATGTAAGTACACAACAACGTACCTGAGGTAACCAGTTCTGCTGAGTCAGTGATCTCTTTCGAGTCCCTTCTTAAAACTTTAAAAGTATATTTTATTTCCTAAATGTTTTTCTTATCTGGTTGATATTTATTTGTTGTTTTGTACTTAGTAACGTGGGGTTTGTGCTCTATAAATAAATAGAAAGAAGACAACATATAGGACATAAACTTTGTTTGCTTTGTTATTAAACTTTGATGTTTAATAAGGAAATGTTTCAGATTATATCTTATATAATAAATATTATATGTCTTTTGGTGTCAGACATTAAGGAACACAAACTACCTCTACAACAAACAGAAATTGACCTAAAACACTGAATGCACTTTATCTGCTGCAAGAGGACGAGTGATCGCCTTCATCATCTTCATCATCTTGCAGACTGGAGTCTTCTTCCAGTTTACCAGCAGCTCTGGAGGTGACATCAGTCCAGTGTACCTCTGCTTCCTGGAGGAGGATGATGTCACCGATAGGACGATGACTCACCCAGCGGGCAGCACTCGTCCTCTGACTTCTTCTTCTACAGTTTAATGAGGTTACAGGCGAGTAAACAGCAGCTTCTTCCTCTACAGCCTCTCCTGCTGAGACTCAAATGACACATTACAGCTGAGAGGAAAAGATGAATGTTTAGATTCTCTTGTTTCTCTGCAGATATTCTCTCACAGCGTCTGCTCTGTTATTCTCTTTGTTCTGCAGCTCTGCTGGATGTTTCTGCTCATAATGAGGCTTTTTGGGGGGATGATGTTGGAAATGGAGGCTCAGGAGGAGAAACAGGAAAATCTAACCAACATGTGAGGCAGCAGTCTCCAAAGAAAAATTATCCTGTCAAGCATTTTCTGCATTAGAACAAAAACACTAGAAAATCAGCTACACAATCTACTCATTAATCAATTGTTAGCAAGTCAGTTATATCTGCAAGCTAATTTTAGTGAAAATAAACTCCTATAAGACACAATTTAAACAAAAAGCCTAATAAAAATCACTTTTTGTTAAATGAAGTAACCAGAAACATTCTTATTTTCTGAAAATAAGGACAATAACCTGGTTCCTCTGCCGGAATATTAAACAACCATTGTTGTCACTGGTTAAATGGAGCTCAATATTAGCTGGAATATCTTATTAAGACAAAAGTAGATATAATTTCTTAAAACAAAATTAATGCAGAACATGCTGGACAGCATTATTTTTTGTCTTTCTTTCCCTGAAACAAAGCTTTTTACTTCCTTTTTTCAGTGTACACTTATTAAAAAACAGATTTATGTTCCTGCATTCATTACTGAACCAGCTGTATGGGACAGGACTATTTTCAGCGGAGGATGAATCCACATTTGGTGCTCTAGTGAGAATCTTGTTTGTTAAATCTTCTCTCACGTGTTGAACGTGTGAGTTCCTCGTTGATGAGGTCACGGTGATTCATTTGGAGTCGTGTTTGAGTCACTGAACCCTATTTTTAAATCAAGGCTGGAAAACCTGATTTTACTCATTATTAGTAGAATAAATAAATATTCCTGACTGACAGGCCTAAATCTGAATTATCAACACTTTTGGTGCTCTTCAGGGTGTTTGCAGGAAAAGACGTTCTTTATTAAATGAAACACTTTCATCCATCCTGTGTGTGCTTCCTCTCTGCAGGTATAAACCATCCTGCCGACAGCCTCCACCCATAAAGAAAGTAAATATTGGTTTTATTACGGTCGTAATGATTATTTATGCAGCTGATGATAATCTGGTTCTATAGGTTCCAGCAGGACGGAAGATCCAACAGCCAGGATTCACTGTCTGATTAATGGACGGAAATTAAACCATTGCAACACTTTAACCACCGGCTGCATCATCATCACTGATATTTTGCTCCAACAGGACGCCACAGAGCGGTCTGTGGTCCATCAGCCTGAAACTGGTTCCATGTGCTGCTTTTATTCTGAAAGGACTAGTTTTACATTATTACATTACATTACATTATTAGTGATATTAGATTTAATGTTAGTTATAATGTTAGTTAGAATAGAGAAATTAGATATCTGACCTCCTACATTAAGTTTTTGGTGGAATAAACAGCAGATGGTTCAGTCAGTCCCTACAGGATTTCACCAAAACTTTGTGCTGCTGTTCTTGTTTTTAGGAAGGAGAAAGTGAAAATTGCGATTATTATTCTTTGTATAATTCATAAAAAATCGAAGGCAACTAGTTCCAGTGAGAATAAAATCGTTCTGTTTTGGGAGTAAATGTGAGACATTAAAGTGTTTTCATAACTAAAAGAAGGTGAGTTTGGAGAAACAGTGAGTGGAAGTTGCACTGATGGGATTGGTTGAATGTTTTGATGAACACTGAAGGAATCCTAATGAAGGCAACGCTGCTTCACCACCTCATCAAACTTCATCTTTTCTTATTGTTTGGATGTGAGAGACCCCCTAGTGGCAGAAATTACAGATTGTATGTTTAATATTCAATAAATAATGTACTGTATCATTCGAGGACCTCAGACTTTACACTGAGTGTCAGCTAAAGGGTAAAAGTGGTTCTGATTGGACGTCTGGTGAAATGGAGCGCAGCAGTGGGAGGAGCTCCTAATAAGGCGTGAATGACACCGAGCTGATTTATTTAAACGGAAACTCAAAGGAGTTCGAGCGGCCGGCTCCGCCCCCATTAGAGCGGGTCATCGCCTCCCAAAATGAGCGCTGATGTCAGGACGGAGGAGAGGCTGCTGCAGCCATCTGGGGCGAGAGACAGAGACAGAGAGAGAGAGAGCTCAGTGCAGTCAGTCTGCTGGCAGGAGTCCAGGAAGTGATGTCATTAAACCAGCAGTGCACTCAATGACACAGAGACACTGCAGCAGCCTTCAGGTGCTCGCAGACATTCACTGCAGAGAGGAAATACATCAATTATAGTATTATTAATCTGAGATATGGCTGCTGAACCAACCTAAGCTACTGATCACAGTTCATTAATAGTTTTCAATAATTATAATAATAATAATATAACCCTTTTACAGTCAAAAGATAAGTTAAGAAGAAGAAAT
>NW_023340246.1:22737365-22750744 GCF_004916995.1 Morone saxatilis | reverse complement strand
GGGAGAGAGGGGAGAGAATTTAGCTTCCTGACAGCTTGGTGGATGAAGCTTAAATATGTATACATTAGTACAGAGCTACAATGTGATGGTCAGATAGTGGGTGGAGGTCACATAAATGGCTCAAAAACACTGCTGGCTCCAAACAGGAACTATTGGGGAAGTGTGGACCAGAAGGACCCCTTTTCCACCTAACTAGCTCTGGTTCCTGAACCGGTTCCAGTCAACAATAATTAATCTTCTTATCAGGAATAAATCTGCCTCCTGTGTGATTTGTCTGTAGCTGAATAGTGTCTGCCTATGCTGCCGTACTTTAACCTCATACTGGTACTGGGAGAGACTGATTTCTGAGGTGGTACACGCTGTAAAAAATCCATTTACAGAAATGGAAATGAATATTTTCTGCATTTAGACTTCAGCACCAACGAGGACGAGAGAAGATCTTCATGCTGAGTTAATTTCATCAGCAGATGATTAATGTGAGTCCAGACCGAACTGCAGTCACCTGACTGAACTGGATTCGCTCCAGCAGCCCGAGGTCCTCCAGAAAGGTCAGTGGGGATGAAGTGATGAGTTCACTGTCAGCTGGGACCCCTCTGTGAGCAGGACCGTTTCTGTCCCGTTTCAGTGATGGATGGGGGAGTGTCAGTACCTGCTGTGAAGGCCCCCCCAGGTGAGACGTGTCCTCCTGGAGACGAACGGCCCGTTGACACCATTACCTCTAACAATGGAGGGAAAGGTCGTCCTGTCAGCGTCCTGCAGGGTTTCACACTGGATGAAAGTAAATCAGTGAAAACAAGAGACTCAGCAGTTTGTAAAAAACCTTCATCAGTGGAGAAAAAGGTGCATTCAGGTTTGTCCAACACTTCAGACTGAAGAGTCTCAGCAACTAAACAACTTTTATTAAGATTTGATCATTTAAGGTGTCCATGTTGAAAAGAAGATAAAAGCATCCAGTCAGCTGGCCAGGGAATCTACATTAATCAGCTATCGAGGTACATGTGATACCAGAATCCTGGAAAAACTGGGAATTAAGAGATTAGTTTTCCTGTCATGGAAACACCTGGAATTTGATCAAAATTACCAAAAATCCTGGAAATGATCTGTGTTGTCATACCTGAGACTATCAGGTTCAATGTGCACTAAGAGTTAACGTTTGTTTCTGTAATTATTTCTGCAGCTGTTGATTAATTTCACAATCAGTTTTCTGTTTGATTATTATGCTCAACACTGAAGTCGCTTCTCGTCTCCGTAGACTGACGGCGCTTCTCGTCTCGTTAGCAGCAGTTTCTCTCATCATCTCCATCAGCCCCCAACGTACGACATTCAGCATCACAGCAGCAACACTTCAAACACTCTGCAGCCACGGGGTGCCCGGCTCGTCACTGCATATTTAATTAACAGGAATGGATCCCCTGCTGCGGCGACGGAGTTCACCGAAGTTCACCGGCAGGTCGTCGTTTGATGTTTCCTCGCCGCTGCCGGAGCTTCCTGTTTGCCCGACCTGACGGAGGATCTCACATCCAAATGATTCCTCAGCCGACGTCTCTTTTGTCAGCCCTTTCCACATCGTTAACACTCGACGAAAACTGAGTCATTATCAGCTCACCTGAGAGCTACGGAGGACAAAACATGACTTAAAAAAACATAAATAAATGAAATTGTAACATTAGTGCAACTTTTGACAGCCAGACATACACAGGAGAGAGGAGGTAGAGAGAGAACAACATGCAGCAGTCGAACCCAGCTGAGCTACCACCCAAACATCACATGCTCAGATTTTTTCCACCCTTTGCCGTGGCTAAAGAACAAGATAATTAATAACCTACAATAAGGCAGCCCACCACAGCCTAATGTGTCCCACCACATGATGAACAGAAAATATTTTTCCAGGATCGATTAGTAGATAATGTCCCCTCGCTCTGCTGCTCCTGTACGCTCTGCAGACACACAGAGAGACAGGCAGACACTCTCTGGTGCCGATGTGGCGAATAAGCATGAAGCAGGTAAAGTAACATTAAACAGCAGTGAACACGTCGCTCAGATCCTCACACTGCCCATTTTTCCTGCCTCTAACACATCAACTTTGAGGAC
Source organism: Morone saxatilis (assembly GCF_004916995.1). Classification (NCBI taxonomy): domain Eukaryota; kingdom Metazoa; phylum Chordata; class Actinopteri; family Moronidae; genus Morone; species Morone saxatilis. The sequence goes on along the minus strand of NW_023340246.1, from coordinate 22,748,653 downwards.
CAAATGATCACTTGCTGCCTGATATACCCCCTGACACTGACAAGAGCCATGATACCCAGATAATCAGTTACTGGCAGAGCTCACTGTGTTAGGGCTAATCGCTGTATAGTCGTCGTGTTGTTGATCGATTCAGCTCCAGGTATTGACAATATAGTTTAAAGTTAAAGTTAAATCTGCTGATAAATTTAAGCACATCATGCGTGGTGACGGAGGCAGGTGGGTCGTTGTGTTTGAATAGTTTCTGTTTTATTGTGGATTTTGTTGTATTTCATGTTTTAATATGCTGTGATTTTGTACGGCTGCTTCCTCGGCCAGGTCTATTGGAAAATAGATTTTTGATCTTAACGGGACTTCCTGATAAAATAAAGGTAACATAAAAAGATTCTACATATTATTCTATCAACGTGCAGAGCGACCTCCCTCTACTGGTTGAAACCATTAAATATGTTTATTTCTGCTGCAAAGTTGGGCTTTAAATAAAGACATAAACAATAAAAGATAGATACATTAAATCTAATGTTAACTTTTAACTATAGAGTACTGTTAAGGTTGATAGCTCACTGCATTTGTCTCTAAATAATTAATAACTGATGACCCATTTTACATATTTCTTAAATATTTGAATTAGTCATTTTTAGTCCTCCGTACAAACTGGTGTCTTTAAACTGTTGAGACGACTCTTTGGCTGAAAACTGAACTCTGAGCAGTTTGGTTCCCTCCGTCACATCAAAGCGAGGACGACTCGTCTCGGTGAGCAAAGACACATTTAATAAGAGGCTGTCTTCTGCGTTTGCTGTCAGAGTTTAATGAGCTCCTCCAGGGCTCCTCCAACATGAATAATGTATACTTTATTCTATTTCAGAGCCAACAAAATGGCTTCTGTCTTCTGGATGGAGCTGGCTGGAAATGAAAAAGGCCCGAGGCGAGACTCCAGGACGCCGCTGCCACGTCAACAGAACAGAGACTTTAACGGTGGACACTGTACAGGAGCAAGAGGCGGTGATAGTGAGGACTTCATCCCTGATCAGTCAGCTCACCTGAAGACTCATAACAGAGACAGCTAGAAAATAATGGAAGTCCTCAGAGAGGTCTGCTCTGACCCATGAAAACTCCACACTGATAGAACCAGCCCGGAACCCAGGTCCTTGTCTCTGTGAGGCGACTGTGCCACTGAGCTGCCTTTACAGCTTAGAGTCTGGATCACAAACGTTAGCTGGCTTTTAGCAAGCTTGACTATCTGGACAGTTACCATAATGTAACTACAAACTATGGCATCTAATCAAAATGACCATTGTGTGTATAATTTATCTGAAATCTAAACTTACCGCTCAGATTGAACTATTGAGTGTTCATTGAGCAACGAGTGAACAGACAGTTAATTTGGCTGAATTGGACTTCATTCCCTTTAAGATCTTTAACAGTTGATCACAAATATACACTTTTAAAATGGTAAGTTAAGAAAAATATTTAGATGATGTTCGGATCAACAAAGTCGTCTCACAAACCAGTTAACTCGACCCACCTGGACGTACCTGTTCTCTGCTCCCTCGAAGGTCAAATCACTTAAAAGCAGTGGGAAATTTATGAGATCAGTCATTTCAGTTACTCTCATATATATATATATATCTCATATCACTTAGCTTCAGTTGTCGTGTCCGAGGTTTGATTCTGTGTCTCCCCCGTCGCTGGTCGATGTCATTCACTACCCTATTATCTTTAGAGTGAAGGCAACCAGAGACAGCACGAAGATCAGACTGACGACTTTCATCAGTCAGGAGAGAAAACTTTGGATGGACATTTACAAATGTTTAAATTAACGACAGTTGGAGCAACAGCAGCTCTCACCCCAACCATCCAGTTCAAATGAGAACTCTCGAATAAAGACATGAAATACCTCCAAAAAGAAACTTCAAACTATATAATTCAGAGATGGAAACCAGAAATGAAGGCAAACAAACAGAAAACTCTGGTAGGACAGACACTGTTCCTCACCAGGAATCGAACCTCTGACTCCTGTGTAACGACCAGTAATCTTGACCACACGTAGGACATCAGTGAAATATGAGTATTACTCAGCTCAGCTTTAGACTTATTTTCTGACTCCGTTTGAGATACGTCAGTCACTGCTGATTGAGCATAATGAGTCCCGGTCCCAAACAGAAGACACTACATTATACTGGAGAATAAAGAGGAAATACAATAACTGATACCAGTTCAATGACTTATACAGGTATTCAACATTGAGTGGGTACATATGAACCAGTTCCTTCTGCATCTTTAAACTTTCAGAAAAGGACTGCTCTGCTCCTGCTACACCCAGATCACATTTCAGTTTGTTTGTACTGTTCGGTTCGCAGTGCTGTGGGGTGAAAGGTCAATGAGAGCTGGGAGGAGGGGTGATATAAGGGGTCAAGGCCACCGGAGGAGTCTGAGAAGGCAAAACAAGTGCGAGAAAGAAGGAGCGAGAGAGGCTGGAAATCCTGACAGCAGATTAGTTTGTCTTTCTGGAAGATTTCAAAATAAAAGCAAGTTGACTGACAGTTGCTGTGTGGCCCAAACAGGGTGCGAGAGTTTCTCAGACACACTCACAGCTCCACCCGAAACACTTATATTAACCGTCTGTCCAACACAACAACCGGATTATTAGAGTTAAACTACAGAAGAGAAAAACTAAATAAAAGAGACAGTAAAGACTTTGGTTTGAGTATTTAAACCTGTTATATATTTTTATCCACTTGTTTTCAACAGAAACACGTTTTTAAGTCAGACAGTGTTAAGACAGTGTGAATGTCTCCAGGTGAAGGCGTATTGACGGACACACAGACGCTAATCAGCTGCAGCAGGAGGATCCATATCTGTCTGATCCTCCTCCAGTCTGGATTAAACCGTGTTCCCAACAGGTTTCACTCTGCAGACGGAGGTTTTCCTCTCAGATCAGCTGCAACACGTCGCAGCAAACACTAATTACCGTTCCAAAGGAGCTCTAATTACTGGAGACAAATGAGACAAACAGAGACGGATGTTTCCAGACACTGCTGGTTGTTTGTCCGTCTGCCTTCGACGCTCGCAGACTGGCCCACAACCAGCGATCAACCTCAAGGTAATAACTGAACTGAGTTAACTAGCTTAGCTCGACTACATGTAGCAGTACGTTAGCGTTAGCACGTTATAATGACAGATGAGCAAGTTTACCAACTCAGCCATCTAAATTAGTTGTATTCATATTCAGAATGGCTTAAACTGGACGTGGGTGGTGCTTCAATCAGAAATGGGCCAAACTAACTGGAAGTTAACTGAAATTAATATGGGTTGATTAGAAGTTGCTATATTTACAACAGCCTTATCATTGAACAAGAGTAGGAGAACTAGTTTTATTATAAATGTTGCTAGATGCGTGCAGACATTTTACTGCTCAACTCTACTATTAACATTATTTCTACTTCTATTATTTCTTCATAAACGACCTCTAAACCTGATGAGTTTTATGTTGTTGGCTGGAATCCCAAATGTTTCCAACAATGTTCAAACCAGCAATGACATATTGTACGTTTAATGTACTGAAACTGGCATTGTTAATATGTCATTTACAGCAAAGTCAGTTTATTAAACGGTTTTTATTCGTCTTTTTACAGGTTTCCTTTATCCTCAGTAACCAGCATGTTCTCATCAGCAGGTCCACACGCTGTGGATCAGGATCAGTATGCGGATCAGGTGTCACCTGTGAACGAGCCGGTTGATAATTATTGATCGTGTATCTCTATGCGTGAGCTAACAATTCTCATCTGCATGCAGCCCGCAAAGACTCAGACCACCTTGTGTGTCAGATCCAATGTCTGCTGTACTCTCTGTGGAGGGGATTCATCATGTAACATGTTGATACTGGGTGTCCACATTGCGTTATCGTCTCCTGATCAGACAATCAGCCAACACATGGACGAATATACACAACCTAGTCCTGCTAGAGCTGGAGGGCAGCAGCCGACAAATACAGACGCGAGCAGTGTTCAGTTAGTTGCAATCTGCAACTTCACCTCTAGATGTCACTAAATCCTGCACACTGATCCTTTAAAGGAAATGGAAACACCTTCAGAACAGCAGGAAGTAGGTATTTGTGATAAAGATGGATGTATTGCTGTGTGATGGTAAAACATGAGAGCCACAAACTGACCCATAATGTTTCTGTGTGCCGAATCGATGCACGCTAACGTCACTTCTTTTAAAAATGTCAATCCTTGTGAACTCGTTGCCTCCACCTCTCTCTGTCTCTCTATCCCTCTCTCTCTCATTTCTAAACACTGCAGATCTGAGCGAGCGAGGGGCGAGCAGCCGAGTGTGACGAAGAAATGAACTGATGGGAAGAGAGAGAGAGAGGAACAGTCTGTGTTCTGCATACTGATCGACTGTCTGTAATAAAGCAGGGAAAGATATTCTGGCTGTTGATTGGCCGGCTCCCTGGTGGCATCTGGTGGCATTAAGATTGCATGAGCGCACACACACACACACACACACACACACACACGAACACACACAGAGGTTTAAACTCTTTCTTTGAAATATAAATGTCACTACAACAAACAGAAGTGATTCTCTCTGCAGTTTCATATAAATGAAATAAAACCAGTGAAATATATTCTATTTATAGGTTTTATATATGAGATTATAAAACCATAATAAATACACAACCAACCATCCGTCCCCCAGGGGCCGATTGAGAGGTCTAGGCTTCACTTTGGGGAGCGGCCATGTTGTATGTATGTCGATGACATAATGTTGTAGCTATGTGCAGCCGTTTTCAGACTGAACTGTTGTGTGTCGTTGGTTTAATGGTAACTGGAGTGATGTGCGAATTTGAACATATGACATATGTCCAGCCATCACCTCATATATGAGTTCAGCAAGAAGAAGAGCTGAGAGGAGGAATATTATGGAGGTTGCATTCAAAGGAGACCGTAACTTTAAAGTTATCTTATTAGTTTAATAGCTCTAATCTAATGATATAATCCAAACATTTATTTTAGTGAAATACAACAGTGTAGAGCAAACAGTCTGAAGTGAAACACAAAGATGGAACAATCATCGTACTCTGTGTGACGTTGCGATCGCAACAATTAATGCAAATTCTGCACAACCTTGCAGCTGTAGTTTGCTTTAAGTTTCAATAATTAAAGCAGCAGCATAAACACTGATCCACATGTCACCAAACTATTAGAGATTTTATTCTCACTGGAATAACAGAACAAAAAAAAAAAAAGCTTTCTAGCCCCAAATTTTTTTTAAAAAAGAAGCCTGAAAACATACATCACAATCATTTTCAGAAAAGCTGGTAAGAATCAGACATTTTATGCCTCAACAATCCCAAAAAAGCCTCCAAACTCCTGCTGCTCAAAGTCTTGAGCTGTGAGAGTACCTATTCTGGAGTAGGAGCTAAAAGCTAAAACTGCTTTCTGTTTGTTGGAGACACACAGAACGGGCTGTCTCCAACTGCTCCTTGAACTATCAAACGCCTCATGTTCACTGGAGATTGTTAAAAGTATTCTGGGAAATGTAGGAAATCACAACCTGGAGTCGAAGCTAATGAGACAGGCAGAGAAAAACAAGAAGAATTCATCATCAGATCTGTTGACTCAGGTCTGATGGAGCTCTGCTGTGGATAATAACTTGTCCTTGGGGCAGCATTACAGAAACAATAAAGGATTCATACAAACAAAGCGCTCACATCGATCTGTCCTCTCGTGTGTTTTCTCTGATCGTTTGCCGGTGAATCAAACAGGAATAACGAGCTCAGACAAAATGCACCGCGGCCTCTGCGTTCTGCTGACTCTGCAGTTCTCAGGACAATAACAGTAACGGCTAACGGAGAGCGTTTAGTCTGAACAGTGATGGGAGACTGATGAGGGCTCATCTGTGACCTTCAGCTCACAATGAGATGCACATGAGGACGCCAGCTGCTGCTTTATCTCATCCAACAGATACAATAATCTGTATTTTAGGAATATTCTGGAAGTTTGTGCTCATTCTTCCTACGTTCTCACTCCTGAAGACAAACTTTAAACACAACACATCAGAAATGAGACGGCGTGTGACAGAAAGCTGCTTCAGTTATTGAACGGGACGGCCTCGCCGATCAATCAGCTGACCGTCGCTGCGATGGAGAAGCAGTCAGCTGTCGGCGGCAGCGAGAGGCCTTACAGAGAGCCCGTCCCTCCATCATTATCCTGATGCAGCACAGCGAGGCGGGAGGTCCGGACCCTCATACTGGATGCTGGAGGAGGGTTTTGATTTGCTCGGTGTTATGCGGATGAGGCCGTGGCTCTCTCTCGGGGGATTCACACTGACACGGTTTTACCAGATTTCTCCAGCGAGGGTCGTTGGAAATGTGATTCAGGGGTCTCGGGGGAAATAAGCATGCAAGGTGCTGCTGCTGTTTGCCCGTCAGGCAAAGTAATATCCTCAGCCCGTTAGACGCAGAAATAATCTGCACGGGGCCGAGCTGAGGGATGCCTGTACCCCCGGGACTGTGAGCGCCGCCTGGGGAGAGTCTGCCGGGGTTTACGAAGCCATTGTCATGCTCAGAGTCAATGTCCTCACAGACAGATGGTGGGCAAGAACTAACAGCCGCTCTGTGAGGACGCACTGCGACTTAAATGCTAACATCAGCATGCTATTATGCTCACAATGACAGAGCTAACATGCTGATGTTTAACAGGTAAAATGTTCACCATCTTAGTGTAGCGTGTTAGCATGCTAACATTTGACAACTAAAACAAAACAAAGTAGGACAGAGCTGTGAACAACACACGTCCTCGATGACGTTGTTTTTGTCCCTTTGTTGGTTCTTAAAGCTGCAGTGTGTCACGTTAATATAATATAATATTCACAGGTGTGTTTTCTTTAGTGTTTAATCAGCTGAAAATAAGAATCAATATGTTACCTTAGAATGAGACATTTTTATCTTCAGAATCAGAATCAGAATCAGAATCAGAAATACTTTAATAATCCCCGTGGGGAAATTACTTAAAACTGGTGGAGTCCGCCATGTTTCTACAGTAGCCTAGAACAAACAAACCAAACACTGGATCTAGAAAGGGGGACGTTTTTGTGTGCATGATGTGGCCACCGTAGTTTCTGCTTCGATACATTAATAGCACCGAGCAAATTGCGTCGATACGACCGAGTATCAAAGAATGACCAACGGCTAGTGATCTTCTGAACAAAATTATAGTAATTCTACTGTAATGTATAATGATTCAATATAACTAATGATATCAGATTCACGCTTTCTTACCAACAAAAGTACATTTAAGAAAAAACAAACATTCCTTTATTTCTCAAACATCTGCTAAATATATTTTCTCCTGAACTTCCTTCTTCAGATTATAGAATCGTTTTTATTTAAACTGTGCAAAACAAAGCAGATTTCTTTTTTTTTTTTTATCAAAGTGAACCTTTGGTCTTTGAGCCTTGATACCACCATCCACAGTGTTGTTATATATCTTTACATTTCCACGTTCTTCTCAAATCAGTTTTTCATTTTAAATGTCACAGTTGTTTGAACGTGGTCCAGTGCATCAAACTCACCTTATTCATAATGTCCCTCAGATAAAACAGCCTGACATGTTGTAATAAACACATCCAATATGGAGTCTTATGGAGACTGACTCACTGCTGGAGCCTCTAGCGGACGTTAGAGGAACTGCAGGTTGCTGACTGATCTAGACCTCTGTTGGTCTTCCTCGCTCTAACTCTGGCTTGGGTTAAAAATAAGAAATTTAAGCATTAAATGTAATTAAATGTATCATTGATTGGTCAGATATTTACAACAAATGTGTTAATTAATCCTTAAAATCTACTTTTTAAAAGGTTTTAGATTTTCAAAATGGAAATGAAGGAATTTTGATTTAACAAGTGTTTTCAGGGATTCATTGTATCATAGCGACCGATGTGGAACAGATCAGCTCAAATCTCCTTCTCCTCCTCTTCCTCCCTCTTTACATGATGTCTTTCATGTCTGTCTGCACATGAACTTCCTGTCAGCAGCAGTCAGACTGGCTCTCTACTGCCCCCTGCTGTCAGCTCACAGCAGATGCAGGAAGATATCCCAGGTAGGTTCTCATGTTAAATATGGAGTCAGAGATCGAAAGAGAAGAAGAGCGTAAGTGTGGTTGTAATGGTGTGTTGAGGGGGGATGTATAAAAGGTTAAAGAGCAGAACATGATGGATATGATCTCATTAGAGGAGGGAAGCCGGGCTTTAATTTCCTCTCTGTGCTTCATCTTTATTACGGTCAGACAGCCGATCGATGGTCGGACCTCCAGCACAAAAGCCGAACAGGGAAATCAGATCAGACCACAGATCTGGATTTATAGGGGCTCGGGGGGTCAGGGTTGGGTTCAAGGACATGCTGGCAGTGCAGGGATCAAACCTGTGTGTCAGAACCATAATTTCTGTGTCATATTATTTAATTATTATGACTTTTGATGTGCAACTCGGCAGAGATGAGAAGGAAACAGGATGCCTCATTCGTTAACTACTTTAATCATCAGCTTGGAATAAAGATCTACTATGCATTCTTTTATTTTTTAATGCAGAAATAATTTCATTCTCAGTATTAACATTAATAATTTAACAGAGCTGATGGAAGTAGCTAACGGTGACGGTGCTGATCTGTGTATTTGTCCTTTTTCCTCCATATTGATGCTACCATAGTTCAGTAGGCTATGGAGTTAAATGCTTTCTTTCTTTTATTTGTGTTTATAGTTTTTATTTTGGACTTTTTGGTGTAACGTGAAATACAGTCCGCAGTCCTGAATCTCTTCCCTAGGATGGCGAAGGCTTGACATAGTTTGCAATAAGGAATATAATAAGGAATGTGGCTCCATATTGATTATTCTGTGTCTAATGTTAATTTCCTATTGATCATTGCTGCCTGAAGTCAGGGTGCAAACACTACTGGTACATTATTGTTTGAACTAAATACACCTGGTTTTAGTTTTAGTTTTAGTTTTACTATAACAACCTTTATACCCTCTTCTACAGGCACCGTTACACTGCTGGTGGCAGCTAACGTAGCCTGCAGCAGATACAGACGTCTCTCACCCACAGATTGTTTCATTTCCAAACGTAAAGCCAACCAGCGCTGACTCAAGTGACATCACCTGAGGACATTTATCACACACACACACACACACACACAGCGAGACTGGTCGGCCCACACATGGAGGCTAATTGCCATAATTTCGTCTGAGCGGTTGACACACGTCCGCCTCACTGCTGAGGCTGCCCAGACGGTGTCAAAGGTCAGGTCCAAGCTCAGCGCTGTGAGTGGCTGACCCCGCCACTCAAACCGAGCAGGACGAAAACACGTCTGCATACAGAACATTACAGCCTCGTTCTGATTGATTTGTTTTCCATCCTTTACTTTGTGTCTTTACTTTCACTTAATACAATTAACTGAAGATTTTTGGTAAACAGATTGATTTTAGTGACAGTCCAACAGGAGTAAAAACTCCTTTGTGTTGTTTTTATTTATTTTGTCCCCTGGATGCAAGTCAGGCTTCCCATCTGGGAGAATATATGACTGAACTCAGTCTTTGATGAAGACGAGGTTAATTCAGTTCTTCAGTGGGTGGGGGGGCTGAGGGGGGAGGTGGGTGACAGCACCGCCTGAGGCTGATTAAAGTTGACCTTGGGTGGGTGAGGAAGAGAAAGATTGAGAACTACTGACGGAGGAGAAGACTAAAGGGAATCAATGAGCAGGAGATCAATGACTATCTGATTTTTTTTATCACTAATTTTGAAGAAGAGATGGAGACATCATTGATCCTCTGATCGGTTATTGCAGGTTATTAATTGAGAAGAAGTGTTCAGCTGACCGATGGAGGACATCCAGCCGATGAGACTGAATCTAAATGAGTGGAGGAGGAGAAACAGAGAGGATTGTGGGAAGGCACAGTAAACTGAATCTCATTTGTTCAAAACAAGACATTGGAAGACGCCAACTGAGACGGGCATTTTATAACAAGATATCAGTGTCACACAGCATTATGGGATGTGGTATTGTGAAACACAGATCAGAAACGTTCCATCCTCTCCGTGTTCGACATCCTGGTGATGGAGGACAAGCGCTCGGAGGATCAGAGTTTGGACGCCGGTCTCTGCCGACTGGCGGCCGGAGCTGTGCCGATTGGCGCCGGTCGACCCCAGAGGCGGAGCCGGCTGACTCCTCCGTCCGGGCTGATGGTGAGACGGACGTGAGTGACGGGTCGGCTCACAGTCAACTCGACCTCACTGTAGAGATGTCTGTGGTGAGGACGGAGCTGACGGGGAGACAGCAGAGAGACACAGTTCCTACACAAACACTCTTCAAAGGTTAATTCTGCTGTTTCCTGTTTTATTTTGTAATGACTATAACAATAACTCCTTTTTGCTTGTTTGAATTCACTTCCTGTCTTTGTTGGTTTTTCCTTCAGTTTTGATTTTCATTTCATTCTTTTAATAGAAAGAATTGAACGTATTTATATAAAATGAGCAGGAAGTAACAGCTCTGTGAGAGAGCTACGGAGCAAGCAACCCAATAACCTATGTTATCAACCTCTTTGCAATGAAACCAGAGTTTACTCATTTAAAGTAAAAATCCATCTTATCCTGTAATTATGTCTAATTACGTTCTTCTCCGAAGCGGTTTTAAAGCGGCTGTGCCTGTAGCAATGCGTCCCTAATCTCTCACTGTGTCCTCCTGAACTAAGGTATGCAACCTTAAGCACCTGTGTAGACCCGTCCCACTCTGCCTCTGATTGGCTTGTGTTCATTGCCCTCGTTGGTTAGGTTTAGGAATGAGGAGTTAGATGGTCAGAGCCAATCAGAGGCAGGCGGTAGGGGCGGTGATAAAGAATTAACTTTAAATTAACTTTACTTCGAGAGCTAAATGAAGTGATTCCACAGATAGAGCAAACATACTTTCTGAGGGGGAAGGAGGACCTCCCATTTCCCAGATTTCCACCTTGTCCTGATGCACTCAGCTTCCTCCTCTGGGGTCAAAGAACGGGCCTCGATCCTGCAAGAGTCCGGGAAGTTACCTGTGTGGAAGAACGCCGGTCAGGTGTTATTTTCATGCTCATGAATAAAAATTCAAGACCTTTTCGAAGAAGACACTCAAGGTTTGTGTCGACCTTTGAAGTGGTTGGTGTCGACCTCGATGCTGCTGATCACTCCGGGATGACCGAGACGAAACACGGCCCACTCCCAACCGGGGACCTGCAGGATCCCCTGCTGGTCCACCTGCGAGACAG
>NW_023340246.1:22736020-22737356 GCF_004916995.1 Morone saxatilis | reverse complement strand
TTTTGTTCATGTGTGGGCCATTGTGAGAAAGAATTTGTAGAAGAGGACAAATAATAATAAAGTGAGAACAGTTAAGAAAAGTAAAAGAATTAGGGCGTTTTGTTCCTTACTGTTGGAAGATTTCTTTTACTGTTAGAATGAGATTCTTGTTAATATGTGTGTGTTTTAAAACCTTCAGGTGTTTGGGTCTGTCCAGCCTGCGAGCTGTTTCCCAGCCATCGGCCATGTTGACAGCTCGGCCGAGACCTGGAAACACAGCACACCGGGGTTACTGGTGAAACCAGCTACTGCAATTATATTTGACTAATCTGGAGGCAGGGAAACTACCCCCCCCCCCAGAGTTAGCCTCTCTGAGCAGTTAGCTTAGCTAATGTTACAACAAAGGAACTTTTACAAACAACCATGAATGTGCTTCTAGTGATTGTAAAAGCTCCAGCGGTCCTCAGTCAGAACCTTATTTGTAGGAAGGAAGGAGGAAGTTTACCAAGGTTCTGACCGAGGCTTGCTCAACTTGAATTGGATCACAGAGCAAAAAGGGGCAGGACTTAGGAAGGGTCAATTTAGGAGTTCAGTTACACTTTAATTTTTAATGCCAACAACAACAAACTTCAACCAATCATGTTGCGTGGATGTCCAAAGTGGGCGTCGCTGTAGCCGAGGCAGACTCCCCCATTGGTCAGAGCCACCAGGTCAACGTCCTGGTGGGGGGAGACAGATGACCAGTCTCTCTGCCCGACGCCGTACACTCGCAGTCTGGCTATCCCTCCATCTGAGGACACAGAAATACAATGTTGTATGTGTTACATGATCAGTGCTATTAGTGTGTGTGTGTATGTGTGTGTGTACCTGGGTACATGTTGAGGCGCAGGTGTGTGACTCGGTGGTTAAAGTCGACCTTGAAGTAGTTATGGCAACAGTCTGAGTATCCAGGATTTAGCTGCGACACACCGACCAGCTCCGGCCACGCCTCCGAGCCCAGCTGTCAATCAAACCACCACACTGTCACATTACCATGGTGACCAGCTGGTTGTAGTGGCCAGTACCTTTCGCCTGCCCACTGTAAGTGTTACCTTGGCGACAGCAGCCAGCTGGCTGTCGGAGGCGGCCATGCCGGTTCGGTCTCCTTCCAGCGTGAAGGTTGGCGGTTTGTCTGGTGAACAACACGTAAGTATTAGTTCAGTTTGATACCTCGTGTCCAATGTGGCTCCATCACGGTCCAACAAGTACGTAGCACCAAACGGTTGTCTGCCAGAAGCTGTCACACATTGACTGTTTATCCAGTCTGAAGCCACATTTTTACCATCCACTGTTTAGATCTTGGTGCTTTTTAACTCTA
>NW_023340246.1:22731143-22735920 GCF_004916995.1 Morone saxatilis | reverse complement strand
CCTTTGTCTGTCCAACAGCGTGGAAGAAGCAGTGATTTTTAAGTTGGAACTGCTTTATTCAGTGTGTTTAGCAGTTTTAATCAACGGGTTATTGGAGAGGTGGAGACCTCTGTTGATATCTCTGTTGAACTGCATGAAAACGTTTCTCGTAGAATTTGTGGTGTAACGTCAGAGAGTCTCATAATTTAGGATCTTAAGACAAAGTGGTTTATACCCAGTAAGCCGCCCTGGATGGAGACGTAGGGCGAGTGGTTTCCAGTGAAGAAGGACGTGTCGACGTCGATGCCGTAGATCATCCCCGGTACTCCCAGCTGGATGATGCACCAGTCCTGACCTTCCAGAAAAGGTTTGATAGAAAAACAGAAACATCATGAATTTGTTGTATTTGACCTCAAACACAATCCAACAGACAGTTTTATTTATTTTATTATCAAATATCAAATAATTCTTATCTTATTGTCAGCATGCTTATTAGAGTTTATTCCAGACACTAACCAGGTGTTCTCTTCCTCCTCGTCTCCCATCCGTCCATCCACTTGCCAAACTCAGTGAAGGCAGAAGCGATGAACTGTGGCGGCTCTCTCTGTACAAACATTACACTTCAAAGCTCTCAGTATTTACAGAACAAACCAGGACAAACCAGTGTGAGCATAACATCTTTCAGTTCACTCTGGTGATATTCTCTGTGAAAATATGAGAACTAATAACAACAGACTTTCCTCTTAGAATGTAATAATTACTGAAATCACCAGAACGGAGGCTCTGTTTCTCCTCACAGTGATATTGATCATATATGCTGCTGGTAGGTAAGAGTTGTACCTTCAGCAGGTTGACAGCCGGAGCGAACCATTCGTCTGAAGCAAAAATAACCTGAAAGAACAACATCAGACCTTTTTTTAATCCTAGAAATACACAATATACGATATGTTCTGGGATACTGTAGAAACAGACTCCGCCAGAAGAGGACCCGCTCCCTCTGTAGATAAAAACATCTCATTATAAGGTAACAAAAACACAACAATTCATATTTTCAGGTGGTTATATACTAATGAAAACATATCTATGGAAATTATATTACAGTGATGTTACACACTGCACCTTCATACTGTGTCTTCATATACAAAAAAATGCATAAATGTTATCACAGGTTGATAAGAAGAGAGCAGGTTTCAGGACGAAAAATAAATTCATTATTAACATAGAAACTGCTGTTTGCATTTCTTATGTATGATGTTAGTAATGGAAATATTTTCCAAACATTGCTGATCGTTTTTGTAGTTGAACTTCAGTCTTCATTAGTATCACTGGTAACACCTGTGTTTATCCAACTTTATCATGTCAAAATGGCTGCTTCAGAAAAGGTCTATTGTGAGGCCAAATTAAGTGTATTTATGTGTCCCTGTATTATTAGTCTTAATGTGCTGCTGGCTGGACATTGTATGTGTGCACATGTTGAGTTAATGAATATATTTGTATACCCTAGTGACAGTGTGAAATCCTCACAGTGACTCACCTTCCCACCGACCGCCTCGCAGGCCAGATCATTGAACTGTAGGAAGTCGGGCTCTGCTGATGCCTTCACTGCCGCTCTCCTCTCGGCCATGTTGAGTTTCTACTGAGCAGAAACATTGAAGCAGTTGCTCATCCTGCTGAAGCCTGAAGAATCCGATCAGACAGACTCTGTCCTGCAGGACAAAGTTCACCGACTGCTCACTCGCAGACTGCAGGCTGTTTATTTAAACAGAGTGGGGGTGACTGACTTCATGCACTCGTATATAGAGCCATACAGTTCTGTTAATAAGCAGTGTCATTACAGTCACACTAACAAATACATCTTCATGTACTCACTGTTTATAATCTTCAACTTTATTGACCAGATTTTAGATTTCAAGATACAATACAGACATACAACTGAAGACATTGTGCACCGAACAGGCAGGAGATCTTAATATAGACATTATATAAAGACTGCATGAGTACAGTCTTTATATACAGGCTGTGTTCTGCAGCACCCATCAATCTGTGGAGTCCCGATCTGAAGCCTCCAGTTGGGCTTTACGGCCCTCTCCATGCAGCGGTGATGTACTGCAGGTTGAGCTGCTCTCATTGGCTACTCATGGTTTTTAACTCATCAACTAGAGCTGGACGGACTCACTGAGAATGAGCTGTCAATCAGAAGGTAGCCCCGCCCTAAAGCATACCCTGCTTTATGGTCTGTTTGACTCTAAATGGGACCATCAGTTACTAAATGAACATCATGCTGTATGGAAGAAGACTGAAACTAGAGACTGAGACCAGAAACTCATCAGGGCCAGGCAAACGACGTGTTTACGAAGGGCAATAAATCGAAATGAGGAGTCGAACATTTCTGCATAAGAATGGTATCAGTGTGTTATTGCAACCAGTAGAGCTGCCCCCTGCTGGCCATTAGAGAGAATGCAGGTTTGCGACTTCACAGACCCTAGTTTGTCCTGACCCTTTAGTCCCTGGTCCTCCTGCAGGTCTTTGGCAGCAATACGAGGTTTTTCTCAGCTTTAATAAGGACATTATATTAGCTCGTGTGTTTAGGATGAAGTCATGTTTGATCTATCAATAACTGGAGTGGTGATCAGGGTTAGCTGTTAGCCATGTGATGCAGCTAGAGGAAGGTGACACAGCAGGAGGTTCGCTGTCGGTCTCATTAAATATTCATGAGCTGCAGGTCAGAGCGCAGCAGCAGCTTCCTGAATGCTCACAACAAACCCTGATTTCAGCCCGTTCATCAGTTTTATAGATCACTATAGATCAGTCGATTCTTAGACGACAAGTCGGAACATTTTGTCAACCAAATACACACACACACACACACACACAAACACACACACGAGACATGAATCCTCTTATCCAGCTGCATTAATGAATTTTTCAGGGGATTTAGAGAAGTAAACCTGTGTGTCTGTGTGTGTGTGTGTGTGTGTGTGTGTGTGTGTACCTGCCAACGCCCTCCTTTGGGTGATCTGCTGATTTTAGACTGTGATCTAATGCAGTGGTTCCCTTTGAACTCAGTCACTGCAGGAAGTTTGTGTAGCTTTGGATGAATTTTATATTCAGTATTTTGTTTTTTAGCAATCGTACAAATTTAATCGGCTTCTTTTTCTGACTAATTCAGGGTTTTCATTCAGTTAGTGAACTAAATGCTGGGATATCAGCCTACTGTGTATATTTTTAAAGTTAATTTCCCTTTAAAATTAAAAAAAAGCCTTGCGACCCCCCCCCCCCACAAAGCTTCGGCGACCCCTAGTGAGGGTCCCGACCCTCAAGTTAAGAACCACTGATTCTCAAATGGAAAAACACAAACCCCTATAGGTGCTTTGGAGTACTGCAGGGGGCTATGTGAGTTTATTTTTATTATTAATAAATAAAACTATCAATCGTGCCTCGTTCCTACAATAATCCATAAAAAAATGTAAATGTAAGTTCAATAAACTTCTTAAAATTCCTGTATTCAACGTGATTGTTAACTGCTGTAAAACCTCACAGAGGAAGAACAAACTTATTAACTATCCACCATCTGTCACACATTATAATATTCAGTGAGTCTGTCTGATCAAACAATAAACAATAAACAACACACAACACACAACACACACTCACATTAACCGATCCAACATCTTCAACCAGCATGAAATAAATAAATACTGTAAATATCAAACTGAGCCACTGACTGCATCAGAACCACTCACATCACCTCGATCAATACCAATCAGGCTTAAAGCACTGAGTGAGTGTGTGTGTGTGGTAAATGGGTTAGAGGTAAAAAGATTCCCTCCATCACACTTCAGTTCAGTTAGGAGTTTTTCATCGACAGGAAAACAGTCGAGTCGGTTTGTTTCAGCTCAATAATGAAATCAGTCCGACGAGAAAAGTCTTCATCGATTCGCGTTTCATCAGTCGGACAGTCGCGGAAAAAACAACGATGAAAGTGTCGGGACTGTTTCAACGCGGACCTTCTCTCTCCATGAAGATGCTAACCGTCCTATTAGCTGACTGTACCCAGACTGCGAGCTCAAAGGACCGACGGAGGTTTGTTTACACCAAGGTCAGCTCATCAATACATCACCAAACAGAGTGATGGATTCAAAATGAAGAAAACCACCATCAGAGGGAATCAAACATAAATGAGTCTGAAATCTGGTTTGATTAACCTTCCTACGACGCAGTGACATCACCTTCAGAGAGTCAAAACAAAGCAGCAACAAATCCACCAAAGAAGACCAGCGGACTCTGTTTGGACCGGGACTCACCTGGCTGCCCGGCAGCGGTTTGGTGCGACCGACAGGTCGACTGGCTCTGCCCCTGACCTCTGACCCCTGCTGCTGCTGTTGCTGTTGTCCAGTGTTAGCGGTTAGCCCTGTGGCGCTAGTTGAACCCACTCCGTGGTGGCGGTGCCAGCCCAGCAGGCAGCGCCACTGAGCCAGCTCCCTGAGGAGAGGCAGGCAGGAGGCCGGACACAGCATCGAACACACACACACACGGCTGACACACACACACACACACACACACACACACACACATACACATACACACACATATATACAAACCTTGATTACTTCCAACAGTCCAGATATCACCCAACACAACAACCAGGAAACAGCCGCAGCTTGAAAAAGGAACGGTTCCCCGGTGTAAACTCACTGGACGCTCATTTAAAGCTCTAATCTGTAACATTTCCTCATTAAACATTGTACAAACTCTAGCTTTACGTTCTATATGTAGTTGAGTTCTTCCATTATCCCAA
>NW_023340246.1:22727114-22731043 GCF_004916995.1 Morone saxatilis | reverse complement strand
AATATGACTGGGCTTCAAATGATATATATATGCTTAATGTAAATGGGCGAAGTGTCCCTTTAAGATTTTCCTTCTTTTCATTTTAGATATGAGTTTACTTGAAAGGTGCATTAATCAATTTTGTGTTTTAACAGGATCCCTCAGCAGAGACCAGATCCCTCTGAACCCAGCTGTGTGTCCATGAAGAGTGACCGGTCAAAGGGTCGACCTGTTGACTTCAAACATGGACAGATGTCTTCTCTTCCAGGGTGAGCATTTGGAGCAGTAAAAAGCATATCTCTGAAAAAAAATATATTTTGTTTTAAAATATCTTACATTAGGGAATATGTAAGCAGCCAGGCCGAATTTACTTCATAGGTGCATTAATCAGTGCTGCGTTTAAACAGGATCACTCAGCAGAGACCAGATCCCTCTGAAACTGAGAGTGTGTCCATGAAGAGTGACCGCTCAAAGGGTCGACCTGTTGACTTCAAACATGGGCAGATGTTTTCTCATCCAGGGTAAGCATTTAAGCTGGGAAAGGCTTTTCTCTGACATAAGGAAAGCTTTGCATCAAAATATCTAAGTAGAATTTACTTGACATGTATATTAATCAGTGCTGCATTTAAGCAGGATCCCTCAGCAGAGAACCAATTCCTCTGAAACTGACAGTGTGTCCATGAAGAGTGACAGGTCAAAGGGTCGACCTGTTGACTTCAAACATGGACAGATGTCTGTTGAACAACAGTAAGAATGAACACAGATCCATTTATCATTATTCAACTCTTCTGAGAAGAACTTGATTTAGTTTCCTCTTCTAAAATATTTGACATTTATTGTGTTAATCTCTTGTTTCGACTATGAATTATAATAAAACAACTAGTGCTGGGCAACGATTAAAATTTTTAATCGCGATTAATTGCATGATTTTCTGCGGTTAATTCAATAATGAATCCAAAAGTAGTGTATTGTGCACTTTTATTTTAAAAGTACTGCTACTGTATATGAACAAAAGTGCAATAACATTTAGTTTGCGCCTATACACAACTTTACACTTTAAACAAATAAGTTGCTTTTTAACAACGTAGTCTTGCTGAGGCTTCCCTCCACTCTGATAATAACGCATTAACTTGCCCAGCCCTAAAAACAACACAAGAGAGTGTGGTGTTATTTTAATTTAATTTATGTTACCCACAACGTTGTTTTTCACAGACGTCAGAAGCAGAGCTCAGTGGCCTCTAGTGGTCAGTCTCCCCAACAACATCAAGCAGACCTGGACTCCATATTCACGGTGTGTAAACATACTAATAGTGCTGCTATTGCTGACTTCAACAATGACATTTTGGTCCTACTGGTGTTGCACCTACAGCTTTGCCATGTGGTTGAAAAAATGACATGTGGCGTTCCCCAAGGTTTCATTCTCAGGCCCCTTCCGCTCAACATCTACAAGCTCCCACTATCCCAGATTATGGAAGAAAACTAAATATCATAATATTATTATGCAGACGACACACAGATTTATATCACAGTATCAGCAGGTGAGTCCCATACAAGAATTACATTAAAGACCACATACCAGGCCAGATATTTTGGTGTAGTCATGGACTCAAGACCTAAATTTAGGGACATTCATGTACAATAAAGAAAAACAGCCTACTGTCACATTAAGAAAATATCAAGAATTAGAGCAGTTGTGTCTCAGCAGAATTTTGAAACATTACTGTATCTTTGGTGGGCTTGACTACAATAATGCTGTCTTTTTCAGAGTGCTTCTGTTTGAGTCCCCATTAAGACTAGGAGAGACCACATCAGTCCAATTGTCAGATCTTTACACAAGCTAAAATTATTTCTGAGCTGCTGCTCCATTATGAATCATCCAGACTTTTCAGATTGTTTGGATCAGGTCTGTTTCCTGTCCCCAGAGTCAAAACTAAACATGGAGAAGCAGCATTCCTTTATATTGCTCTGCATATCTGAAACAAACTCCCAGAAATTTTAAGATCGGCTTCAACTATAAGTTTGTTTAAATCAAAGATTAAGGCTTTTCTGTTGGTCACTGCCATTGTTAAATTAAATTTGGGACTAATTATTCATATTTTTGCTTATTTATATCTTACATTTTATTTTATTATTTAAAATCCTATTTAAATGTGTCTTGTTACATTGCCTTATGCTTTATGTCACTGAAATTGTCTTGTTTTTGAAAACAAATAAATGTGATACAAATAAAATGAATGTGATTCTGTTCTGCTAATTTAAATTTGAATATTGTTCTTTTCCAGCTGCTTGAGGAAAACATTGTCAGTTTTGTGAAGAACGAGCTGAAGAAGATCCAGAAGGTTCTGAGTCCAGATTACCCAGAATGCTCAGAGAGTCAGAGGGAGGATGAGGAGGTGTTTGGCGTGAGATGAGAGCAGAGGAGGACAGCATAGAGTCCGATTTCCTGTATGATACTGCACTTCTGAGGAGAATGAAGCAGAAGACTGCTGACTGTCTGCGAGCAGTAAGATGATTTTTTATCAGATTGAACATGATGGAGATGGAATGGAGGCAACATGGGAGAAGTTTACATGTCTAGACATTGCTGTAAATATGTTGAAAACATGCATTGCATTTGTGAATTTGTATGAGAAGTCAGCACACATGTCCAATGCATAAGCTGAATATTTTTCATCTTGGAGAAAAATATACATGGTTGAACTATAAAGTTGACATGGCACAACTTCTTCCAGCCTTTATTATTGTCACAGTCACAAAGTATACATTGCCCTTAAATGACAAACGCACAAATGATCCGCTTGCAAGTAATTGGCATTGAACCTGGATACATAACAACCAATCAGCATCCAACACTGGAACAAGGAAGAAGGTGGAAACTAGTTCTATATAAAAGAGGGTTTAAGGGAATCCCCTAAAAGAATCACCCTTCTTCAATCACACAATTATCCTTTTTCTTCTTCTGTATGTTTTGTGGACCTTTAGAAATCTATAACTATAAAGCCTATTTGTGTCATTCCAGCTATTGAGATCTAGTTGTGTTGAGATACAGTTGGTGAGATAATTATTGAGATATGAATATTTTACTGCAATTCCTTTTTAATGGCCCATCAATGGGAGTTGCATACACGCATAAAAATCTCAAATACTATATATAGCATACTTAGCTGTACTGTCTAGTTGATTTTCTAGAACATAATAATAATAATAATAATAATAATAATACTATTTAGTGAGGTACAAAAATTTTACACTTCTTTGCTTCTTTTGGAACACATTTCATCACCAAAATTGGTGCATGGCATATTTAGATGAAGCCTAACAAGACCTAAAGGTTTCTGTTTGGGTAACACACTTGTCTGCAATTTGTTAATGAACTTTTTAAGGCGTGGCCCAATGAGCTTAACGGTGCATGACCCTTCAATACTGAATTGGATTGCAACCAAATTTTAGAATGTTGTACATTAAGTCACAATGCACATATCATTGATCAATTATAAATTCATAAAATTCTACCTACAATAGTTCCACCTTTTGGCCATTAATAAAACCTCACCATATCTCTTGAACACAGTATTCAATTACAACCAATTTTGGGTGATATCTTCAGATGTGAATCACAAACACTTGCTGGGCCCTTCAGAAGCTGTACCTGTGAGCAGCAGTAGCGGTGGCAGCACCAGATGCAGCAATCATGCATTTATTCCTGAAATGCAAATATTCTATTTAAGTTATAGATAGTAGTAGAATTAAGTTAATATTCTAGGAAAAGAAAAAGGATATCACAACACTGTTTTAAGCAGAAACTCTACATGTAAGTTTATCTTATGTTTAATTTTTCCATAAATCAGGTTTACCGACAACTATATTTCGTTCATTCAGGAACTGGTGCTGAAGCTTTGTCCTGCCAGCATAAACTCAAGTCATATCTGAAGAACAAGTTCCAGTGTGTG
>NW_023340246.1:22721710-22727089 GCF_004916995.1 Morone saxatilis | reverse complement strand
AAGCTGGGTCCACAGGAGAGGAAGCTTAGTAACTGAAGGCTCTGGCTCCTGTTGCTACTTTTAGGAACTATAGGGAACCAACAAGTAGCCCTGCATTAGCTGAGAACGCAGTGTTCAGAGGGTAATAGGGTACTATGGAGCTCTTCAGATAAGAAAGGGGGCCTGACCAGAAGAGCTTTATAGGTGAGGAGGAGAATTTTTAAATCTATTCTAAAATTTAACAGCAGTAATCCAGGCCTTGGAAGTAACAAATGCATGGATTAGTTTTTCGCATCTGTTTGTGATAGGATGTGTCTAATTTTTGTAATATTACGTAAATGAAAAAGGCAGTTCTAAATCGCTTTATGGGGAATTAAATGAAAGTCTGTCAAAAAACCAAGATTCCAACAGCACTAGAGGCAGGTAATGCCATCAGAACTAATCTTAACAGTGGCTCGAGTATGGGTACAAGAATTTCGTTTTTCTGAGTTAACACAGAAAATCACCATCCAATTTATGTCTTAAGACATGTGTAATTAGATAATTGATAATCATCAGCTGATTGATATAAGCTGCGACATCGCATAGCAAGGAAGTAACGATGATTCCTAATAATGTTCCTAAAGGACAATATAAAGTAAATAGCATTGGTCCAAGTACAGAACCTTGTGGAACTCCATGATAACTTAGTATTTATAAGATTCATCGTAACATGACAACTGCGAACGACGAAAATAGACCTAAACAGCTGTGCGTTCCTTAATCAATTTGATGCCAAGTCTCTGTAAAAAATATATGGCAATGTGTCAATGCACACAAGTCTATAATACAAGTACAGAACAGTCATTGTCAAAGAATCAAAAGGTTCATACTAACTTTAACCAGAGCTGCCTGTGCGTGATGAACTCTAATCCTACGAAAATCCTCAAATAAATTGCTATGTAGAAGCACACAACTGTTTGGCGACTATTTTTCAAATCTAAGAGGAAGAGTTAGAATGATCTATATGGCTAAAACCCTGGTCAAGGCTTTTAAGAAGGGTTTAATTACACACCTAAAGGATGATATCAGGTTCATTAGTAAAATTCTATCTGGAGACCTGCAATACTATTAAGGGCATTTGGGACTAATTTCTCTCAATAGTATGATTTTATTATAAAAGAATCAAAGCATTTACTAAGTTATGGGATACATGCTCAAAGAGCTGACTCTCTGTCACTCCAGTGCTGAAGAGGAACCTAGGGTTTCTTATTTCTTCATTACTGAGTAATAGTTCCTCTGCGTTACGAGGCCTTCTATAATTCTTAAGACATTTTGCCAAATCAACGACACCCTAATAATTCAAAGCGCCATTTCCTTCTGATTCTGTCCTTGTTTTAATGACGGTTTTGGTGGTTGTACACGGTGCTAGTCCATGTTTATATTTTCTGTTTCAGACGATAGAATCTAACGTTGACGCAAAGCCTGCACACTATAACAAGATATAATTGGGAGGACAAAGTTAAATAGGACCTCTGTTATATTCAACATGCATTGGATTGAACACTGAAGAATCTCCCCTTAATTTAGCTACAGCACGCAGAAGAATCTCTGTAGGAAGTTTTGCCTAAGCTTATAATCTAATAATAGAAATTCAAAAGTATTAAATAAGGTCAGATGGAAAGGATATGTGGAGACTATTAATTTCAATATAAGCCATAGATAGAACGAGGCAAGAGTGTATAAAAACAATGATTGTTTATTACACTCTGACAAACAATGATCTATTAAGAGATAAATGCATTACTAAGCTGTCATTGTCAACATCCACCATAATTTAAAATCACCTCAATAATATTTATCTATTAAGACTAATTGATAAAACTCTGAAATTCGATATAAAATCAGAGTACGTCCAGACGCGGCACACTATAAAAATAAAACTGCGCAGTTTTCCAGTTGGATGAGTAAGACTAAGAACAAGCTTGAAAGAATTATAATTTAGTTAGGTTAGGGTCCATTAAAATGCCAAATAATATATGCGCTACTCCACCTCCTCGGCTGTCCTCGGGGGATGTAATAATTGACTGGGTGTGGATTCTTAGACTAACTACCCCTTGGGACAACAGGTCTCAGTAAGACAAAGTAAACAATATCATAATCGATATTATTCATTCACTAAAACTGCTTAAGACAGAGACCTGATATTTAACAGTCACATTTCATTCTTATTTGTGCTACTGAGAGTGATTAAATTTTATCAGGTTTTTCATGTTAACTCTCTAAAATGACCTCTTCCCCTATTTACACACATTTTGGAGCGCTCCAAGCTGGCACTTACGCTTCGATTTTAAAACACTCCGGAGGTCCTAGAGTGCTTACCCCCGTCCTTCATAGCCTTTTGGATACCTTCTTTGTCTACAGTTTGAACAACTCCAGTGTGACTTCTGGCTTTCTGTAGTTGCTTGCCCCCGCTAACCTTCTAATGGAAAGATGCCATCCTCTGCCACACACTATGATCAGAGTATTTATTTTATGTTTAAGAAAAATAAAACATAACTCAGAGGTTTACTGGCAAATGTTAAATTTGGCAACCTTTTTTGAATACGTGAAGAGAATTCAGGCTGCACGAACAATCTAACTAGGACAACCGCGGCTCACTTATTTAGGACAACCCGCTTGGATTTACTCTGATGTACTGTACTTTTCAAGTTTTATTATTTTTGTAAGATTCTCTCCTGTCATCATATATTCCCTCCTATAATACATTAACATGCATTGTCTAGATTACTTTTATTATTTTTTGTTGTTTGGGTTCGATGCTTTGTCTGTTGTGGAAAAACTCAAAAAACAAAGTAAAAAAAAAAAAAAATACTTAAGTAGTACCGTGGATTGGTATAGAGAATGTGGATTCATGGATTGTACAATTATTAAATTTCTGTATTGACATCCCCATTTCAGCGTCGGCTGTCTATCACAGAGAAGTGTGCTTCTCTGACCTCACTCTAGCTCCAACCCGTCCCACATAAAGCTGACCGAGTAAATCATCCAGGAGATCAGGATGAAGCTTCTGTCTGCTGGACTGAAGGATCCACACTGGAGACTGGACACTCTGAGGTATGACCAGATATAAAACAGATCACAGATTGTGATCAACTATTGTAATTCATGTCTCCTCGTCTTTTGTCCTCCGTTGACCTAAAAGTCAATTAAGTTCTCTTAAAATTGCTCAAAGGAGTAAAAGGGTCTCACCCGTAATCCCTGACGGCAGCTGATTATTGTTTGTCTAGACAGAACACTCTACTGATAAACAACAGAACTAATACAGGTGTAATGCATCATCATTATTAGAAATATTTTACTGTGTTGAAGCGGCCCCTGTGTTGAGCGACATTCAAATGAACTGTTTGTTCATTCCTGGAATTTGTAGTGACTGATTTCAACACACCCTGCACACACTTCTCTCGTGCTATTTCCTACTGGCATTCCTGTTCACTTCCTCTTGAGAGGGAGTATCTGGGGCAGGAGTCTCTCTGTTAGGATATGTTTAAAATAATGTCCTGACCACAGTATACTGTTTTCTACACATGGGTCTTCTTCGACTTCTACTTCTATGATCCTTCTTCTCTTGATCTCTTAATGTTGTCTTTCAACAATCATTGCTGCTGCTCTAACATTTGCAAGAGATCAGATCATCAACGAAGCAGATGCTTTTGCCAGTCCATGTGCTTCAGCGGACTCATCCTCACCTTTTCTTAAAGTGGAAATATTAGGCAAACACATTCCTTCTTGCAATTGCATTTAATCCATTCTCTGTTGCCAAATCCCCAAAACAACAGTTACGTCTGGGTGTAGGTTCATAACAATGCAAAACTCTATTCAGCTGATTTTCTAAACCAGATGATCCTTGTTTGTTTTTGAAAACACCACTATCACTTTTTTTTTTGTTCTTGACCAACTCTCCATTATCAATTAATAAACATCAATACAGTATAACATCATACAAGTGTCGTTGTTCAAGACACAGAATAAATAACTTCCATCTTCACAAAAACAAATATTTGCGGACTTATCAATACAATATATGTCGGAGGCTGTGTTCGGGCCGTGGTCACTGGGAGGTTGCTGAACCCAGCTCACACCACTCTGGCTATGGTGCTCATTCNNTTTGAAGGGAGCCGGATCTTGAGGAGCCGTTCCTTTCAAAGAGCCGTTTAAAAGACTGGCTCATTTATTTATTTTTAAGAAGCTAGCCTGGGGATAACCCATTTTATCAGGGAAATAATCACTGGGAGGAATGATAGGGTAAGGTTTGGATCACAATCATTCAAACTTAGACATCGGATATCTGAGTTTGAATTATTTTGAAATATTGATTATAATTTCATTTGACATATTATTTTGACAGATGTTACACTTTGCTTTGTCATTTTTCGTCTGAAAAGTGCATCAAAATGCATATGTTTCTTTGGTTCATTGTAGCTGCAGTACTGACACTCCACACTCACCTGAAGGCGGACAACTCAGATGACGTCATGCAAAATTTGCATATCAAATTAGCCCCTGTATACTCTGCTGCGCTCCTCCCCTTGTTGTGCATGCTCTCTGTCTCAGTGGAGTAGCAAAAGAGAAGCTTATTAAATGTCCTCATTTACATAATCAAAGAGAATATGCTTGTCTGACTGTGTTTCTTCTCCAGAGTGGACCATTGTGGACAGCCAATGTTAAAACCTGGTCTAAGAAAGTGTAAGTTTTGACTGATTAATGGCATTACAAGATCACACAATCAATTTAACATTTACACTCATTTTTACAATAATATTCATAATTTTTTCTCTTACATTAGAATGAATTTTGTCATCCAAACTTTATATAACTATGAATATGTCAATAAAGGACAGTCAAGAACAAGACTAATAACTATAACACTAACAATGTGAGCATCCACACTGATGAATGATAATGTTTTACACAGTGGCTCAAACACGCTCAAGCTGTATCTGCAGCTTATTAGAAAAATGATGAGCTGTTACTGCTAAATGTTGCAGATAAAAGGAAAATCAGAAGGATCTGGGTTCACAAAGTTAGAACATAGACATATTTTTAGTTTTGATTCTTGGTGTCAACGTCCCTGTTGTCAGATGTTAGATGATAAACTGCAGCTGTATTGTGTCTTGTTCTCTCCATCAGATTCCTGTGAACTCACAGTCGACACAAACACAGTGAACAGAAAGATCAAACTGTCTGACAACAACAGGAAGGTGACACTGGTGGAGAGAAGATCAGTCATATCCTGATCATCCAGATAGATTTGACCGCTGCTGTCAGCTGCTGTGTAGAAATGTGTCTGGACTGGTTCCGGTGTTACTGGGAGGTCGAAGTGGAGAGGAAAGTGTTGTATATAGTTGAGCTTACAGATTG
>NW_023340246.1:22720384-22721610 GCF_004916995.1 Morone saxatilis | reverse complement strand
GGCACCAAATTCAAAATTTATGTTACATTTCGACTACATATATAACCCACTTTCAATAAATATTAATGTTTCCACGGGTGAAATGTCCCTATAAGTCAATGAGGTAAACTTGCCGAACAATTCAAGCCGTCATTTAAAAGTCTAGTCGTTACTCTTGACTCAGACAACATTGACAACGACCTGCCTTTTACCATCTAGAAATTAGAAATATCTACAAAGTGTGGTGCGTTATAAATGTGCTATATAAATAGAATTATTATTGTTCTTATATCAGGGGGCTGGTGGAATAACGGTTTATTCATATAAATGCTTTTCTTTTAACATAATATGAAAGGTTTGTGCTCTTTAATGACACAATGCTGCAGTGATCCTGACTGAATAAACATGTTGATGAATACATATATTCAATTAAAATCTTTCTGGACAATATACTGGGCTCTCACGTTTGATCATCAGACTGCCCTCCATGTTTGAAGTCAACAGGTCGACCCTTAGACCGGTCACTCTGCATGGACACACAGCTGGATACAGGAGAATCTTTTTTCTTGTGTTTGAGCCTCCTACAAACACAGGACATACAATTTTTAAAACACTTATGTAGAGGGCTATAAAGTTGTCACAGAAAAAGTAAAAGTTGAAAAGTAATTTGGACAGTTCATTATGTGTAATTAATGTGTAAAAAATGTAATACGTTTAATTTCTTTTTGCTGATTGTGTCTTAAATGGTAATGAGAATGCCAATTTCATTGTACTCTGTGTTACGTACTGAGTGTGATATTCAAACATGTCACTAGATGCGGCATAGTACTTTGAAGGAGCTCAAAAGCCCTTAGAGGCAAGGATTATAGAATAAATCCTGTAGTCAAACTGAAAACTTGCTTACACAAACTTTATACACAGAGACATCACTTAAGGGTTTATGAACACACCCCTCCCTGTAACCAACCAGGCTAAGTGGGCAACACTTGCTCATTATTATATTATAAATTATGACAAGTGTCTTGTACAAATACCAGAAAATGCTTTTCTTTTAATTCAATAAAATTATGTTTTGAAGTTGACACACAGTCTCCACAGTAGTTTGACCTGTGTTGTTGTATGGCTGCTGCTCTGGGCTTCACCACACACAGAGCTTTGAGTGTGAATACTTGAATGGTGCAGCTGATCTGAGTGCTGAGCTCTGACATGGAGAAGGTTTAGAGATTCTCATCTCACCTCTGAGCTTT
>NW_023340246.1:22712107-22720339 GCF_004916995.1 Morone saxatilis | reverse complement strand
CCCACACCTTCACACAGACACAACAACATGCTCATTCATTACAGCAAGCTTTATTATCATCAACAGAAAGAACAAAGGATTAAATCCAACAGTTGTTGACGATAGTAAAATGATAAATCACTGCCTTTGGTTGTCCTTTAATGCACTGCAGCTTGCAGCTGATAGTCGTCATTTAGAGATTGGACTGGAAATGACTTATTTACTAAAATAATTTTATACCTGTAATTGGAATAAACTGGAATAAATGCACAAAAAAACCTTAGTATCCAAGGTGGTGATACGTTTGTATACAGACAGATACTGTCGGACAGATACTATTTAATGCAGAAGATTACAGACAAATCTGACAGATTTTAGTTTTATATGCTATGATATAATATGATATACAGATCTGGATACATTTTCATAAACTTATACCTACTTACACCATACCACTGGATCTTTCCGGATACACGCTTTTGTCCAGTGATAATATAGTGTTACACAAACTGTAATATTAGCATTTCTATGCGCTTTTAGAAATTTTATGAAAATATTTCATGTGTCTGTTTTTATGGTTCTGATAGAGTTGTCATCTTCATTGTCATAATCACAGTCGATGATAAGGATGTTAGCACTGAAGTCTCTTTAAATAAAACCTTGAACCTTGATATTGCACATGAACAACATCAACTACAATAAAAAATAATAATAATTGAGAGATTGAGTGTGAGTAAAATCTATCTGACTCAATACAAGACGCAGAGCTAGTAGAAGAGTAAAACACTCATTACTGTTTTTTTATTTGTTGTTGATATTGATACACTATGTAGTTTCTATGATATGACATATTCATATATTTGTTGTGTAGCACAGCTGGTGATTTCAAACTTTTCAATTATAAGTTTTTATATAATAAATGAAAAGTTATTTTTGAAGAGACATTGTTGCTTTGTAGTCTGTAGTTTTGTTGTTAACACCTTCAAAATGTTTTTGCTGGACTGTGGACAGTGAGTGTCCATAACCATCCTTCAAGGCGGTCCAATGAGTGACTCTTTAAACTGCTACCTAACTTATAATGTTATGAAAACAAAAATTTTCCAAAAACACAATTAAAATGTATTAAACTAAATATCAAATATTCCCTTTTTAAAAACTTGTGAGAGTGCATTCTTCTTAAAAAAAAGAGTTTAACTTAGTGATACCATGGAACTTTTCCAACCCTGTTGTCTAAATATGCAACCAATCTTTAATTAATGTATCTAGGAAGTTACAAAACTGTTACTATACTGAGCTTATCAATACATTTCTCTCTCTCTCCCTAACCTTAACAAAAGGGTATTTGGCATCTAAACCAAACCATAAACAGAACGGGAGGGTGCAAATCCTCGGCTCTGGATCCACCCCAACCACCTCCCTGTGTCGCAGTGCATTTCATCAAGCTCATTCGCTCAAAAAACACTAGCAACATGCGTTGCTAGCATGTATAAGACAGTGGCAGGACAGAGGTAACATTCACATTGACATACATTACTGTCTCTAAATAAAATCCACAGAGTGTCCATAAAAATGCAATGCAGTAACACAACGCTGCATCGACCACCGTTGTTTTGAGATCAGTTTAAACTTGACACTTAACAACAAACATTGTAAAAACATTGGTTAAGTTGCATTTGATGGTAAAAATAATCTGCATTAAGTCGACAACTGAAGGAGAAATTAATGAGCAGCTTCAACTTGAAAACTCACCATAGAAGGTTTGAAGGTCTGTAGATTCACAGTCTCAACTCTTGGTATTAATCTTCAAACTGAAGTGTTCTTTAAGGAAATGTGATAACAGACCAGCTCCAAACTTTGAACTGAAGTCAAACATTAACAGCATAAATCCTTCAATAAAAAGGTCATAAAGATCTTCTGTAACAGCTATAAGCTAACAGCTTCTCAGAGCTCAAACCAAAATCATCCACTCCACTTCTATTTACACCAAATTCAAATGATTATTCAAGCAGATTACTTGTACATTTTCTAAAGTGTGGCCTAAGTCACATGACAGAAATGACTTTATTGATGTCAGACATAAACACAATGAAAAAAGATTTGCAGACCGAAATACATCCTGACCAAGACTGAGGAAGGAATCTGCAGAAAATGTACCTTCATTAATCTTAGAGAATTGTCTAATATTGAAACATGTTCACGCACATAATGTAGAGTCATAGTGACAAGAGTCAGACTGTGTTCATTTCAGTGTTTCTGAGCAGTGTCCAGGATTCTGCTGAGAGACCGAAGCCTCTTTAAAGGGGACATATTATGCAAAACTGACTTTTTAATCATTTGATTATGTACATTTGGGGACGTCTGGCGGGCCTATCGGGTGAGGCAAGAGTGTGGAAAAAGATGACTCAGTCATGTTTTTGTGGCTGCCGTCAGTCCAGCAAATACAAGAGATACCGAACCAACTCTGTCAGATTTCCAAGAGTTTTGCGACCGCTCATTTCGCCTCCATGTTGCCACCCCCACGAGGATAGCTGCACTGTTCGCCCTTCGCTCAGCGGCAGCTTCCGCCATTGTCCCCCCGTATCACAAAAGCCGAGCATAGGCCAGAGAACAAGCGCCCTTGTCAGCCTGATGTCTGGGCACAAACAGGCTTCCAGCCAGGGCAGAACTGTTCATCATTGGCTGCACAGCCCCCAAACTAATATCTATGCGTAACCCCTAATGTATCAGCAACCAGTGGAGTGTATTATTTCATCTTGTCGGTTAGTTATTTGTTCCTGTTAAAATGTTTTTTTAAATGATGTGTAATGTTTGTTAAATGTGTGTTAAATGTTTGTTAAACTGTGTGTGTTAAATGTGGTTAGAAATGTGTGTTAAATGTTAGTTAAATGTGTGTTGAAATGTTATCGTCTAATGTTACGGGTCTAAATGTTTGTTTAACTGTTTCGTTAACATGTTATGTTAACACTGTGTTTAACAATGTTTGGTTAAACTGTTGTCTAACATGTCTGTTAGACAATGTGTTACAGATGTGTGTTAAATGCTGTGTGCCTAAATGGTTTGTTAAATGTGTTACCAACTGTGTGTTAATGGCTGGTTAATGTTTTTAAGATGTGTGTTAACCCTGTTTGCTTAGCACATCGTGTCGTTAAATGTTTGTTAAATGTTTTACAATGTGCTAAGAGTGTGTGTTAAATGTGTAGTTACAATGTTAGTGTTACAATGTTATGTTAACATGTTTGTTAAATGCTACGTTACAATGTTAACGTCGTAATGTTGTTAAATCTGTCGTGTTAAATGTGTGTCGAAAATTTTGGTTTAAATGTTGTGTTAAATTGTGTGTTAACGATGTGTGTTACAATGTTTGTTAAATGTAGTCGTTTACTGTTCGTTGGGTAAGATGTGCATGTTAAATGTGTGTTCAAAGTGCTTACTCTTACATGTTAGCTTAAATGTTTGTTCAACATGTTTGTTAAACTGATGTGTTAAATGTGTGTTAAATGTGTGTTAGAATGTATTGTTAAAATGTGTTGCTTAAATTGTCGTTAAATGTTTGTTAAATGTCTGTTAAGATGTTCTGTTAAATCGTGGTTAAAAAGTTTTGTTAAAAATGTGTGTTAAATGTGAATAACATAATGATAATATTAATTATAACACACAGAGTAATCGGAAATCACCAAGACATATTTCGAGAGAGGACACGAATAACTACACATACAATGGGATTTATGGATATTATAATCAGAAGAAAAAAAACACATTTATGTTCTGTATTTAGTTTAGAGAGTGCCAGTCCCAGTAATCTGTTCTGTGTGTCATGAAGCTTGCATCGAATCTCAGCGGATGCAAATCCAGCCTGTGAACAGAAGAAGGCAACACTGGAACTAACTTGTGTGTGTTGTTGGCTGAGATTGCGTAGGGCTTTCGGATTAACCAGCCGCTCATCGCTGATTTACTGTTACTATAGGTTAGCTGAGTCTGTCCAGCTGTTATGGTTGTAAGGTATGGACCATGGAGGGACCGTCCCGGTGATCGCGTTAACCTCCGTTAGGAAGATACCAAAACACCGCAGAGAGAGCTGTAATGTGGATTATGTTCGTTTCTTTTCATGCTCTTGTGTAAACGCTTGCTAACCGTGCTAACCAGCTGGGCGGCCTAACTTCGTTGTTCATCCAGAGGACGTACTGTTGGCGGCTCCGCGTTGTGTGTGTGTGTTTACCCGTGGTGTTGTGTGTGTTACCGCGTGTGTGTGTGTGTGTTTACCCGCGTGTGTGTGGGTGGTGTACCTGCGGCGTGTTGTGGTGTGTGCTGTTACCGGTGCTGGTTACGGAGGTGTGGGGTGTGTGTTACGGTGTGTTATCGGGGGGGTGTGTGCTGGTGTGTGTCGGTTGTGTGTGGTCAGTGCTGCCTGAATGTAAAGAACCTTCGAACTG
The DNA here is from genome assembly GCF_004916995.1 of Morone saxatilis. Lineage (NCBI taxonomy): Eukaryota > Metazoa > Chordata > Actinopteri > Moronidae > Morone > Morone saxatilis. Next base: position 22,715,930 of record NW_023340246.1, on the reverse strand, counting down.
CTAAGCGATGCACCCGGAGTTAACGAATATGAGCTACTGTAGGGAGAGAACAGTCGAACACTGCAGCAGGTGTGTGGAAATTTGACCCGAATAAAGGAAACCGACCAACAGAGAAATTTGTCCTTATCGTATATCTTATATCCGAGCCGTTCTGCGCAGAACGATCCAAGACCAGTAAAAATGACAGTCAGCCGACCTGCCCTGGAGGAATCGCAGAAGTAACATCTTCACCTAGGGTTTATATAGCTTTACAGAACAGGAGCGATCAACGTGACACATCTCAATGAACAGAACCGAGAATTCAGGTCATCAGGACATGCCAGCGTCACTTTTCTAAAACAGAGGCCTTCAAACCCCGAAAGCTTCTGAAATGAGAAACCTGACCATGACTGTTAATGAATGTTAGGTATGGCTAGGCGTTTTTATCTCGCCCAGTAATGTAGGTACTTATCGACATCAAACCAGTATTGGGGCCGTACTTCCTCTGCGATGCAGAAAACCAGTCTAACGGATGAGGAACGACATCACAAAAGCATCAAAAAGCAGATAATACCATGGTTCATGACTTCATCATACGAGGATGCGGGCACACAAAGTGATTCAAAATAACAGCAGTTATGACAGATTTCTCTGCTTAAAAATAGTGTTACCCATACAACAGATTACTCATAGGCTCTTACTGGTGTATGCACCGGGTCCACTACTTAACATACAGAGAATCCACTAAAGGTAACTAATTTTTCCCTCTACACAGAGATTCATGGTATGTCATTATTTTTGGCCTTCGATATCGAGTAATATCTGTGTAACTTCGATGATGCGACCCTCAAGACTGCGTTCTCTGTGGAGTCAAAAAACCGACTAATAAAGCAGTTTAGCTGATCATGATACTGTAGTGTTCTGCAGTTACCTGCTACTTGACTGAGCCATATAAGTGCAGCTCCAGGATGTAAACATCACCTCATATCAGTCTGCTATTGTAATTATGCAACAACACTGAGGGTCCACTGCTGAATGTCTGTTATTGACCCGGGAACGTGTCACAACATCAGCTAACAGTCCCAGTAAACGTGTCCTGTGCGTGTATCCGTGCTGCCAATTACCTACACAATTTTGGTTGCGTAACCTCAGAGCGTTTCAACAACTCATCACCTAACAACGTGAAGCTGGCAACAAGGGACACACCAAGAGACACGTGCTTTTATTATTTATATTCACCCACACTGAAGACTACCTTAGAGCCACAAGAGCTTGGTGTGTAGCGTTGTACTGTTTTCATATTCATACTCGATTATATTATTACTGTATTAAATTATGATGTATATATTATATAGGCTGTATTCATTATCGCACTCGACTTATGATCCTGATAATCGTCAGCTTATGATTACTGACTACTAGGTTATTCTATTATACTGTAATTAATATTTATAGACGCTGCATCTATTGCAAATACTGTATCTACTACTTGATACTGTATTCGTACTTGAGATAATGATGCTACTACTAACTGTTATATTATACTGTATATAAGTTGTACTGTATTATATTGATGACTACTGGTATGATATTGGATTACGTATTCTATTCAATCACTCGGTATCTAACTTATTCACTGTATTCACATTGTATACTGTAGTTTCATATAGCGTATTATATGAATATAAGCGGATTAGTTCTATATACCTGTATTATATTAATAATAACGTGTAATTACTATTAACGAATTATATTGCAATACCTGTTTTAGTATTGATACGTAGTATCATCGATAGCTGGTATTGATACGATATATACTAGTAATTCTATATACTGTATATTATGTATATAGACGATGTATAACCTTAAATAATAACTGTAATTTATATCATATCAGCCTGATTCTATATATCGTATTATAGTTACTTACGTGGTATTCTATAATACCCTGTACCTTCATCATTATACCTGTTTTCATATTAAGAAGTATCATCAATGATGACGGCTATATGATTATAGCCGTAACTGTATTCTATTATACTGATTCCATATTATACTTTAAGCATTTATCTGCTATTGATAAACTGTATTCATATTATATATGATTTCTACTTATACCTGTACATATTGATACTGTTCGACAGTATCCTCTGTACTTTGATTAATTCTGTATCTATCACGTTATATACCTAGCAATCATTATACTGATTCATCATGATACGAACTGCGTATTAATACTACTATGACTGTATTCCATTAACTGTATTCTATTATACTGTACTCAATTACACTAGTATTAGTTAGTTATCATCGTCATTACCTATTTAATTTATAATTAACACTCGTATTAATTCACGTACTGTATATACTTCACAGTGTAATAGTATAAGCGCTGTCTTATATTATCTGATAATATTAATACTGTATTATCATTGCATACCACTGTATTCCTATTATACTGTATTATATTATAATACACAACAGTATTCTATATACTGGTATAATAACTTACACTGTTCGCGTGATATTATGGTATTATATAATACTGTATTATGATGCGACATACATGAACTTATCTATCATACCAGTATGTCCGACATTGAGGATACCTCTGGCATTTCCTAGCTTATCACGTGTATCATCATCTATACTACGCCGCATCTATTAATACGGATCTGCATATATAGACTGTATCCTATTAATTACTACGTCAATTCATTATTTATAAACCTGATTCTATTACACCTGTATCAATACTTGGGGATAACTGATACTATTAAACTGTAGTTCATATTGATAACTTGTATTCATATATGACCCTGTAAGTTATATGTACATGTTTTATACTTACTAGCTGCGTACTTATGATGCACTCTATTCAAGGGTATAACCGTACTTACTTTAAGTTAAACATTATATCACATTACCTGTAATCTGATGTCGTTAACTAAGTACAACCACCTGATGTGCCATGTGTAACCAGGTGACGCTGATGCAAAATCTGCTCCAGGTGTTCGCTGGACGCCATCCCAGAGGACAACGAGACACGCAGCATCGGACATTCTGGGTATCCACAAGAAGACCTCCATTCAACGCATGAAACTGCAGACTCAGAGCTTCATTACCAGGCTCACACTTTCACACACAGTTCACCATTAAGAACCATAAACCATCGAGAGGAAGCATGACTGCACAGCTTACCATTCGACAGAGGTCTTAAGGCCTTGTTACGTATGCAAACATGTGTAACTGGAATGAGAATGAAAAACACTAAACAGTCCTTTTATTATAAGAAGGATTGCATTTTTAAATCGCAGTGATAAGCTGTGGTTCATACTACGAACTAAACAGTTACTTCAGAGTTTCTATGCAAGATTTCCTTCATGTACAAGAGTGAAAACCTGGTTCATGGTATCAGCATCAATACTGAACAATGTAAAAGTTCTAACACACCTGACAGTGAACGGATGACTGTAAGCAACACAATACATTACTGTCTCCATTCATAGAAACCTTATATCGTGGAACCGAAAATCGACGTCATACTACATAAGACGGTAAGCGTATAGACCAATGAACAGAATATCAGTATAGTACTACAGTATTCTTTAATGGTTACAACATCAATTCGCAGCTTTTCACAATATGCCTGAAAGTAACTTTGGTGAACTCACCATGGTTCTGCAAGGTTAAAAATCAACTCATGAAATTCGGATACAGTACAGTTTTTAGCAGTTGGTGACTCCAGCAGGTTTTTTTACAAACCCACATAAACAAGTTAGCTTCTAAATTAGTCTAGTCGATCCCTGCAGCGTTAACTGACTTCACATCGTTTACAGGAACG
>NW_023340246.1:22710756-22712007 GCF_004916995.1 Morone saxatilis | reverse complement strand
CCCGTGTCTCCGATCTCCTTCGGTCGATTCTTTCGTACTCCCCTGCAGCCTCCTCTTCTCTCGGCGTGGCTGACAACCTCTTCCGTTAATAGAAAGAAATACAGTCCCGTGGGGTGGGGCTGTAGAAGGGTTCCATAATCCCACTCCGACAGTGGGATGTGCGTGTAATGGATGACCGTTGAGTTAATCCGAACGCAGCGATGGGGAAACACGATGCAGTGCTCGTAATGTTATCGCTGGCTGGTTCTTACTCCCGATTTAATCGCCAAACGCGAAATGGAAATGAGTTGTAATCAGAAATAAACGTGGAGCGAGTGCGTAACCACATTCAGTGAAGAGGCTGGATACCAAAACCTCGTGCTGCTAAACGTTAGCCACTGACATTGGTTTTAACTTGTCTGAATCCACTCCAGAGGGTGGTTTGTGTAAGTGAGAGTCGGCCCCGTTTCATTGAGAGATACGTCTTTAAAAATATTGGCTGTTAAGCTCGCAGTGTGAAACCACTGAGGAGGATCTGTTGTCACAAAGGGAATCAATATTCACAGGTATGGATTTCAATTCAATCAGTTTTATTTGTATAACAGAAGTTATCTCAGGACACTTTTCAAATAAGAAGCAGGTCTAGACCGGAACCCTTTTAACATTTAGCGGTGGTGTTATTGTCTAAGAGTGTACCTGGCCAAAAATACCAGTACGCGCCATGAGCAAGAGGACGCTTGGAGAGCCAGGGGCAAGGGAACAACACTGCCTTTTAAGCGGGCAAGAAAAGCCTCGGAACAGAGAGCAGCGATTTTCATTGGTGAATAATCCACCTGAAAATAGCACAATCATTGTGTCTTTGTTTACCCTGTAAGCGCTAACAGTGAAGCAGTCAAGACACTACCCTCCACCCAGCAAAAGGCCTCATGAGACCACACACACAACCACCACGACACACAACACACGTTTTCATCACTTAGCGAACCACACACACACACACACACACGTAGGCGGTGAGTGTGAATGCAGATGAGATTTTCAGGGTTTGAAATGTAAATGAAGAGCAGCTCGTCTCTGTCGACAACATCTGTGTGAGTTTTAATATGAAGACAGAAACTACAGTGTCTTCAGTCGTCTGTGTGAATGTGAAGATTTGCTTCTTTTCTTTCTCGTTCGTATTAAACTGAATATTTGAGTTTCTGATCCAATAAATTGAGATTTTCGGGCATTTTGGAGACCAAACGTTGAATCGATTATTCAAGAAAAGAGTCA
>NW_023340246.1:22708977-22710739 GCF_004916995.1 Morone saxatilis | reverse complement strand
TATATTTTATATTTTATGTTTTATATTTTATGTTTTATATTGTATTTTTAGGATTTTCTGCATATTATGCATTCTGTAGATATTTATAGTTATCTGCTGTGGTTATTATCTTTTAATATATATTAAACTACATATAAACCAGCCCCACAAACAAAGCAAACACTCTGAAAAGAACAATGTGAATTATTGATGGTTGTGTCCTGTTTCATTTCCCATTTCTGCCCGTAAACTATACGCTATATTCTGTGTAATATTATTATTACTACTACATAATTGTAACTTACTGTCTTACTGAGCATTGTGTTAGAGATGTCCTTACTATGTTATACTATAACTATCACTTTATTGTTGTGAGCTGCTATGAGTTCCTCTTCATCTGTGTAAACCAAATATATTAACAACTGTGTGAACTGATTCAGTTAATTATGTTCTAAATGCAAACTGTCACACAGTAAAAGCTGATTTTTTTTATTTTTTTATTTGTGTATTAAAGTTGTGATTTTAAGATTTTCTCTCTCCAAAGTGAAGATCATTCTTCCTCCTCCTCCTCCTCCTCAGCTTTCAGTTGACCTCAGAGACTCAATTTAACTTTAATGTGTCTGTAATTGAATCAGTTGTTTCTGACAGCCAGCTGTATCACTGCAGCTCCGTCCGTCTGTCTGTCTGTCTGTCTGTCTGTCTGCCTGTCTGTCCTACACGGCCAAAAGTATGTGGACATCTGAACATTACAGACTTTTACTTAAGTCAAAAGTGACCAGACATCATATCTCTGCAGCAGGGTGTTATGGGTAGCCAGAGGCTGACAGAGACACATTAACCGGGTATCAAACAGCCACTGATCCTGGATCACTTAATGGCAATATGATGTTTTTACCATATGGAGCAGCCAATGAGAGCAGCTCCACTCGCAGTGCGTCACAAACCAACACGGCCTCAGAGCGGTGAGCGACGAGGGCTTCAGATCAGATTATAGAGTTCCTACGCGTCCTGGAAAACCTGGAAATTTAGAGCCTAGTTTTCCAGTCATGGAAACACCTGGAATTTGATTAAAATGACCCAAAATCCTGAAAATAACCTGATGGACATTTAGAACTGTATTTTAGCTTCTCGCTCACATCGCCACATTTTCTATGAAACCACATAAATGTGGCTTTATGTGACCTGTGACCGAGGAACCAACGTTAAGCTGCGTTCAGGAGCTGCTCCTCGTCACCAAAGTATCAGAACATTGTTTCAGCACGGACCTTTTCTCTCGTGACCGAGGCTCCGACCAGGACTCCGACTCTGGGGATGAAGATCCATCATCCATCGTATCGATCAGCCAGGATTAGTTTCAGTGAGGTTACTGAACAACTGGACTGTGTGATGGTACACTTTACTGTATACAGTGTTTATATTTAATAGTTCTTTATATTCTCTCTGCACTCTGTCTGTGCTGCTGTGTCACATCTAAATGTCTCCTAAGAGGACCAATAAAGGAACTTCTTATCTCAACAACATCCTCTCAAACAGCTGATCTCAAACAGGTAAATTAGTGAGAGAGCACTCTGGATCTGGACTCTGGATCCGGGCTCGGCGCCGGACTCTGGATTTGTTTTGGTTGTTGTGGCGTCGCTGTGACGTCACCGGCCACGCGCACACACCTGTCAGTGAGCGCGCTGCGGAATGAGGAAGTTGTGATAAAAGTGGACAGAAGGGAGCAGTTACGTGTGTGTGCGTGTGTTGTGTGTGTGTGTGTGTGTGTGTGTGAGAATTTGTGTGT
>NW_023340246.1:22701930-22708877 GCF_004916995.1 Morone saxatilis | reverse complement strand
CATCAAGAGTGACTGGTCTATGGAGCCTCCTCTTGTTTTTAAAGGACAACTTTCTTCTGAAACACGGTAAGTCAACATGATATATATATATAACCAACAGGGAGGATATTTAAGAACATCATAGCATTCATCATCACATTGTCAGTAATATAAAATTAACATTATTATTACTTCACTGACTTTCTGAAATATTTTGGGGCATTTTTCCTGATTTGCTTTTTAGTTATCCACCTTTTAATATTCCCACTTGGGAACAGTACAATCCAGTGTAAGTCAAACGTTCTGTGTGTGCGTTGTGTTGAAGCCCAAAACAGCAGAGACCAGATTATCCTGGATCCAGTTGTGTGTCAATGAAAAGTGATGGATCTATGTTGCTCCCTGAGTCATTCAAAACTGGACACCACTCTATCAACAAAATGTGAGCATTTAGAACAGTTTTAAGCAGAACTTCTGCTTAAGTTATGATTCATAATGTTAATGGAATCATAATACATTATGTCACATGTTTTCTATACACTGTATGTATGTTTCCATGTTTCTTCCACAGAGTTCATCCAGATAGCTTAGATGTTCCCAGTGCTCAATCAGTGCTGCAGCATCACACAGACTTGGGTCTCATATTCATGGTATGTAGAAAAACAAGCTACTACTGCTAACTTTAACAGTCACATATTAAAGGTCCAGTGTGTAAGATTTAAGTGGATCAATTTACAGAATGGCATGAATGGAGTATAATATGCTTTGTTGTTTTCGTTACCTTAAAATGAGCTGTTTTTATCTACAGAGGGAGCAACTCCTCTTCTACCCAGTCCGCCATGTTGAACTGCCATATTTTTACAATAGCCCAGAACAAACGAACAAAACCCTGGTTCTAGATAGGGGTTTTAGAGTTAAAGAACAGTTAGTTTCTGCTTAATGCTAGGAAGGAAAGGATAAGATGAGCAGAACTGTGGTTAAGACGAGTCCAAGACAAGTCCGAGACGAAATGACAGAGACAGAGTCAAGACCGCATTGAGTTTTGGCTGTCAGATTGCAAGTGACAACAATGCCCATTCTAGACGGATTTTTTGAATGCGCTTCATCAATGTTTTTGTTTCGATCGAGGAAGTTACTTCAGAAAGAAAAACACACAAAAAATATATTTTGAGAGACCAATGGCCAAGGCGGACTTCAAATACCAATACCAAGACAAGTCTGAGACAAAAAAAAAAAACGTCTTATGACCGGACTCTACTACTGCAGCACTGGAGAAGATAGTGTTGCAATCAAGAACTACTATGCTAGATGTTAGTAAATCCTACTCAGTGGTTCTTGAAAAATACCTGCCCAATCCTGTACAATATCTGAAATGCTACATCAGTTCAGGATGGTTTGTTTGTTGGGTAAGGCAAAAAGACTATCTGCTTGATTGAGACAATGAGATATGCTTCAAGTTGTGTGTTAAGTGCTAAAAGTGATGTGAGTCAATCTCAGGGTCCTCCAAGTAGAAATGGTTCTGTACTATCATGGAAGACTTACTGACAATGATTTATTTTTGGTGCGAGAAGAATAGTCGTCAAACCTGAAAGCAAGAAACTGACCAGCCAGTTATGAAATCACACTAGATATCCTAGCTCTACCCAAGATGGAGGCCCCAGTCTGTGCAGGTGTTGGGCTGTGTTCAACAATTGTACACCAAATTTACATTTGACTCTTTTACAGCTGCTTGAAAAGAAAATTGTCAGCTGAACGAGCTGAAAAGGTTCCAGAAGGTTCTAAGTCCAGATTACCCAGAATGCTTAAGGAGTCAAAGTGAAGATGATGAGCAGTGGAGGAGCAGCAGAGAGTCATTTCTGAAGATCACGCTGGACTTGAAACAGGAGGAGCTGGCTGACTGGCTGACTGTCTGCAGAGCAGTAAGAGCATTTTAACAGATTTAAAATGAGGCAATATGGTTTATATTTACAAAATTTCCTTTACATATACTGCATATATTTGCAATACACCAATAAAGTGTTCTGTGCTGGAGAGCACATAGAAAGCTGATTGCAATTTTTGGGGGCTAACATGTTCAAAAACGGATGAAACTCAAACTCAAGCACACGGATCATTTGTGACTTTGCTCTTTTAATTTTATCTCTGTCGTGTGTTCTTATTTACTGAGTATTTATTGTGAGGTCTGGTCTTGTGCAGCAGTTCCTTAGTCAGATACCATTTTCTCTTATGGGAGATGATAAAGTGACCTAACAGCAATGGTCAAATGTTTACCTTCATCACATGTGCTGAAGAATCCATTTATTAAATTAATTTAGTTAGTTATTTTCAGAGACTCTTGCTCCAGTGTGCCAACATAAACTTAAATCTAACCTGAAGAAGAAGTTCCAGTGTGTGTTTGAGGGGATTGCTAAAGCAGGAAACCCAACCCTTCTGAACCAGATCTACACAGAGCTCTACATCACAGAGGGAGGGACTGCAGAGGGGGACTGGCAAAAGGAGGGTTCAATTTGGATGAACATGAAGGTTCAGACAAGATTGAACCAGCAATCCAGGGGAAAACCCACACAGACCAGGAAACAACAATTAGATGTGGGAAGACATCTTTAAAAAGCCTCAAACCCTGGAAGAGATGAACCAAATCAGAACAGTGTGACAAAGGGAGTGGCTGGCATTGGGAAAGACAGGTCTTTAACACAGGAAGTTCAGACGTTTCTGGACTGGGGCTGAAGACAAAGCCAACCAGGGACAAGAGTAGCAGTTCACATTTCATTCACTTCTCGAGAGAAGCTGAATGTGCTGAATAGAGGAAGAAGTATCAGCTGTGGGTGGAAACTTGTTCATTTCACTTCTTACTGGAAACCCAAGAAGCAGGGGAATCTGCAGTTTGAAGAGGTTCCAGGGTTGTGTTCATCTTTGACCGGTCTGGATTGGAGTGTCGGACTTCCTCTGGACTTCCACGAACACTGAGGATCCTGACTGATGTTACAGAGTCAACCTCAGTGGATGTGCTTGTTAACAAGACGGCTCATCAGGGGGAAAACTGCTTCCCTGGCTGCTCGACTCTGGGGATAACCCTCATGGGCTGCCACGCGAGCCAAATCAGGGATCTCCTGAGTTGGTGGTTGACATGGTTGGACAGAGGTCAGGGAGGGTTCACTGGGACCCCACTTCAAAGGAAGGGAGTAGCTTCTCAGGAAAGAGGGGTTTAGAGATGGAGGGGAGCAGGCCGAGTAGAATCAGTTCTCCCAACTGCAAAGACCATCCAGCAAAAAAGGCGGGGTCCCCACATTCATGGTGCCACATCCCAGTCTTCTGGCCTGGAATCACTGTTAGCAGTTCTGGGAAGATGTGTGGAGGACCCAGAAGAGTGGAGTAGACGCTGCCAAGAGACGCTCGCCTCACTTGAGATGTACATCTACTCCTGGGGTGTGGTTTCAGTTGAAGCTAAAAGAAACCGTGAAATATTCATGGAAGGGATCTGGAGGCAGGATTCAACACTGGGGATACAGATGAAGCAGGAAGGGATGGATCCGAGTCTCTGGGGAATAATGGGCTTGTTGAAGCCAGTGCAGGAAGGGCAACCCTGATCTTCTATAGAATCAGGATCCTGACAGAGTGTGTTGGGCATTGTAGACATACACTAATAATAAGATGAAATTAATCACTGACTAAAACCGGCGGCATTCACTTGCCGTCTAGTGGCTTCCTGATTTGGAATATGTCGTAAGGGCTTCTGAAGAAGTTTTAGAAGGATGCATAATGATCACCGTTTAACAATCATGGATGACCTTTATACCGATTGTGGGTTACATAACATAACTTAACCGAATCACTCGATTGAAAAAGGGTTATAAACGTATAGAATGGATTAAGAACATCCGTTCTTGAAGAAGTACCTTATGTATACCAGGAGTCTTGACCAAAAGGATGGGCACTGTGGCTCCATCAAAACATTCAGGACATTTTAGACATTGATATTTTGTAACCAACGTAACTTGGACACGAGGAACAGTCAAACAGAACATTACATTTGCGATCTTCTCCTGCTGGGGTGAAAAGTGCTGTTACTGTAGCGAGAATATGAAATTTTTTTCCTTAGGTACTTATTCAAGACGTAACTCGAATACTAATGTAAGTGTGTTTCTGCTGGTAGAATGGAGAGACCGATGTTATCAAAAGAGAAAACATCGCTAAACCGACACAAGCCACAAAGGGAGGTTAAAGAACACAGAGTGTGGATTTCCAGAGTGCTGTGTTCTCTGCTGGAGTGGAGTCGTTCAATCAAAAGAGATGTGACCACATTCCAGTCTTATTGGTGGGGTCCTTAATGTGTTACAAGCAAAAAGAGCTTAATGTGATGCCAAAGGTTTGGGTGGTTGTTCTGGTGGAGGAGTCATTTTGAAAGAAAAAGAAGGGGTGGGGGTAGATTGACACTTAGAAGATCCAGAGATCTGTAAAGGAGAAAGAGGAACAGGGGCACCTTCAGAAGAGAGCTTCCAGGCGCCAAAGTTCTCACCGGTCCCCTCCTGAAGCCCAAAGGGTCAGGGACAGAGAGAGGCCGCTGCTGTAATTTGGGAGAGAAAATCAGGACAGTATGATTGAGGGCCTGATGTTAGGGAAAACGCCATATAAAGGTCTCCTGCAGAGGGGGTGGAGACGAGTAGGACAATTCTTCCTACAGCAGTCGATATTCAGAGCCCAGGCGCCCTGCAGGTTGGGTAGCTCAGGAGGGTGTTCACACAGATCTTAAGAGAGGAGAGTGGACTGTGATCCAGGACAATGGTCTTCTGGCTTCGTGCCCAGTCTGAGTGTTGTTCGAGGGAGGTTTTCTGGCTGCTGCTTCATAGTCATCTGGACATTTCATCAAAACTTCTGGGGAGTCAACCCGTGCTGGCAGAACTATCCAGCTATTGGGTTTTGTAAGAAGAAACGTACAGATGGTAAAGCACAATTCTTGACCAGGGTGCTGTGGAGGCAGAGGGCCTGTACAGAGGTCCAAGGATGGAAACCTGGGACTTGGTTCCTGCGCTGTCCCTCCGCGGGTCTTTTCACTGCGAGAGCAGAACCAGATATCTCCTACGAGGGTCTGCGTGAAGACCAGGACAATGGAGGAGTTTAGGAAGGAACAACCAGAGAAGACAGGTCAGAGTACATTTAAAGATGGTACAATTCAGAGAGAAGTCCGCTGCAGGGAGAGAAGATCCAATCTGTGTCCACTGGTCTTGAAGTGAAGCGAGAGGGATTGTGTGCGCTAGAAGAGGAAGATCCCAAAAGTACCTGAGATCAGGAAGTCTCGTCGCACAGAGAATCTCTCTCGCTGCTCAGTCGGGTCAGGCTTGCTGGTTCTTCATCTTACTGTTCATCAGAAAAAGATCTGGATGTGTTGTGACCTGAAAGAAGATACTCTGGGCTTCAGAGGAGGCTCTTCGAGCTGCTGCCGAGTGTAGAAGCTGTCCAAGCAATGCTTAGGGTGGACAACTGCATATATTGATATTTTATCTTCTGAGCCCTTTATTATGTGTGTATCTAGAATAACTGAGAAACGTTATCTACTGTTGATATGCCGAGCATTTTTCTTCACTAGGCATTACTGGCTGATGTAACCTGGGTGCATGGAGAAGTTGTGAGAGCTCTGTCGCTCAGTTCTAGCTCCAGTTCCAGCTATAAGATGAGCTGGACCTGAGTTAAGCAACGACTGCAGGATGCAGGACGGTGAAGACTACTCTCTGCTGGATGAAAAGGTCGCACACTGTTCACTGGAAATTCTCAGGTCAGAGATTCAGCTGATCAAATCCAGAATTCACACCACGTCAGTCACAGATATACAATACAGTACATAGGTGAAATCATGAGAGCAAGAATGTATGCTTCATGCGTATTTACCCATCCTAATTTAGGAGCAGGTTGGCAGCAATGGCTGCAGGTGGGGGCACCAGCTCTAAGCCAATGGCGTAGGTCGGAAGGGCCTGACTGGAGAGTTATTACCTAATAGTACATGTTTTGATGGTGGGGAAACAAGAAGAACCATGCAAACTGGCTACAGAAGTTCGATTATGTCTGCTGTGAGAGCAACAGTGCTAACGCACTGAGCCGAGCAGTGCCGACCGCTATACACATACGACAGATGTCTATTTAGTGGTGGCATAAGTTTGGTCTAGGACCTACTATTTAAAAAGTGTCCTTGAGATACTTCTGTATGAGGTTACTATACAATGAAGAGATTGAATTGATGAATTGAATTCATAAAATAATACAGGGAAGGATAATTATGTGAAAGAGTGTTTAACGGCTTTACAGCAGATGCCTTTAACGGCCTTTTGAACGAAAAATTGTCTTGCAGAATTCATATTAATGTTTAAGATTAAAGTTGTATTTAGATAGGTTGTTTAATATTTGTTTTTGATCTTTCCCAATTCGCGCATATGTCAAGTCAAATATAAACACCGCGATTGAAATGAATTCGGTTGGGTGTATACTAGATTTGATGGATTTTAAAAGCATGTTTTCAGGGCTGTCGGGCCCGGCTTCTGGTAACATGGAATGGCTGTTGCTTTTCTGGCCTCAGCTTTTGGACATTCCAAACGCCCGATCCGCAGTCGTGAGAGTAGCTTGGACCTGAGCTACAGAATCATCCAGGAGACTCAGGATTTGAATTTGTTGCGGTAGGCTGGAAGGATCCGACACTTGGCAAACTAGGACGTCTCAGGTGATTGGGACAGAACACAATCAGGATAGTTTCGTTACACGTGACAAGTGAGAAACACTGTTTGATTTGAATAGCTGGTAGGATTACTAGGAATCAGAATTCATCAAGATCACTTTTTAGATTCCGCCGATTAGTAAAACCACTCATCTTGGGTTTTCATAATTCAAAGACAAATTATTCATATGTTTTTCCCTCTTAGATGAATCATGTTGTGGCGGAGCATGAGCGAAACCGGGTAGAAGTGTAAGTGTGTTATTTCAAGTAG
>NW_023340246.1:22701646-22701905 GCF_004916995.1 Morone saxatilis | reverse complement strand
TCTTCAGGTTAGATTTAAGTTTACGCTGGCACATGAGATATTCTGAAGAAGAAAAAAGGAAATAAATAAATGTATGCTAAAGAAAATCTTGTCAATATACATTCTTAATACTGGCTTTATATATATTTGGTCCTCCTATTAAGCCTAATCAGCTCATCAATGGACCGTAAAACAACTCCTGGATCATATGCAGATGTGTGCATCATATTATCAGCAGAGTTTTAAAAGTAAACTTCTCCCATGTTGCCTCCATTTCCTC
>NW_023340246.1:22699407-22701567 GCF_004916995.1 Morone saxatilis | reverse complement strand
GAAGTGCAGTGTGATCTTCAGAAATGACTCTCTGCTGCTCCTCCTCTGCTCTTCATCCTCACCGTCCAACACCTCCTCATCCTCCCTCTGACTCTCTAAGCATTCTGGGCCAACTGGACTCAAAACCCTCTGAAACCTCTTCAGTTCATTTTTCACAAACCTGACAATGTTTTCCTCAAGCAGCTGGAACAGAACAAAAAGTTTGTCAGACTACCAAAAAGCTGATCATTTGTCACAGACTGTAAGCCTGCTGGTCTAAAGAGTGCATCATGGAGACTGTAACAGTAAGACCAGTTTGTTGGGATTTGGAGTAGCTGTGTTTGTGCATTTACACACTGTAAATATGGAGTCCAGATCTGTTTGATTCTGCTGGGCAAACTGACCACTAGGAACATTTGAATTGTCTCGATGAACTCTGTGGAGGAATAACAAAAACACACAGAAATAGAAACATAATCCTAACAGAAACAGATGTTAATATCCAAGTATGAAACATTGGACCTGTTTTCTTTTCACACCTACATACCTCTGCTCAAAACAGGTATATCGCTTGGCCAAGTTTTCCTTATCTTTGAAGAAAAAAGGTTGATTCATCGATCTGTCACTCTTTATGGACACACAGGTGGGTACAGGACACTGGATCCTGTGAGAGACAAGGAATTAACAATATAGCTCAGCCTTAGTTGTTGAGGACAAACCCATCCACACAGCAACCCGAAGAAAGTTTAGTCAAAACCACTTTTGTCAAAAGAACTTTATTTCCAGATACAGTATGTTATATTTGGTGAAGTGCACATGTGGTAAGCACAAGTGCCCATTGCTGCTCGCACTGCTCACCCTCGACTGTTATACCAAGTCTGAATCAACTGGTGAACTGGTACAATGATAACAACCTATCTCTCAATGTGGAAAAAACAAAAGAGATGGTTGCTGATGTCAGGAACACACCAGCCAACCACTCGCCTCTGCTCGTCAGTGGTTCCAGAGTTGAGAGGGTCAAGAGCACCACATTTCTCTGTGCATCTCCAACAACCTCACCTGGTCCCTCAACACCAACTCCTCTTGCTGAGACTGAAAAGAGCCAGCCAACCACCATCCATCCTTACCACCTTCTACAGAGGCGAGTGTCTAGAAAGTGTCCTGACTGGCTGTATCACTGCGTGGTATGGTAGCAGGAAAGAAGTGGAACACAAGACCCTGCAAAGTGTAGTTAGAACAACTGAGAAGATATAGAGGTTTCTCTTCCCTCCATCGAGGACATCTTTCAGAGGCCCCTGTGCACACAGAACCTCTTCCATTGCAAAGGACCCCTCCCATCCCTCACATAGACTGTTTGCAAGGTTTGAATGAGGTTGCTATCTGGGTGATGCCTAGAAATCCCTGACATGTTCACTTTAGATAAAACACTTAATGTTTTCAAAGTATGTGCATTGATCTGGTTTAGAATTTGGATAGTCAACTAGTAGAAAATCATTATGATGGAGCATATTAACCAGTTTGCAGTTATTTAGAAGAATCCAGCAAAGCACCTCTGCAAGGTTTCAAATATTGCTACGACAACCAAAGACGAACCCAACTGAGAAATATTTTTGTCTCCATTTAATACCAAATAGATGCCACTGTGAAGGCATACCTTTAAATGTGTCTGGGATATCTGCCTTAGCTCACCATGCACCCCTACCTGTGTTCTTAATAAATTCAATGGCATTGTCAACAGAGACATAAAACAAGAGGAAGGATGCCAAAGGGAGGAGACTTTTGCATTATTCTGTTTTGGGCTTCATTATTGTGAGGAGCAGATAAATCAATGATCAGATCATTTTTCTCAGAATATCGCTATAGAGTAGCTATACCTATAAGAGTAATGTGGGTAAAATACACTTTGTGGGAATTAAATGTGAGACCAACTTGAGAAAAGTAAAGAATATGAAGCAATTATAACAAAGACATCAAACCTCATCTCAGGAGAGATGGATAATGCATTTTACATTCTTACCGTTGATCAGCAGAGTAGAGTCCATCTTTGAACTCTAGAGGTTTGCCCATAGACCAGTCACTCTTGATGGACACACAGCTGGGTTCAGGACCAAAACCAGGTCCAGGTTCAGGTCCAGCAGAGTCTGGTGTGTGCTGCTGCTCTGGACTTCAACACAACACACA
>NW_023340246.1:22699123-22699307 GCF_004916995.1 Morone saxatilis | reverse complement strand
TGATTAAAAGTTGTGCTATTTGCAGAGCAGTTTCACTTGAGCAGGCAGCTGCAGTTATCGAGCAGGCGCACGCAGACACCCTGCACAGAGCTCAGACCAAGGGAAGTGGGTCAAATGGTGCGTGTCTTGGCAATGGATTGGCCAGCAGGGTCCTGATACAAAGACACACTTACACACACACACA
>NW_023340246.1:22698697-22699084 GCF_004916995.1 Morone saxatilis | reverse complement strand
CACACACACACACCAGCTTGTTTCTCTTCAGCCTGTTTGGAGGTCTGTCTGACGAATAGGTCAGCCCTCTGAGGGGATGAGAGAGAAAAGCTAGCCAGAGAATGAGCAAAATTCATCATGTGCCATCGACTACTCGCCTCTTCCATTCTCCCACTTCCCTGATTCTTTCACCCTTTCCCTTTCTTCTCTGTATTTATCTGTCTTTCTATCCCTCTGCTCTTCATTTCCCCTTTCTCCCCGTGTTTGTATCTTCTCACCTTTCTTTCCTGTCTTCCTCCAGAGTCCAAAGCTACAGCACTGTTTGCTGTTTCTATTGTGACATCCTGTCCTAACTGTCTGTAAAACCACTGTCAGGTCTCACACATACAGTAGCACACACACACACAC
>NW_023340246.1:22697509-22698637 GCF_004916995.1 Morone saxatilis | reverse complement strand
CACACACACACACACCTAGAGCTCTGTGTGGTGCAGCTGTGGTAGCGAGGCCTCCTTCCTCTGCAAGGTTTGATTCCCAGCATGAAGAACAGGGATCACTGCAGAGATCCAATGTGTGCATCATGTCCCCCCTCTTTATCTCTACATCTCGCTCTATTTTCAACCCTCTCTCACAATTCTTTTTCCCTTTCAGTGTTATCTTTCTCACCGACTTCTCTCCTAATTTTCCCCTAATGCTGCTGTTGCACTGCATGAAGGTACTCACAGCTGTGGAGAGCACTGCCTGTAAAGCACGGTGGAATAAATAAACTGAGATACACTTACCGCTGTGTGCTGGAATCTGCCATCACCATGGATACTGATAGTCCTCGCTTGCCCAGCTGTTGATTTACTGTATATTGTTGTTACCATAAACATAACCCCAAAACAGTGAGCATATGATACAAAATAATCTGTGCACTCATTTTTTTTTTTTTTTTTTTATCATTGAAATTGCATAGACATGACAGTGGCTACAGCTCATGTCAGTTTGGTAACAAAATTCGTTTTTCTTTCCTATTATTCATTCAGATATTTCCACATTGACACCTCTAGTTATATACAGTGTTTCTTTCTTTCATTCTGCCGTCTTATCTGTTTCTTTCTCCTCTACCTTTCTCTGTTATTTGTTTAGTCATTAATTCTCTGTTGCTTACACTTTGGGATCAACACACACACACACACACTAACTTAAAATTAATGGAAGTGGCTTCCCCGCAGCAGTTTTTCTTAGTTCAGGAAAACTGGTGTTGTGATTTTCTTCTCATTTGATTAAGGATCTCTAGTAATCTCTAGCAGCAGTCATGGTGACGGACGTAAGTAGCAGGCTCACCAGATGACATTAAATGTTGCAGGCTGCAATGCCCTTAAGGTAGCCACTTATCCGGCTTTAGCAGCATTAGCATCAAGTTGGAGCTGGCCCGCACCTTGTGCTTGTCCTCCCAGGATTAGCTTAATGTTAGCGCAGAGGTTCGCAGCAGCACAAGTGGCTCACGCCTTAAACTCAGCTTAATTAAATGTCACTGCACACATAGAAAAACAATACAGTACATTTTCATTATAGTTCACGTGTGTGTGTCTGTGTGTGTG
>NW_023340246.1:22690993-22697489 GCF_004916995.1 Morone saxatilis | reverse complement strand
GTGTGTGTGTGTGTGTTAAAAAAGGATCTACTCAGTCCAGCCTCTTTCCCATTTAGTGTTCCTGTCCATAAATCACCTCCAGCACCAGCAGCCGGGGGAATACCTCATTGGGAATGTGGAATATTTAGCTTCCATACAGAGTCTATTGAGCATGTGTGTTTTGGCAGAGCCGGGCTATTTCAGTAGCAGAGACGGATATTAAAGTTAAGTGTGCTTGGTGATGCATTTTCTGCAAATGAGATTGAGATTGTGCTAAAGCACAAAAGGTTATGTATATGATGTATATTTCTCTGGCTGAATTCAACCTTCAAGATCTCAGAACAACAACAGCTGGTGGAAGAAAGAGTGAGAAACTGCTCTGTGGAAAATCTGAATGAATGGATCAAAGGATTGAGAGATTGAATAAGAGGACAGCAGCGAGATATATGGGATATGCTATGTTCAGATGTTCATTCTGGAGCCAAATCCTTGTTGTTTATCAAATCTATTCTGTAAGATTGACTGTCTGGACTCTTATTTGCATGTAAAACTTGTCAGATTTGTGTTCAGGCAACATGAAGTGTTCTCCATCTGTTGCTGTGTTGATGAGGTAGGCATATTAAGTAGTGGTGCCTTTTTAGATTGCACAATATCAATGTCATTTTCTGAAGGTATCTACAGGTATTAAAAAGCATTTCACTTACTCAAGCATGTCTTAAAGGTCACTTAAAGTGTAACATTTAAGAGCACTAGTTGGCAAGAAATGAAGTATAATAATTCCAAGTAGTAAATTAATCGCAATTAAGGCATTTTTATCTATCTAAATGTCCCTTGATTTCTTCTTTGTCCCATTATTTTTTCCTCATTTTTAATGCTTTATCAACATGGAAAAGTGGATCGGCTTGCTTTGTGCAAATGTTGTTTTTATTGAAAATACTGTATATACTGTAGTGTTCAATTTCAATTTCACACTAACATTCTCACTTGGAGCAAAAAATCTCTCACACAATGTAACACTGTCCTATCAATAAAAGGCGTGAAAAAAAATACTTTGAGAGCGCCTTGCTTGACGAGGGCGGAGAATCGCATCAGCTGTCAAATCTGACCTGACGTGCTGCGATGATAACTCAGTCACAATGACCTAAAACCACACAGATCCTTGGCTTGTCCAATGAACCATTTGTAACTTTTTAAAAAGTAAACTTTCCGTTCAGAATATTATTGGCAATTCATTTCGGCGTCTTGCGCTCGCTACCACCAAAACGACGTCTACTACTCTAAACAAGTTGTGTCGGCAGGCCTGTTGTTTGTTTCTGGGTCTAGCTAGATCCGGTGTGGTTGTAGTTTTTCTCAACTTAACTAGTTGTTGCAACAGCATGGAAAAAAAATACAAAGGTGTAGGCCACGTACACAACACTTATCGCGTTAATCACGCGATAAAAAAATTGACGCTGTTAAAATGGGTTTGCGCTAACGCCGTTAATAACACGTTTTAACTGACAGCACTAAATAAAATACAACAAGAAAATAAAATACTTAGGTAAAAAGATAAACGATAAATAGGTAGGTAAGGTGCAAAGAAGTTGTAGTTGCAAGACGGTGGTAACAGTACTGCTGATATGACGGTGGTGTTATTGCTAATAACGTTATTGTTATTGTAAGGTGACATTGTAGTAACCAGTAGTGGAGACTGATATAGCAGTTCTATTGTGCAAATGTATTCAGAAGGGCTCTTTCTTAAACAAATAACTTCAGTAAGGAATATTAAATATTCTTTAACATGTCAAAGGACCAGTGTGTAGGATTTAGTGGCATCTAGTGGTGAAGATTCTGATTGCAACTAACTGAGCACACTGGGAATTAACAAACCCTACAAAGGCAGGCAGTCAGCATCAATAAGTGATTTTCCTTTTTTACATTTCAGCTTGACAAAGCGGTGTCACAGACCAAGACAGTGAAATGTCTCCAGTTGGGTAAAACCGTCAGAGACCCAGCAGCTGGCACCAGCTGTCTGGTGGCTGGATGGGGGAAAACGAACAATGTTGGCCAGAAAATGTCTGATGTGCTGAGGTCTGTCAATGTGACTGTGATTGACAGAGTGCAGTGCAACTCTGGTGAATATTACGGCCTTAACCCTGTTATCACCAGTGGCATGATATGTGCTGGTTCAGATGGTAAAAACCAGGCTGATACCTGTGAGGTAAGTACCACCTTAAAGTATCACCACACAGACAGGAAGCAGAGACAGTTTTGGCTTCTGGGACTCAGTTGGCTAATTCTAGCTGCACAAACTAACTAGCTAACGGCAGCTAATATTAGGTTTCTGCTTTTAGCAAGTCCATCAGGAAAGTTCACCTCGGACGTCAAACTATCCTCTGTTCGTCTCTAAGGTTGTTAAATGTACGGTGATAAAGTTGTGATTTTGTTCCAGTGAGAAAATAAGTGTGTTAGTGTTTTTGTACAATTGATAAAGATAGTTGTGGTTTTCTACGAGCAATAAAGTTTATAACGCTTATGTAAGCATGCGTCACATTTTGTTTTTCAGGAGAATTGGATTTTGATATAAAAATAAAAAGATATTGATTCTTATATGAAGGATGATGTAATCTAAAAGGACTACTTGACTACCTGTGCCTACAAATAACGTGTCACATATATATTGTCTCTCTAGGGGGATTCAGGAGGACCACTGTTATGCAATGGAGAGCTAGTTGGAGTTACTTCTTTTGGACGGAAGTGTGGCCAGATTAAAAGGCCAGGAGTGTACTCTTTTCTCTCACAAAAACAACTCAAATGGATCAAAAAGACTTTGGAGAAGTCTGAAATATAATGAGCCCTCCCTGTTAATTATTATGCATATACTATATAAGATTTCTAGCCCAACCCAGCCATTTGATTCATGATGATATTTCACCACAGAGAAAGTCACTGCGGCTGCACATATGAATTCATAAAAGAAGTTGCTATTGAGGAACTATTACTATTGGGTAGTGTTGTAACAAATTCATGCAGGGGTGGTTTCCTCCAATGTGACTTGTTTATTGTTTTTTTTTTTGACATTGTGTCACTTTATATTGTTGTTCATTCAGTTTTTATTTGTTTGACTGTGTACTTTTGACTTTGCTTGTTTAGCTTCCTCAGCACTCAAAGCAGTTTCTGTATCAATGCATCAGTTCCCCTTTTACAGATAAAAAGAAATATGACTTGATTTACAGTTTAATTTTATAAAGAAAAATGTGATTGTTTCATTTAAAAAAAATGTGATTTTATATGAAATATAAATGTAGTTGAACTACCAGCAAGCTATTGCAAAATGTAGTTAATCACTTTTTATTGCCAATGTGTGAATGGGTTGTTCTTCAGGCCATGTAAAAACAAAAGTCAGCTCACACTTACAGATTGATGACCGACTTAAAGACATAAACTGGAGGGATCAACACCACCATCCTGGAGGGGTCGAGCAGGCCTGTACTGTTCTGTGGGTGTACGCCACACATGCACTTGCCAACTTGTCAGGAATGTGAGGAAGGATGACTCTCAAAAGTTCATTTATCTTTGTAGTGAGGGGTTTATGTACTTCAATCTTTCTGTTCTATTAAAAAAACAAAAGATCAACATCAGTTTTTGTGCTTTTATTAACAAATATGTATATGTATTTTTAAAGTGAAGTCATAATTTATTTTTCTTTCTAAATAACAACAATCTTTCCACATACTTCTGGTGCACTAGTAACCCCAAGGTATGAGTACTTGTTTTTTCAATCATACTTTTTGTTGTTTCCTTAAGAAAGGTGACACAACAACTTAAACCATTACAAATAAAGTAACATGTAAATCTAATAACAAATAACAGAATATGAGATAAATGAGGGATAAAACTTAGAATAAATAAATAAAACAAAAAATGAATAAAGAAAAACAGAAAAAGGTCCTATGATCATGTGATGAGCTCGCATAATTAACAGCAGTTTCCATGATCTCACAGTATCCTACGCACACAGACACGTGCACATGCCGTGCGTTACGAGTACTGCTAAAATAAAACCAGGCCACAGGAAAATGTGATTTTTTATTAAAGCTGTACACCAAAATGCAATTTTTTTAAGAAAAAAGCAAAACACAAAAGTGACATTATTCAACCAGAGAAGCTTTAGATGTTGCTAAAATGCTTTGTCATTTCAACACAGAGAACATGAACCAAGATCTGGACCACAATGAAAAGTGTACTTACTAAGACCAGACCACAAAGGGCAAATTCCCACAGCGTATATTAAGACCCCAAACAGGAAATATGCAACATGTCACAATGTTGCATAAGTGCCTTTATTCAAATATAGAAGGAGACATTAACAGTCATCAAACATGTCCACTTGAAATGTAAATGTTTACCATTATCAAAGTTGGCACAGTAACATTTTTTTAAATAAAGGTCTTTATTGGCAGTTTGATTAAACATATAGAAGATATAAATCGTTTGTAGTAGAACAACCAAGATATTCAGGACCAAAAGTCTGTCAGCTGTGGGAATATCCACCACATATGTAAATGGTAAGCTGGAGATTTGTTACAGGTGTCGCTTTTATCAGAAAATATCCTGATATTAAATATTTAGCGCTGGTGAATGTGCTTTGTGAAGCATCTTGCACTGCAGTAGTGTCTGATAACCACATGGATGAGGAATCCACCACATGTAGTCACTCCACTAGTCATCTGAGAAGTCTTGTGCCCAGGAGCCTTTCAAGGCTACAGTGGGGAACTAATTTAGAGACTCAATTGACTGATTCAATATGATCTGCTTTTGAGTAAAATCAAGGATAAGAAATTGGTCAGATTTCGGATTTGAAAATTCGGAAAGTTGGGTAAAATTGTTTTGGCTATTAGGGAAATGATGTTAAGATGAAAGGGATGAAAGAATTCCTAAACCTCGCCCTTTTTTGCTCTGTGCGCCAATAATAAAGCCTTTGTCAACATCCTCCTTTCCTGTAGATATGCTATAGATATGGTCTTTGTCCTGTATCTGCCCTGTCCTCTCTAACTTAGTATTATCATCAAATGGACTCTCTGAAAGACAATTAGTGTCCAATCATTGACGAGTATAAACACAACAAAGTTGTAAAGGCAGACTACTGAGTAGATAAGTCTCTGTCAACATTCAGAAGTGAGGTATTTGCTTACGTATTTTTTGTCATAGAACAAAACGTGAAAATCTCTTAAGCTTGTGTTAACCAGAGGGATGTAACGAATCAATAACAAACAGCAGGTTCAGTTTAACAGCTTCAATTCATAATCATTGTCTTTATCTCTAACTGCTCTGTTTCACTGCTGCACTGACCTTCACTGGTAATATCTTCAATGGGACTTTATCCACAGTCCAAATATATGGAAACATCCTCTCAGTGAAGGTGTGTATGTGTGTGTTAGTATCAGGATCAGAGAACGACAGCTTTCCTCTGTTCCAGTCCAGATTCACTCTGATCCTCTGGAGCTTCTTCTGAACTACGAGATCAGTGGTTTCAGAGGGTGGTGATTGTGCAACGTAATCACCTCCAAATAACTTTATTCTCCATAATCCTCTTATGTCTCCCTTTCTCTGGACAGACTCTGCTAACACACCCAGTTCCCAGTCTGTACTGTCTCCAACCTCGACATCCCAGCACATTTTCTTCTTCCCACCCTCATCCCTACATGGAAGCAAATTATATGGTCGTCAACAGGCAAAAAGTAATTTATGAAGAGTTTTATCTATTTTGCACAGCAGCTGTTATTGTAGTTTTGGTTAGAACTTACTGATCACAAAGCAATGTATAAGCCTAACCCTCTCTAACTTTCTTTTTTTCTCATAATGTCCTTGGATATTTCCTGTTTTTGATACCTGTATTTGTGACCGTTAGTTGGGCTCTTTTTATCTATGTTTTATAAATGTTTCTTGTATGCAGTGGTTTTGTTTCCTCCCCTGAAGACAACAGCATATTCAGCAGAGGCCCATCTGACAGGCCTGCCACCCTTCAACACTGACTCACCTGAAACAACCAGTAAAAAGTTTGTAGTCTTCATCACTACAGGCGACTATAAAAGAAGACATTATGATTCAGAGTCCACCTTCTGACTCTGATTTTTTTGTGTTTCAGCTTCACCAGAGACAAAATGCAGACCACATTTAAGTCCACGGCCCAACACACAAGAGGACGCAGTTAAGGAGCATTTAAGAAACTTCAACAGTTTCTAGAAGAAAGAAGAGGAGGCAAGCGGGCTGCACTGAGGGAGGAAGAGTTGCAGCTGCACGGAAAGAAGATCAACAGCGCCCCCTGCTGAGGACACAGCTGCTCCTCAGTAGCTCTTGTGAGACAAGGCAACACCTGGGCAACCTGACCTTAAACATCTGAACAAGATGAAGGACATGGTCTCCTACAACTCGATTCTGGACCAAACACTGCTGGTCCAGACTCTCTAAAAGAGCTGACCAGCTGTGGACGTAAAGGTCTGTTTGGTCTCTGAGGCTTTAACTCAGGGACTCACGC
>NW_023340246.1:22687776-22690893 GCF_004916995.1 Morone saxatilis | reverse complement strand
CAGCGGCCTGGGTTCGAATCCGACCTGCGGCCCTTTGCTGCGTGTCATCCCCTCTCTCTCTACCTCCCCTTTCCTGTCGATCTTCAGCTGTCACTATACAATAAAGGCATGAAAAGGCCAAAAAAAAAAAAAACTTGGATACAGGGCAGAGGTCTGTACTGTCTGTTTGATTCATATAATAGTAGCAATAATGCTATTATTATTATAGAGTGAAGAGTCTCCACGTGCAGCAATTTTACTGTGTTTGCGTTTTGTCTTTTTCTTTCCTCTTTTTAATTATTCACTTTTATTCCTAAATAGATAAAATAAATAATGGTGATAAAACATACTAATCAGAGGTTTTAATTTAAAGTTATCTTTATGCAGCTGCTCTCAGACCCTCTTCATGCTGTTTAAAAACTAAAAGTTACCTCTCTAAATGTTTTTGTTCTGCACTTTGGAACAACTAAAAGACTTGTGAGGACTTGAGTTTATACTTTACAAGCATTACGTTTTCTATATATAATAATGAAATGTTGTAAATTAACAAACCTGGCAACTTGCAAAAATTCTGAATGTATCAATAAAATGTTCACTTACAATTTCAATTGTTTTCCACCAACATAGTAATCTTGCAATACTATGCACTCGTAGTGACTACAGCATTATTCAAAAGTCAGCAGTGAATTGTTTCGATTCACTTTTTGAAATGTATAATATTTCACAAGGTGCTTTTGTTACAGGAGAATTATGTCTGTCCGTCTCATTCTTGTGATTGGGATATGTCAGGAACGCCTTGCAAAAACGTCCACTTGGACTCGAGAATTTGGTACACAAAGGTCAAAGGTCAAGGTCACTGTGACAAAACACATTTTTGGCCATAACTTAAGGATTGATGACCATACTTAAACTTTTGTTAGACTATGAAAGGTGACACTCTTGACTCAAAGGTCATTGTGACTTCAAAATAGGTTTTTAACCATGATTTAAAAATGTTCATATTTCACACACATCTTGACTGGCACATCACAACTATATAATTGTCTGATTTTATTTGCCTCAGTGCAGTTCATTTGCAACATGTTGTATAGTTACCTTTAGTGTTAAAAAAGGTGCCAGTACCCTAATTCAGCCCAACCTCAACCCTTATTCTGTTGGCGTTTTTATCCATCCAGGACATTTTCAGCACTGTTTTCTCAGTAGTAAGCTGGCTATGTGTTACTGAAGACACAGTTACTTCCAGGTGTTATTCCACAAAGAACCACCCCCTACTCTGCCTCTGATTGGTTCTAACATTTCCTACTAACCATCTCACTCCTCATACCTAAACCTAACCACCAAATCCAACAAAGGCAACGATCATGAGCCAATCAAAGGCAGAGTAGAGCGAAGTCATTGCAGAATACCGGTGGAAAAAAAAGAAAAAGAAAATCCAACATTATGCAGGTTTTTAGGGCTGAAGTACCAGTACTCAGTACCAGTGTGTACCGGCCCATTTAAGGTACTGGTAGGGGTTTTCTCACCGCACCTTAATTATGTATCATTTTAATTGTCTGATTTACCTCAGTGCCTCCTGAAAAGCTTTAAATCCTGGTTTCAACCATGGCGAGGACTTTATAACTTTGTTTTGAAAGGTGCTGTTAACAGTTTAGTCTTATAATTTTAGACACGATGAGATCAGTTGTGTTTCAGTGCATTAAAACCAGAACTTTTCCAAAGTCAGACAGGAAGCTCTCCTCCTGGCCGCTGTCAGAACATACTCCTGTATTAGCACAAACACAGACTCATGTGAGCTGAGCCTCTCAGGTTATTTTGGGGGTCAGCTGTTGTTCAGGACCCTCCTCCTCTTCCTCCTCCTCCTCTCCTTCCTCTGCCTCTCTCTGTTTCTTCTTCACCTCCTCTCCTTCACTCCACTGATCCTGGTAAGACTTTTTTTCATTCTCTTCCCTTTCAGAAATCTGTTGTTTCAGTAAAGAGTCCGTTCAGGTTTGCCTTCACGTAGCGCTGTAGCCAAACTTCAACCCTAGAAGTGTCATCGTTTCTTCCTTCAGTGCATTTGTTTGGGAAAATAAGTTTTGGTTCCTTATAGGCATTAAAATGTCCTGCTGCTTGGTTTAGGGATATGTGCTGATTGACTCATGTGGTTTACTATCATGTACTGACATGGAAAGACACATGGACGTCTTCCATAATGGCTGCCATGATACGATCAGTTGCTTTGTCACTGCCAGTGTCGGTAAGTCTGTAAATATTCTGTGAAGTCACTGTGAAACAATCTGCCGTCACTTCAGCATTTCAAAGCTTTCAGTCACATTAGCAGAAGGATAATACTTGAATTTAAAGGCTATATATATATATATATATATATATTAAGTGTTGAGTGTATATTAATTAGACTTTGCAGCTTAAAGATTTTGTGGCCTTTTGTGCTGTTAGTAGGTTTAGAAGATGGTAACAGTTTTTCTTTTCTTAAAAA
The DNA here is from genome assembly GCF_004916995.1 of Morone saxatilis. NCBI lineage: Eukaryota > Metazoa > Chordata > Actinopteri > Moronidae > Morone > Morone saxatilis. Next base: position 22,688,438 of record NW_023340246.1, on the reverse strand, counting down.
TCAGATTGTAATGGGCCAGGCCTACGAGCATGATCACAGTTTTTTGTTTGAAAGTCCATCCTGGTCCAGTATGCACTTTTCACAGTGTGATCCACCAGTGCACATTCACTGAGAATGGATTTTACAGTGAAGGAGGAGGGATCTGTACAATGTACATAAAACAAGGTTGCTTGTCTTAGACCCTGTAGTTTTCATTTCAGACATAAAGACAATAAGTTTAAACTTAAACAACATAAAAATTGTGACTGTCAGCTCTTTTTAAACACATCAGTCTTCTATATTAACTTTCAGCCTAATATGACTCACTTTGTTATTTAGTTAATTCAAAGCTCTTTTCATGTGGTGTTTCTGTTATTCTGTCCACCTCCTGTTGGATATGGTTTGTGGTTTTCTGAGTATTTATGAGATAGAGATGTGATGACAAGTTATTTATTTTTATGTGGTTGAAATTGAGGGGGAGGGGCTGTGATTGGTTGCGTAACTTAAATGGGTGGAGTTTACATTTTTCTTCAGGGGGTCATTACAGCAGAAGGTTGGGGGGGTGAGGGGGGGTGTATGACATGAAGCAGGTAAACAGACGAGTTAAACAAACACACATAGATTCCCACGTTTCATATGGTATGTGTGTGTATACAGTATGTGTGTGTGTCCACAGTATGTGT
>NW_023340246.1:22685820-22687676 GCF_004916995.1 Morone saxatilis | reverse complement strand
GTGTGTGTGTGTGTGTACAGGCAGCCTTGCGGCGCTCTGATGAGAAGAGGCTGTGTGTGCTGCAGCAGAGGTTGTCCGTCCTGCTGGATGAGCGGCAGCAGCTGCAGGCTGACAGTCGCAGCAGCCTCACAGCTCGCAGCGAACTGGAGACTCTGTGCCGAGAGCTGCAGGGACACTACAGCGTACTGAGGGTATGTGGGTGCTGGATGTACTGCCGTCTGTACGATTACTGGGAGCAGTACTGATGACTGACGTGGTATTTTACATTCTAAGACACTATAAACTGAAGTAGAAGATAAAGTCAGAGCCACTATTGAACCTCTTTTACCATCCATCCTTCCATTCATTGGTCCCTCTCTGTCCTGTTCCCGCCTCCAGGAGGAGACCCTTCAGCGCTGCAAGGAGGATGAGGAGAAGAGGACGGAGATGACCAACCACTTCCAGATGATGCTGACAGAAATCCAGGCTCAGATCGAGCAGCACAGCACCCGAAACGACAAGCTGTGCCACGAAAACACCAACCTGACGGACAAACTGGAGAGCCTCATGAACCAGTGCGAGCTGAGGGAGGAGGTAAGGCGGGTCAAAGGTCAACGTGTTTATAGATTGTAATAAGACATTAATGAGAGCTACTGGTAGGGCTGTACATAAGACACTTTTAATGCACAGTTGATGTTTGAGATGTCTTTATCAATGTGCACTAGCAGGCCTAGTAATTATAAAACTTAATGAAACATAATGTGTCTTTACTGTCACATGTGGTTGCTTTTGTGGTGTGGTGTTATAATAAACTTTATCTTTGGACTGTTGGTTGGACAGAACAAGCTATTTAATTAGGGCTGCAAAAACCATTTTTTTTCATGATTGATTCTTCCTTGTTCTCAATAAACTGATGAGGTTTTGAGTCGATAAAATGTCAAAAAATTGTGAAAAATATCCACTGATGATAACGAAAGCCCAAGCTGACGTCCTCAAATGTCTCATTTTGTCCACGACCCAAAGAAATTCAGTTTACTGTCAAAGAGGACTGACGAAACCATGAAATATGAGCAGCTGTAATCAGAGAATTTGGACGTTTAAAAAAGAAAAAAAGATTAATCGATAGCAATTGATTTAAATTAATAGTTGAAAAATAATAAATTAATCCACTAGTCATTGCAGCTCTAGACTTGGGTTTAAGGATGTTGTGAGGAGTAATTTTTTACTAAAACAATGAGACAATTCAGCCTTAGAAGAAAGTAAGACCTTAGATTTTTCTTCTCTCTGCAGAGCTTGGAGAATATCAACAAGCGCCGCGACCTGCAGCACAAACTGACTGAAGCCAAACTGCAGCAGGCCAACGTTCTGCTGACCGAAGCCGAGGAGAAACACCAGAGAGAGAAAGAATACGTGAGTTCAGATGTTCACTGAAAACAATTAGACGCTGTGTTTGGATAAAGTGACTAGTGATAGCTGCATGTGATGGCTCTGAGCTGGATGTTAAATGTGATCTCCAGAAGTAAAAAGCTAACATTAGTGCTAGAAACAACCAGCCACGGTCACATGACTTCAACATCAGTGCCACTAAACATCCAACTTGTAGTTAAATATTGTCATTAAAATCTACAAGTTGTAAAGTTTGAGTTAGAATAGTTTGCAGGAGTGTAAACACAATGAGGCTGTAAAGGCCAAGTAGTGACTAGATCAGTCTCCTTGTGTTAATAACACAGGTGGGGTATTTACTGACGTATTTTTTGTTGTAGAACAAAACGTGATAATCTCTTCAGGTTGTGTTAACCACAGACCTTATTTCAAACATCAAACCAAAATACCATTCAGAAAACCCATTGACTTTGTTAGCTAAAATGCTAACTCAG
>NW_023340246.1:22685095-22685746 GCF_004916995.1 Morone saxatilis | reverse complement strand
ATTTGTTGTTTTATTTTGTTTTTATTGTATTTCATAAATGTGCTTTAAACTTAATTAGCTGTGATCTTGTTAGAATTAGAGCCATGATTTTATTTGAAAGTTTATTAACATCCATGATTGCAAACATTGATTAGATTTTCTTGTCACATCTTTATTGTTGTTAGATACTATTTGTCTTATTCTATCATCAATAACTCATTAGTTACATTAATGTATGAAGGCCACCCAGATTAACTGTGTATTGTCTCTGTCGCCGTAGTTGCTTAGGGAGGCTATTGACAAAACAAAGAAATGCTTCGCTATGAAGGAGCAGGAGCTGGCCATGAAGAAGAAGGTAAAGATATGTCTGTAATGTGTCTCTGTCTGTTCTCTTCTAACCAGTTACTGGTTCAGGCCGCTGAGTGGAAACTGCAGGCTCAGACATACAGAGAACAGGGGACTGTCATGCAGGCACAGGTGAATATTCACTGACAAAACTAACATGCTGACAACAAGCAGACAGGCAGCAGCAGCAAGGTTGAGGTGAATGTTAGACTCCTGACCAACAATGCCACAAAACGCCTGTAAGGAATCTGGAGGATTTTGAGACATTTCATGTATTCAGTTAAACGTACAATCTGAACTTTCTGCCACTAGGGGGTGTCTCACATC
>NW_023340246.1:22682992-22684995 GCF_004916995.1 Morone saxatilis | reverse complement strand
GTACTGTTGGGTCTCTGTAAATGTTATAAGGAGTTCGGTCTAGACCTGCTCTATTTGAAAAGTGTCCTGAGATAACTTCTGTTATGAATTGGCGCTATGCAAAAATTGAATTGAATTTAATTTAATTGATCATTTCAAGCGTTTTTGTAATTTTGTTGATCCTAAATTGCAGAAAATATAAAACATCTACATTTCAAGGTCCACGGTAATTTCTTACACACTTCTCATTTCCGGTTTGTCAAATACAGCTGCCAGCGGTGTTCAGTTAGTTGCAATTGCCGCTTCACTGCTAGATGCCACTAAATCCTACACACTGGTCCTTTAATCTTGTGCTGTGAATTGACACATTTAGAAAGAAAAATTAAGTATTATTTAAGGAAAACTACCAGATGTTTTTAAATGGAGGCTATAGTTTTTGAAAGTACTTCCTGTTTGCTATTTTTGGAGAGGATTAGAAAATTCCATTACTGTATCTGAAAGCCAAACTAATACCAAATTCTAATTTATATTTCTAGTTTTTTTCACATAAAATCACACTTTCTTTGCTTCTCATTATCTCCATTGTTCCTCCTTCTGTTCCAGAGAAATGAGAAAAACAAAGAGTATGAGCTGTTCGTCCTGAAGATTCAGAAGCTGGAGAGGTTGTGTCGTGCCCTGCAGGAGGAGAGGGTTGTCCTCTACAACAAGATCAAGGATGTCCGCCAGGCTAACTTGAACCTTCCATCAAAGGTCCTTGTTGACATCCCTGACACTGAGGATGCTGATAAATCTCCCCTGCTGAACCCTGAGGAGCTGCAGGAGATCCTGGAGGAGGACCCTGTCCTAACGGAGGACATGAACCGTCTTAAGGAGCAGCAGGCTAAGCTGCAAGAGTTTGCTTCCTCCCTGTTTGCCACACCCAGCGACAATGAGGAAGAGGTCAATGATGAAGTGGACCCTAAAGAAGACATGGTGGCTTCTGCGTTTGATCACTTCAAAACCAAAACTCAGGTCAAAGAGGAGGCAGTTTCAGCCCCTGAGCAGGTGGAAAAAGTAAAATCAGAGGCAGCAGAATCGGTTCTCCCACAGCCAGATAAAGTTGAGGAGGTTCCAAAGCCAGCAGTGTCGCCACCAGAAGCTCCAACACCCGTGGAGAACACTTCTGAAATTATACCAGCAGACGCAAAACCGCAGGTTGAGGATAAAGAGGTGCAACCAGCTAAACCAGATGAGGAGATCCAACAGCAACCTTCTGAACCAGTACCAACATCAGAGCTGGAGAAAGTCAAGATCAATCCAGCAACAGACCCAAAACCAGAAGCAAAAGAGGCAGAGGTCTTGGTTGAGGCCCGTGAGGTCAAACCAGTGGTCCCAGTGGAAGATGAGAAGGTCCAGGCTGAACCAGTTCAAGGACCAGAAGCGCCAACCAAGTCAGAGTCAGCTCCAACCTCTGAAAACTCAGCTACAATGACCGCCTCTTCCAATGCCGACTCCTCTAAGAAGCAAACACCAAAGAAAAAGAAGAAGAGGAATGGAAAGAATGCTAGTTAAAGTTTAGGATGTGCAGAAGGTGTGTGTGTGGTGTTATTTGGGATAGTGCGTGTCTTCGTAGCAGAAATCATACAGTGCTTTAGCTCTTTTTGTAAAAGTTAAAATCTTTGGTTTGTCCAAACTGGTGCAGCTGACATGTTGTCACAGTCGCTATCTCAAGATAAGACAAATAAACCAACTGTATTTTACAGTTTGAATGTCTAAATTAACATTTAGTTTGGTCTGAAAGAGGGAATGAAACGTCTTCCTCAAGTGTAACAAAGTCTAAGAAATATTTAATGTTAAAAAAAGGTGAAAAAACGTTTTTGCCTTCAAAATCAAAATTCCAAAAGAAATCCATTGGTTGCATCTATGCTGGTAAAATATCAGTGTCTCTTTTAAACTATAAGTCACAATGCATTGCAACAACTCCAATAAAGTGATTTTTTGACAATTTTACAACTTTTGTGTGTTCTTTTATTCCATTTTGTTAA
>NW_023340246.1:22675577-22682952 GCF_004916995.1 Morone saxatilis | reverse complement strand
TAGATTTGAGCAGCTTATACTTACCTTCAACTACACATTCATACATCCTGCATCCATTGGGACTGTTGGTTGTGCACATCCTCAGGAATGAACCTTTTTACATGAACCCGTGGTTAAACAGCAAGTGCGTATATGTCCAGCTAAAGCATCAACAATCTTATAACTTTCTTTTATGTACACACCTTTCTTTTACTGCCATAATCATTAACAGTTCTCTACTTGTGAGGGCATTCATTAACAAACTGTATTCCCTACCCCCAAACCTGGCCTGAACCAAATTCTGACCTTAACCATTAAACTAAGTATTAATCCTGAAAACCGGACAAAATGTCTTCACTCTTCAAGAATGTCCTCACTTCTAAGGTGTAAAACTCAGAATGTTCCTCTCGAAGATAGAAATACAAGAACACACACAGATTGCAGTGTGGGCTGCCTGCAGTTTAATACAACAATACAATGTAAATATAGACACAGACAGATAAATTATTATTATTAGTAAGACTCCATTTAGAAATTAAGTGTAACACCACCTAGCTCAGCATCTCCACTAGCTAGAGTTGTTTCTCTTCACAGGTGAAGGGTTGGACAACCAACAATAAAATGCAGTATCATCTTACAGCCACTAGATGGAGACAGTATTCTTCATATTACATCCTTGTTACATGAAGTGTTCCACTGATTTTCAAAGCATTTAACGTTGTTATACTTTATTTTGCTCCTGAACTAGTTTTCTCTTTATCACTGAGCTGCAGAGACCTGAAACATTAACCACAGCAGAGTTTGTGCCTTGTCACGAGTTTCACTGAAGTTTACTAAATATATGTAACTTCCAAACAAACCCACAGCCTCTATATTGTCGATTAATAACTTTATGTTGTGTAATTTTCTTAATATTAATATGACAGTTTTATTTGCTATGAATCTAAATATGAGTTGTGATATTTCACTTTGAAAACAGTCAAAATGTAGAGCTAGGAAACAACAGTTGACACAACACACTCACTTCAAGGTCCATTTAGCGGTTCTAATGCTTTTGATCACACCACATAATCTCATCAGACGATGTCTACTCAGTTGTTATGTAAATGTAGAAGCTCAAATTTCCATTTTTCTCTTCTAGTCTTCTTGGGACGAGTCCATCTGCTGATGAAGATCATATGATATCATCAAAGGCTCCAGAGCAGCTAATAAATTAACCTTGAGGTGAAATTGTTATATCAAACTGCTGTTTCTAAAGGTCAAGAATGAATTCTTTGAAGCTGGACAAGCAATCGTCATAATAATCTTTTTTCCTCATGACAACTGGGCAAATTCTATCTGCTGATGATGATCATGTGATACAATAGAAAGTGCCAGAGCAGCTACTAAATTAACTTTTGGGTGAGATTCAAATTAAAATCAAAATGTAGTTAACAGGGTTTTTCTGGAAGAGAACAAAATATCTGTTGTGTGGAAGTGTGGTTACCTTGTACATAATTTATTAAAAACTATCAAACCATCAATTTTCTGACATTTAGTGGAAAGTTTCCGAGTGAGTAAATTCTCTTTTCCACAGCGATTGTAAAAACTTTTGGGCTGAACACAAAAGAATTAACTTTTAACATGAAAATGACATAATTAGCTTTCAGAGTCTTAAATGTCCAGTGTGTAGCATTTATAACACCCTCACAAAAATCTCAAACCCTCTATCTAGATCGAGTGTTTGGATTGTCTGTTCTGGGCTACTCTAGAAGTATCACAAATTCCTCCTCTCCATCATTGCATTTAAACACAGGTGGAATTAATTTAAAAATCTATTATTTATGATAGCATAATATGTTCAATAGATAATAAGCTAACATATTTTATAAAAATAAAAATGATATTTTTAGAGACTGAAAGGAGAATTACAACCCACAGTGACATGATTGGAATATTTTCACAGATTCAGAGAGTAAAAACAAGTTTTAATCTATGGATTCATATAAACTAACTGAACTATTAAACTAAGTGTTCTCATTTAAATTTAGAGGTTTTTTTTATTCTGGTGACAGCAGCTGTTTGTTGTACATATCTCTGTTATTAATTATTCATGATAATTTGACAGAGCTCCAAAATACACAATGTTCCATCCAGTAGTTTTCAGTAGTGTGTCACAGCTCTCGTTTTAGCTCGCTGACATTATCTGTTACTTTATCGGTTCATTTTCAGGACAAACAGGACAGGATGCGTTGCTAATTTGGGACTGTCCCATATTTTTCAGGAGAAATGGAAAAAGAGGCGCTTTTCAGAGCAAGAAAAAAAGAAAGTGGATTATTAGAGTATTGAGAAAAAAGAGGAAACAGTTGAAAAGTACAAAGGATTTCTTAAATGTAAGATAAGAGCCTAATGGAGAGAGGAGGAGAAGGGGGACTGAGATATGGGAGAGGGGGATTTGAATCGAGGCAGTTTTTTTGAAGTGTTTCGACCTTGTGACAGAAGATAAGAGTTGACTTAATGAACCTGTGTGGATCTATGAGGGATCTGAGCAGAGACCATTACCATATTATAGGTTAGTTTAGAAATAATCTTGCCCTGAAATTAAGTTCATCATCTTCAACCAACCAGGGCAGCAAATAAATATCTATAGTTATTATAAGTAGTTAGTATGACGCTGGGAAATCGTATAGGGTATTTGGTATGAGATAAATTCCTTTTTATTTCAAAATTCGTTTGTTTTTGGATGATTTAATTGTTGGGTGGAATTTGGGGGTTAGGGTTTTTTAGGGTAAAATTAAGAGAATAATAGCTCAACCCGTAGGACTCTCACATTCTTGTCACCTATTTAACATAAATTACCCATTTACCCGCATTTAGGTAAACCAAAGGTCAACTTCTGTAGCTTGTCGGAAGTCAGAATATTGAGATACTGTTCAAATCCTGACAATGTAAGGAACCAATGAGCAACTGCAGGTGGAAAGAGTATAAAGCTGCCCTGAGTCTTTTACACTCCTGCCTATCTGCAGGAAACATACATGACGCCTGCCTCCATGCAGGAGGCAAGTTTCTCGTGTGCTGGTGATTAAACTTAAGCCGAGCTGCATTTTCACCGCCAAGAGCCTGAAACATGTGGGAAATTACACTGACAGACAGAAAGAGAAGACAGGCGTTAATGTTCTACCTTCTAACCTTTCTTTAATCCACTCAGGCATCAAAGTCTTTACTAATACACACACACTCTCTCTCTTCTGCTGTTGGAGGCCTTCATTGACAAACCTTCATCCTCTATCCCTAAAAAATAACCAGCTTTACTTACCCCACACAGCCAGGACTATGTGGATTCAGACAATTTTAAGTAATAACATCCAAACACTTCATTCAAACCAGAAACCAGACAGAAATAAAATAAAACGCACCAAAGCCGTGATTAGTCCTTCCACTGTTCCAACAATCATTAATTCTGGTTTGAGGTCGAGCATCAGAGAGTCAGTGCGGAGAAACAGCATATTTTAATGTCTGACTTTATGTCAGTGAATAAAACTTCTTTGAATATGTTGTTGGGAACTGAATTACTGTGCAAATACACTCCTCGTGTGATCTTCATCAACAAAGACTTAAACCAACATGTAGACAAGAAAACAGCCCATCTCTGTGATTATTTACACATCAATCGTGTCCGTGGAGGCTAGGATTTTAGATCTGAAGGGAAGCACTGAATGATATTACAGCAGTGAATCATTAGCTTGTGGATGACTCTCAGTCTCACGCTCTTTCCTCAGAGTCCAAAGCTTAATCACAGTTTAGACGTAAACAGGCTGGGGTATTTCTCTCTCTAGCTGCTTCTTTTTGTTTATTAATATCATTTCGTGTGTGCTGCCGCTTGATACAATCAACTCCAGGCTCAGCCTTTTGAAGAAGTGAAAATGTCCCAAAATATCTTCACTTTAGGAATCCACCCTCAAACCGAACCCTGAAAGAACTCAAAGAGCATCAAATAACATTTATTCTGTTGTCTCGTTCTGCTTCATTTAGAGAGAGAATTTAGAGAAGCTGTTTTATGTTCTTCTTCCATCCTGCGTGTCCATGGATGAAGGCAGAGCTGTGTGTTGAACAGAAAGATTAGCTCACATCACACACATTCACCTCTGTCAGACTCATGTTTGCGTCTGACGGCTGCAGAGGAAATCCATATCACACTGGGGGAGCTGTGTGTGAGCGATGTCTTGTACTTCTATCTTTGTGACGACCAGAATGAGTTTTAAACTGAAAGTGTGGACATGTCTCCTGGAAATCATATATAGTGATATTTACTTCGGATTTGTCTTGACGATTCAGTTTTTTTAACAACACAGTTGATGTCAAGACAATGTTCTGTAGTAAAGGTTCTTTCAACAAAAAAGTGTCAAGCTGCTAAACCTGGTCTAGCTCCGGTTATGGCACTACACCAGTGCTGCCCAGGCCTGAAAGCTTTCTCCTCTCGGTGGTCCAAAGCTACTGCAGTACCAGTGTGAACACCAACACTCCTGATTTTAATGAAATTTGGTTTGTTATAAAGGTGGGACGGTGATACTGGTTGCTAACCCGAATGAAAGACCAGTTACTGAATTAACTCCTACAAGTATCCAGTATCAGTACAATTTCTTACGTTTATAACAAACCAAATTTCATGAAAATGGGATCAGATTAGAAGAGGGATTTTGCCGTCGGGAAGGGGCCTGTGGAGTCTCCAGGCCAAAACCAGCAGGCTCAAGGACAGTTTCTTCCACCAGGCGGTCAGGAGACTCAACTCCCTCCCTGCTCTACCGTCACTCCCCCCTCTGCCCCCTGCCACAGACTCCGACCGCACCAAAACCAAAACCAAAAACTTGCCTCCTGCAAACCAAAAAGTTTTACCAAAATCACTGACATAGTTGGAAAACCAAAAGTTACATTGCAATAACCAGAGTACAGAGGAACCGTTCACCCTGTTACAACTCAGGGCTTACATGGTTTTGGTTTAACTCTTGTCATTTCCTGTTTTATTTTGTATTTCTCCTCTTCCTGTGTCTTGTTTAAATTCACTTCCTGTCTTCCTTCCTCTCACCTGTGTATTTAGTCTTTGTGTTCCCTTGTCCCTCTGTCAGTTCATGGCTACTTGTGTTCCTGGTTGTTTTGTTCTTGTGTTGCTCTGTTGGATTTTTTACTTTTTGCTTTACCTGGACCAGTACCTGAATCCCTTCCTGTCTCCCTACCTGTCCACCTACCTGTACCTGCATCTTCCTGTAAGAACTATTTATATTAAAATCACTAAAGTCATCCTGTTGCCTGTTGTTGTCTTGGGTTTTGGGTCCAATCCTGATTTCCATTTAGCATCAAAATGACAGTTAAGCTGTTACTTAAGGTAGAGAAGTTACATAATGTTGCTTTTAGTGAGTGGTTAACTGGTGAAACTTCAATACACACTATAAATATCTTATTTAGGTATATATTTTGATATATATATATATATATATATATATATTTGACTTGCCTTGCACTCTTTCCAACTATGGTCCACATAAATAAGGTCTCAGGTCCATTTTGGGCTGTGGTCTGCTTACTGTTACGTTTCTATTCTTGTGTTTGTGAATCTGGGGTTTCTGTCATTATTGATGCAGTGTGTAATGGCTCTATTGAGCTGCTTACAGTTCAGTGCACAGCCAATGATGTTCGTCAGGACTGATGGAGACACTATCTGCTGGATGCTGCTGCCTGTAATAAACACAACTGTGGACAAAGACACACAAATATATGAGCAGTATGAGGGCCATGTAGCCTAGAAGCAGACTGTGGTTGTTTTTCTTACAATACCAGATTTTATTCTTTGTGAATTGATGATGATTTGATCAGACAGCTGACTGTGGCTGTAATTTCTGTCTGTCAGACTCTCGGTACAGTGCAGTCTGACATGATGCTCAGTCGTGATCTTTTCCACTGTACCATTTTTCCACTTTAGCGTCAGACACTTTAGCTGTGTCCTATTTCAGTAGCCGCCTCCACCAAAGTCCACATTTACAGACCGAATATGTTATTATCAGTGGACGCGGCTGTCTACATTTTAGCCTTTATGTACTGAAAGAAGTAGCTCATAAATTGTGACAGCGTCTGGGAGTCCTCCTCAGTCACAGTCCTTTCTTTAGCTACTCGACCTCAGGACTCCTGGCTAATCAACAGGAGTTTGCTCAAGGGGCTAGTTTAGAGATAAAGAGGACATGTATTCACAGCCTGTTCTCATTCTTAGGAATACATATCCCATACAGAGGAACAAGGTACTCTTTAGTCACACCTGGAAACAATTGTCTTTTTTCCAAGGCTATCTCCCATTTTGTTGTTTTTCCTGGGAAACTCCTGGCTCCTAATTTACTTGGTCCTAATCATGATCATCATTATGAATAATCATCATACATTGAGTTTGATGTCAACCAAGTTGTCAGACACAAAACAATCCACACACAAGATACAATTAAACCCATCTGTCACTGGCATTCAAGGGGTATGTACACAGCTGCTCTCCCATGTGTTTTATCAGTGTATGATCTTCACTGCAGACGGGAGTCTCTGTAACAGTGACGGACAGATAGATCTGCATAATATTGGCTTGTCTCGTCTTCTGAAACCCAAATATTGGCAGTTATGCCTTGAGTGTCAGTTTGAGACGCAGTTGCCTATCTAACTTCTAATCTTCTAACAACATTATCCATCGACATCAAGTGACGTTGTATAAAGAGCAAGAAAGTCAGAGAAAGGAGGGGGTGGGGTGAAGGGATGGCTCAAACGAACACAGGACTTTCACCCAGGAGAGACCGCTGTTTCATAACTTTTTGCCACAGTAATGACAGTAATTTGTTTTGAATGATTTTAACAGTACAGTGTTGGACTGCCGATCAGAAAATGCTGTCATTCTGGTGAGCATGGACAATGTAGTTTGAAGGTTCGTGGTTACTGTTGTTCCCAACGGGTAAATTTGTTTGCAGTAAAAGACAATTCCTCATTCCTCATTACAAAAATATAAAAACAAAAAAAAGAAATTAATTCTTACAAATATTTCAAGTGTTTCCTGAATGTCTGAATGTCCAATCTAAAGCTTGTCCTCTCTGTGGGTGAGAGTCGAGTCAGCTGAATGACTACATCTCTGTGTTGGAGCTGCTAAGTGTGTGAAATCACTGAGTGTGAATAGTGCTGCAGCAGAAACATTACCGCTGAGGCACCTTAACTGTGACTTTGAACGCTCTTCGTCGGATCAATATTTTACTTCACTGCACCTGCTAGAGGTTTGGGAGGAGCAGCTTTCACACACATTTAAACATCAATGCACCTGGGAATTCATTATTTGCATCAGGACCTTTTGCGTCACCATTTCTTTTACATATTCCCTATGTTTATTAAACTTATAATAGGT
>NW_023340246.1:22675355-22675477 GCF_004916995.1 Morone saxatilis | reverse complement strand
AAATCAAGAAGCTTTGGCGACCCCCTAATTCCACCAGGCGGGCCGCAACGCATTCAGCCTCAGAAGCGTCTCTCTGATTCTGTATTCGGCCCAGTTCAGCCGTGCTGTTCACTGGGAGCTCC
>NW_023340246.1:22674845-22675331 GCF_004916995.1 Morone saxatilis | reverse complement strand
GTCTGGCAGAGTCAGCTAATGGGGCCACTATAGTTGCATGGCGAGGGGGCCGTACCGCACATCCAGCGCTATTGGCTACTTCAAACGGCTATCAATAACTATATTTTTGTACCTTTATTCAACCAGATAAGTTAATTTAGAACCAATTCAATCAATCAGAAGAGATTTGAAGCGGAGAAACGATATCAGAAAAGAAAATATCGTGATACAGTATTTCGGTATTTTCTGCCCTAGCAGGCAACAGCAAATAACGCTCTGTTTTTTATTTCATGGGGAGTTGACTTTTAGTTTCAAAAGGGACACGAACCCCGGCCGTCTTCCCAGCAGGCCTCTGTGGGTTGAGTGAGGCAGCCATCTGAGTGATCACTCAATGGTCAACTCACCTGGTCTCCACACCTGTCTCCGTCCTGCAGCTGAGTAAACTGCTGAACTTTTATGGAGTTTGTTTGAGAAATGAATGAGATGCTGAGATAAAGGCCTACTGTG
>NW_023340246.1:22674505-22674793 GCF_004916995.1 Morone saxatilis | reverse complement strand
CCCGACCCTCAGGTTGGGAACCTCTGCACTGAAGGGTACCTTGTGTGTCGGTATGAGACACAGAGGGGAGCCACGAGATGGTTTCAGTGATATTATTGAGTCTACTCACCGATACCATGAACTTCCATTAAGGACAATCAGTGTTTTTTTATTTTGACAAGAAGTCAAAAAGTCAAATTGAAGTTTTTTTTCCCTGGAGGATGATAACGATCTCTGCCACAGTGATGAAACATTCAGCTTCAGAGAGCAGGAACACCTCCTCTTCTTCACACACACTCACACACACAC
>NW_023340246.1:22666435-22674461 GCF_004916995.1 Morone saxatilis | reverse complement strand
ACACACACACACACGCTCATACAGACATAATGACCCATATCATAAATATAATAATCCAATCATGGCCATGTGCCTCCACAGTCTTTACGTCTGTATTCTGTGCAGTGAACCTTGACCTTCACTGCTGATGGAAACACCATCATCACCGTGGAAACACCTCTGTCAACACACTCACACACACCCACACAAAGAACACAACAACAAATATCCCACTGAGAGATTTCTTTATAAAAAAGGAAATTTGAGTTGACTTTGCATTGAACATGCGAACTGAAGAGCAGATGGTTCCTTTCACTTCACCACACACACATTTTCTTTTTCTTCTCAGAAAAAAACCAGACTCAACAACGGGCAACAGCTTCACGTGCAAATAAAAGAATAAATAAAAACATCATTTTATAAGTAATAAAAACCAACCTGGGGATTATTGTTTCTCAGCTCGTATTGGGCTGGAAGTTTCACCCTGGAGAGGATTTAACTGTATTTGTGAGGACCAAGGAGCGTTAATGCTATAAAGGTTATAATTAGGTAAAAGCACCAGAACCAACATTTATGTGTTGGGGATTTGGAAGGAAATTCATTTTGGATCCATTTGTTAAATTTTATGGTGGGAGGCTCTTATTTTGAAAGCAGATGAATCACATAGAAACAGACTAATTCTCCTGCACTATAAAAACTATATAATGTATTATTTTATTATTATTAGTGATGTTATGCTCTCTAGTGATGGTAGAGTTAAACTGAATACATTTTCACTGATATTTAAGTTAATCGCAGTCAACAGTCAGCGACTCTGACAGAAACATGGAATCTGTGTGAATGTTGAGGTTATTTATTTACACCCGTGTTAAATACCTACCTCCATACTTCATCTTAGCAGTGTACAACCTCTAGAGAAAGGTCATTATCGCTCTGCTACGGGGCAAAAAACAATTTTTGTCTGATTGTTTTTATTCCTTGGTCGACTTCTCTTAATAAGACACAAGCTCCTGAAAACATGACGGGGGAGGTCTAAAATATTGACAATATGCTATGTTTGCATTTCTATTTTTCGATATCTTCATTGTCATGGATTATATGTAAACTTTGTGCATGGGGGTTTTATCAATAATTCACTTCAGTTCATCAGTCTGGTTTTAATTAGTTATCTGACAATATAAAAAGTCTTAAAGCTGAGAAACAGAAACAGCAGTGAAAATGTTGAAATGGATAAAAAACAGTAAGACGTATTTGTAAGAAAAACCTGTCCAAAGTTGATTACTTGTCCCTCATTAGTGATACTGCTCGGTAATGGTGGATCGTTTACTTCCGCCTAAACTTCAGACCAGTTTATAGTCCACTTCCTGTTTCTAGTCTGGGTTCCAGTGAGGATTGTCAACGACGGTCCTCACAACAGCAGTACAAAGAGTGTGTGTGGTTCTCGCTGAGGAACTGACCTCACTGACCTCGTCAATAACGAGCTGTCAATGTGACTGACTGCTCCTTAGAAACCATTAGCACGTTAGCGTCCCTGCAGGTCTCAGTGTCACTCCAAAGAGACTGTAAATTCATATCTTACAGTTATTTTGTGAGCAGCTCGGTTAGAACCCAAAATTTCACCCTTTTTCTGTCACTGTGAAAGATCCAAACCAGCCTTTAGCTGAACCATCTTTGCTAACACTACAGCTAACTATACTTACGCCTGCATGGGAATTGAGTGTAAACTTTTAATCAAACATCTTCTTTAAAAACAATAATATTTTCCCTTTTTCTTCATTCAAGATCAAGATTTAACTCTAAAGAGGCCAAATCTCCCCGCATGCAGAGTTACCAGTGACTTAGCTTTAGCATTAGCTTTAAACTCATGAGAACAGCACTCTGGGAGAAATAAGGGCTGGTTTGAAACATTAACAGAATGTCGATGCATCCGTTTGAGGAGCAGCTGTCGGAGGATAACACAAATTGCTTTTTAAGGGAGAATCCACTAATGTCGGAAAAGCATAAATGAACACTGCAACATCATTCCTCTGAATGGTACTTTTTAAAAAAAGGTTCCTATAAACTGCCATCAATCAGAAATTATGCATTTTATTTCTGCACAGCCTGGCACAAAATCTGTGAAATGAGCATTTACAGCACTGTGACATGAAAAATAGATTCATCCATACAGAACGAACAGATCAATGCTGCTGATTCTGTGAATTCTGTGAGTGTGCAGAGACAACGTACCTTCAATATATTTATGGTTTTAGAGATTAGCTTTATTTTGGGCAACAAAAACATGAAAACGTCTTGTAGAAACTTCATTTTTCATGCACAACACACATTTCATCTCTTTTTAAAGCCAGCTGCTCATTTCACAAAGTTTCCTGACACCAGGCCGTTAATTTGTCTCCAACATGTCGCTGTGTCCATCTTCAGAACTGATAACTGCTTTTGCTAGAGTGTCGCTGCAAGTCATTTCAGTTTGTATACGGTACATTCACTGGAGCTCAAATTAGTTTTACAGACAGAAAACAACTTACAGACATTAACACAGATAATTCTGAACTTCTTCTTCTTCACAGTTTCACCGTAATTTCTAGGAAGAGTCCTGGAAAGAACTGTGTAATTCCGCTTTATATCTATTTAAACGTCTGATTATTGGAGACTTTATTCTCTACATATGTTGAACCGTATGCTTGCCTTTAGACAAATTATACATTTCTGCATGTTGAACTGACCCGCTGATTAAAAGAGCTTATGGCAGCAGTTCATTGGACTCTTCAACTGGAAGAGTATCAACTGAAAACTCCATGCTCCCTATATTTGGTACTAAATTAAACGCTTCATTTCAGGAAACATTATAGGAAATTATCAGGAAGTTGTGGATGTGAAATAAGGCTAAATGCTGTTTTTCTCTGTTTTATGGAAACAACACAGTCTTACTTCCAATCAGAATCTGATGCTGTAGGTTTCCCTCTGGACTCTGTTAGCAACAATAAATATATAATTAAAATGAATGTATAGGAATCAGCAGCCTGTACTATAGGAAGAGACATTTTTGGCTGCAAAACACATTTGAGTCTTATAATGCTAATTTATTGCCACAGATTCAGCAGAATATTCTTTTTTTAGATTTGGAATCCATAGCTGGCCTACCAAGGGAGACTGAAGACTGTAGTAGCTACGCATTTATACAACTGGAGAATGTAAGAATCAACAATGATAAATTAAAATGTAAACAAAAGAATTATTCATTTACGTATAATTTTTTGACAATGCGCTTTGGCTCTGTGATCCGCATCTTCAAATCCCACTGAGAGCATTTCAGAGCGTCTTCCTGCCCGACGTTGTTGACTTGTAAATTTTGTCCTTGTAAAGGAAACAAACGGTGTGTTTCTCTGCTTCAAATCTCCTGACTGACTTGATGTAGCATGAAATTCGATCCAGAGTCTGCACGCAGTATTTTTTTGTGAAAACTTTGACTTCCTGCCAGTGTGATCTGATCTGTTCTGCTTGACACGAGTGGGTGGCAGCTTCCATCAAAAACAGAGCAGCCGTAATTTAAGAGGAGCAGAGCAGTAAGACGCTTCTGGTGGGCTCTCGAGCATTGTCTAGATCAGTTCTGCCGACCGCAGTGGAGCCAGAATGCGTCGGTTTGCCCGGCAGAATTTGGGACTAAAAAGCCACAAGCGGCTCCAGAGCTGCAGCTTGCTGACCCCTGAGTTAGACTTTTACAATAAAACTGGCATGCACATTGCCAAATGGTCGCAGTTTGTTTAAGTTTAGTTTTTCTACTTGGTTCGCTTTAGGAAAAGATCCTAACTTCAGTGAGTTAACTTACACAAGTTACATCGTGAATCACATTTACAAAAAGTCCAAAAGGCAGAAATTAAAGTAACTCAGTTTTACAGGTTTAGTAAATATCCGTGTTTTCCCTTCCTACAATGTCCAAAACCTTGACAATAACACATCACATATCAGTTCATCATGGTGGTGCCCACTAACTCATTAACACCTGACACACCAAACAAGTCACATCATGCTTTAACAACTATATTTATCTTTTTAGTAAATGTTCAGAATAACGTCTGAATCGGGCTGCTCAAACAGCACACACCCTGTCTGCTGCAGCTCGAGGGGACATCAGATCTTTTGCACCGATAAATGAAGTTTGGGGACTGTGAGAAGAAAATCAATATTAATCAATATCACCGGTTGACAGCTTTTTCTCTCCAAACTCTTCAAGCAGCCTGTAGCTTTTTCTTTATTTGAGGGAGAGGAGATTAATGTTTCCGCTGAAATGTTCAATTTACGGTCCAAACCACAGAAATTGTACTCTGACTGGATGTTAGAGGATGGCAAGCAATCAGGGCTCAGACGTCACAGTCCATCAAACAGGGTATTTATCAAAAATTGTCAGTGCTCAGTAAGTTTCTGTTGCTATTTCTCGATTTAAAATCATTTTAAAACCATAATTTAACTCCTTTTGGGATTGATTATTGCAGCCTGAAGAGCCACACTCAGAAGGATATGATGTGCATTAGGTTTGGTTACCGAACTTCGGCACAGAATCAAAATTAAATAGATTTTTTTTTAATTCTCTTTTGAAAAATTTTTGTCTTTTGACCTATTGTCACTTATCCTATTTTGTATGGATGAATTTTGCAGTGCCACTGTGTGACCATAGCTTTATTAGCGCCACAACTGCAATGTTAGGAAGGAAACAGGAACAAACAAATAATATATCACTGATGTATGAGCACAATTGAAACGCAACATGATGCCACATTATTATTTTTTACTTAATTTCCCCTTGATACGTTGACATATTTATTTCTGTCTATAAACCAACAGTAAACAAGTGACTGGACCTGCAGGGTTCGAGAGAGGCAAACAAACAATCATATTCAGACTCAAACAAACAAACCCAGTGTGACAGAGCCATAGTTAACATTTTGTGGTCGGTGCATGCTTTTACAAGTGATCTGATGCACATGTAAAGGTTTTAATTCTCTCCATCAGAAAGAAAAATTCACCCAGGTTTCATACAACAAAACAGAAACTTGTCTGCACAAGATGCACTCTTTTTTCACAAGACCTGCTTTTGTTTGGCTAGCTGGCTAATCGGTAGGGACGCAAACCAAATCATGCTACACCGTGGCTAGCCTGGCTTCCGCTGCACGCCACCGAGCTTTACGAGCTGAGAGGCAGAATTTATCCCCGACAGGCAGCTTCTCCCAAAACTCTTCATCCACTTTTCTCCACCAGGAACTTCTTCTTTATCCTCATAAACACAGAGAAAGACTTTGTGTTTCTTGCTTTTAGTAAAGCTTTGTATTTAAAGCCTTGTGTGATGAAATTGAACTTTTAGCACAAAGGTTTCACTGAGGTATCGCAGCAACAGGAGCAAACATGTTTCCAACAAGCATCTGTTCACTGCTAACCAAAGAGGTTCCCGGTGGATGCAGAGCTGTAGTCTGTCGTTTTTTTAATTCTGCCCGTCTCTGGTTTCTTAGAAACTTTTTTATCCTCTAATTCGTTCCCAGTTTGATTTTTATAGTCTGTCCAGGTCTCTGTCCCACCCTTACGGACTCTGCTGCTCCATGTTATCAATCAAAGGCTCTTTCTTCATGAACTGCAGATGTCTCACGGACCTCCACACCCCGACATAGCTGTCACTAACAGACTGACTGGAGGTGGTGTTCTCCTTTTGGAGGTGCTCCCTCTGCATCTCCAGCACCTCTTTTTCCGTCATGACACAAGAATTCACACCCGCCTCTGATGTCCACACTTCTCCATTAGCCAAACTGGCCGGTGCCGCCTCCTCCTTCCCGTCTCTGCTCAACACTCCCTCTATTTCCGGATTTCCCGGATCAGACCCGGCACCATCCACAGGTCCATCACCATTCAGCGGCGGTTTCTCTTGATACGGCTCGCCAGGTAGCTCGCCATCCTTCCCAGCCTCCTCCAGGTCCTCGTACAAGCTCTTCTTCTTCGTCTCGAAGTATTTGACCACGCAGTAGATGATGGAGCCAACGGTGTTGACCACCACGCCGCCAATGAACAGCCCGGTTGGTGCAACATCACTGAACGCCAGCATGCCAACGGTGATGGTGGCAATGCTCTTGACCACACCAACAAAGCTGGTGGTGACGGCGGAGTTGATGTAGGTGCAGTGGAGTGTGGTGAAGTTCATGGCACAGCCGATGAAGACACAGATGATGAAGATGACAGTGATGTGGGGGTCCTTCCAGCCCTCGTATGACCACATGTTGATGGTGTCCAAGGAGATGATGGAGCACACCAGGAGGACCTGGGAGAACAGCAAAGAGGAAAGAAGAGAAAAAGAGAGAAAAATAAGCTCAATATAAAAACAAGAGAAAGGAAAGTGAAAGACGAGAGTGCAGATTGGGAAAAAAAAACAGCGAGACAAGTAGAGACAAAACAAATTACGACAGAAGATTAAAGAATAAAGTGAAAAACAGTAATAAAAGAGGCAGACACAAAAACAGCACAGACAGTAAAAGAAAGAGGGGGAAAAGCAAGTAGAAAGAGAAATGAATGTATGTATAGAAAGAAAGGAAAAGGATGAGAGAAAAATAATGGAAGGATGTGAAATTGAGACATATAATATGAAAGACAAAAAACAATGAGAAGTAAAAGAGGAGAGGAGATAGAGGAAGGAGAAAAGAGAAACAAAGATAAAACAATAATAAAAAGGGTCTGAAATCAAACAGAAAAAAGATATAAAGAAGAAGCAAGCTATAGAGACAGAAACATATAAACTAAAAAGTGAATAGAGGAAAAAAGTGAGGACAGAAAGACAATGAGAGCGATAGAAAGGTAAAGAAAGCAACTAAAAGCAGAAAAAGAAGATTAGAGTTGGAAACAGAATAAGAAAGAGATGTAAAGTCAAAGAAAGAGAAACAAACAAAAGGAAGTGGGAGAAAAGGACAAGGGAAACTGAAGAAAGATAGAGAGAAGAAGTAAGAAAAGAAAAAGATGAGCTAAATGGAAATCTAAAAATTAGAGAAGTAAAACTTCTCGGTGGGAATCAACCCCGACCCTCTGCAGTGTCCCGTACCGGAGAGGCCATGACGGCGATGGCGTACTGCGCCGTAAGCGGCCCGTATTCACTGTCCAGACTGGTTTTCTGGATCACGACCAGGTAGGAGGCATGGATGATGACCGCCAACACGCCAGTGACGTAACCGAAAGGATCACCAGTGAGATCCCCCGCACCTAAGGGGGGGAATCAACCAAGATTCAAACAAGAAAAATAAGGTTGACTGGTTTTCATACATATACATCTGCTTTAGACCCTAACCCTGCTTGGATGTTATAGTAGTCAGTGAGCTCCACAGCGTCTCCGTCTCACACTGGATGTCATTCACATTCAATAACAATAACATGAAACACTTACAAACATTTTATTGGCTCATATGTACATTTATGTTGTACAATAATCATGTGCAAGGAAATTAAACATTTTGTCAATAATGTCAATGATTGTCATTTTCCATGTCTGTCATTGTGCATGGACACTAATAGGATCATGGTTTCATATGTGTGAAGTTTTTAATCTCTCATGGTGCTCCGACACCAATTTGGTCAAACAGTCTTAGCTTTCCTATTATAACTCATCTTCTAAAACATGGCTGTCTGTTTTCATTTAATTTAGGTATCAGCTGTGCAGTGCATTTCATTGTTGCTGGTAGTTTTATAGCTGCTTTAATTTCCTTAATTCACCACTGACATCACATCATGTTACTCTGATTGTGATGGAAAGGCATGCTCTGATCATTTTGCATTCGGGCCTGGCGTTGACTCGTTTTCTCCTTTGTCAGTTCGCAGTACATCTCCACACAGTTTCAAACCATCTGATGTCCCAGCAAACTTTATAGCTAACTGACTTATAGCATCCTGGTCCTCCTGTTTTGAGAGCTTCTGTCAACTGGCGCTCCTCCTGCAGTTTCCTCAGAAAGGAAGCGCAAGCTTCCGGCTTCTTACGTGGCTGATTAGGCCGGATAATATTTAACTGATTAAAGGACAATTCCGGCGC
>NW_023340246.1:22656175-22666335 GCF_004916995.1 Morone saxatilis | reverse complement strand
AGGAGATGAAGAAGAGGAGGAGGAGGAGTGTGGTTTCCCCTGCAGGGCAGAGAGGAACCCTTCACGCATCATCACCAGGAGAGCTGTGATTGGCTGCAGCCAGAAAGACATTCTTCATCTTCATCTTCACTGTATTTACATCCTGTGAGTGGAATGGTTTTATATCAAACTGTATTGATCGTATCATTGCCCCTGTATCTGGATTATTAACACTGATCACCGTGGTAACGATTGAGACTGTTTCTGTTGCTGATATTGATCTTTATTAAAGGCACTGACATTTCACATCAGTCACAGCTGACATTTAGTCTTAAACAGAATAAACAGATGCAGACATTATAGACATTATAGATATTATAGATCATTATAGGACGTTACACTCACAGTAAAGTGAACACAACACTAACCAGAGACTTTATTTCATGCTGTTACAGGAGCTGACACATTGTACTTGTCTGTTGTCTTCAGAGTAAATGAAAGATCATTGATTGGATCTCCACTGTGAGTGTGAGTGAGTTCTCAGTCTGAGATTAAACAGGTGGAAGGTTCCCAGAGCTGCTGCTGATAAGAGTCAGTATTTATAACGAGAAGGTGAACTGTTGATTCCAGGGTTCAGACTTCAGAACACACATAAACACGTTTCATAGAAAGAAAGAAAAAACCCTTTTTTAATTTCTTTCTTTCCTCTCTTTGAAAATGGCCATACCACTTTT
Source organism: Morone saxatilis (assembly GCF_004916995.1). NCBI lineage: Eukaryota > Metazoa > Chordata > Actinopteri > Moronidae > Morone > Morone saxatilis. The sequence continues at coordinate 22,665,622 of NW_023340246.1, read as the reverse complement.
TCTGTCGCCACACTTTAGGCTAACTTTGGTGCATTGCCGTACTGATGGAATTGTTAGGTCTGGTTTCATATGAAAGCAGTATGTTCACTGTAACCTTAGGACAGGGATAATGGGGTGGCTCTTGCTCCACAGCCTGATCAATTGCCCAGCCCTGATCAGCTGTGTGATGTGACACTTAATGCTCTTTCTCCCTGAAACTTCATATTCAATAAAAATGTTTCAAACAATGATGGAAATTCCAAAAATATGTGTGCTTGTGAACATGTTTTTGTTACTTATTGTGCACCCGTCGCAGTATACACTCTGACCTTGTGGGGACAGGTCAGGGGCTAAAGACCTGGTCCTAATGCGACCTGGTTAGGGTTAGGTCTGTCTTCGGGGACACATTTCAGACAAAGATCAGGCATTAAAGCTGCAGTAGATATATAAAAGTATTATAAAGACAGTTGATTATTGAGTCTCATTCCCAGATAATCCCATCAGGAGCACCAGGAGGAACCAGAGGAACTTGATATTTTCACAGAATATCTGTCTCATGTTCGACTGTCAGGATGTAGTTTCAGCAAATATGACAAAAAATATTTTCATCAATGTCACCTACTGCAGCTTTAATTGGGGATGGAAACAATTTCTCCCATCTGGAAAAAGCAGATATTTGGGTCTGTGGTTCGGATAAGTCTCCAGGGAATGGAAATGTTATTTAGCAAAAAGTGAGTTAAGTAAATGTTTTTTTATGCTCAGAGAAATAACTTGATCCACAAAAAGGGAACCAACAGAAACAGTTTGGGAACCAGTGGGTTCGGGGAAGCCCGTCTTTTACGACGCCGCACTGTGCGTTCCAGCAGACAGACAGGCAGGCGTGTAGATCTTCACCGTCTCATCCCAGGAACAGTCCACCACCTGTGGACCACACAACACACACTGTAAGACAATAACAACAACAACAACAACAACAACACGTATTTACACACTGCAGAGACTATGGCTGAAACTCCTCTGTCTGTCTGTCTGTCTGTCTGTGTCTCTGTGCTGCAGGTCAAGTGTGGACACTCAGGGAGGACAGACAGACGCCTCCTCTGGCGCACACTTACATCAAAGTGTTCCACCTAAACGACTCTCATTATGAGGTCTGGGACAAAGACGTTTAGAGCTGGCCGCTGGTGTCCACCACAGACTGAAATCTGTCTTTGTTCCTTCTGTCCTCCATTTCCAGGAGCAAAGACGACGATTTATGGACGTGATTTTCTAAAAGAAAGTTTGCATCAAACGTTCCTCATTTAGTGTAATTCAACCTCTTGCTTTCATCATCCCCACTAACACACACTTCCTGTCTGTAGATAAAAGATCCACTGAAACCTTTAATCATGTTTTATACTGACGAGTTGTAATTTGTTGAGATTGTTAATTCCATGTTTTTCTATATTTTCTATACATTTTTTGCCGCTGAGTGTACGTCTGTCATCCAGTGCAGGGTCCAGACTCACAGACTGTTTTTATGTTGGTAATTGACAGAACAGAACATTCAGCCTTCCTTTCAATTGTGGTGTTTTTACCTCTAATTGCAGATAATAATGGTTCAACCCTCTGTACGCAAGCAGGAACACTCACAGATCACCAAAGTTTAGTTTCAGGTTCAATTTCTGACTCCAACAACAGAGAGACTCTCTCTCTCTCTCTGTTACGATGGGAATTAAAATTAAAATATACACTGTTAAAGTTAATTCTGTTTTCAAAAATTGTGAGGAAATATATTCGTCAATGACCTTTTCTTCCATAATGAAGACGCTGATGAGACAGAACTGACTTCATTAATCAGGAACTGTGAATAAATCACTGACGAAAGAACTATAACGGAGAAAAACTAAAAGATGGAATTACACAGGCTGAATATTGTTTCAGTTCAAGGTAATTATCTCAGAAATGATCTCTTTTAATTATATAATTATTATTCAGATTCTTTATGAATCATATCCTCACAGCCCGGAAGCAGATATTTGAAGGCCTGGCAGCAGGTGTTAGGGACAAAACAAGCAATCTGAAGACGTCACCTAATATAATATAATGTAAAATAAAAATCTAACTCCTATTTAAATAATTAATAATAATAATAAAATGCTCTCAACAATCTGAATCTTTACTTTCTGAACTTTTTTAGACAATGCAGCAGAGGAGCAGCTGTGTCTCCGCCTCCTCCTCTGTACTCTATAATCGAGCGGGACGTGGCTATCAGCTGGATGAAACACTATCTCTCTGTGGCGTCTCCTGGCTGCAGAACACGCAGCAGCTGATGAGTCCGCCCTTTGCTCACAGCTTTCAAAGTAAAACACCGGTTCCACTCCACTTCCACCGCAACGAATACAAAGCCTCTTTATTGTTCCCACTTTGACGGCTGTTAGGACTCTCGCTTTGTGTTCAGTTAAACAGCAAAACAGAAGCTGCAGCCGGCTGCTCCATGAAGTGGGATAATAAATACATCCTAGTCCTTACTCTCATTCTGCTCTAGTTTGTTCCTGCTACTATAAACTTTTAGGCAGCCACTCAGAGGAAATGCATTAACCTGCCAGCAGCTATAATTCATTATAATCCCTCACTGTGAGACCAGGGTTGTTTGAATCTGTCACAGTTTATTAAAGCTGTCATATTTGTTCCTGGCTCCATATAAACCTGTTTATAAGTGTGAATTATAACATATTAATGGCCACAGCGCTTTGGGCTGTATCACTGTGAGCTCCACAGAAATGCTTATATTCGACATTTGTCCACCAGCTGTTTCACTGTATGTGTTTGAACTCATGTACGCTGATGATTCACCTGTAAATACGGATGTCTGAATGGTTGCTCCAGCCACTGGTTGGAAGCCAATAGAGCAGGCTTTATCAAACGTCTCAAACCATCTAAGTACCATTATGCCCGATCTTAAAATCCATCAGCGTTGGCCAAACTTTTTCAGCTACAGATGGCGTTCAGCTACAGACGGCTCACACAGGAGGCAGGTTTATTCCTAATAAGAATATAATTTATTACTGAAGAGATAATTTGGCGGAGAAGGGGTCTTCCTGGTCCACACTTCTCTTCCCAATAGTTCCTGTTGAGAACCACGATTGGAGTGTTTCTGAACCATTCATTTGACCTCTGCCCACATTTTAGCTCTGTACTAATAATGGATGTATGCATGTGCTACGTTCATGAATGTGACTGCACATGCAAATGAGGAGAGACCAATGGGATGCACCATCTCTTGAAATGCACCAGAATGCATTGCAGAGACAATAAATGGAAAGCGTGTAAATGACTTTTAAAAGCCACACTGATAGCATGACCAGAAAAATAAATGTATGCAACGTGTCCGCAATCAGCGGCAGCAGCTGCTACTGACCCTTCATAGTTTAGTCACACAGCAGTAACCAGAAAGAGTTTTAAAAGGTCAAACTGCAGCAGTTCATAAAGGTCTGAACACTGCATCCCCCCTCCTCTGCTGCTGCTGCGGTACCACCGGGATGGACAGCAAAGCTCTCACTGGAATTAACAGCTTCCTGGTCTGTGAGCTAAGACCTGATTCCAGGACTGAAGCTAAATCCTCCTCGTTCTGACTGTTGACTGGTCACAAACACTAGATAATGACAACAAATTATAAGACAAAATGTCATCCACTGTTTTAACTCTATCAGAACCGGATGAAGGATTTTAGTCATCTGGATCTTAAGTTATCAGAGCTTCTTCTACGTCTTTCGTTGTTTTGATGTGAGAGGCCCCCTAGTGGCAGAAATGACTTGGTTGATCTGAGGTTAATCGCACATGGGTGGCGTGTTTTCAGCATTCCTTCCGAACCATTGGACTCCTCCTCCTCTGCTCTGCTGATCGGATCTTTGAATCAGTGAGTCAACAAGCTGAACGGCATTTCGGGGCATGAGTAAGCAAAGCAGCCTGAGCAGTGAGTCAGCCACTGAGAAGAGGAATGCCCTCCTTTAATTAACTTTAACAGCCGGCCGTAATGGAAAGGTGCGCACAACAGCCAAGACTGCAGCAAAGCACAAAGACAGAGAGAGAGAGGAATGGTAAGATGTATAACGAGGAGGAGGAGGAGCGGCAGAAAGGAGGAGGAACACAAGAAAAAGGCCTAAAGGGAAAATAAAAGACAGACAAGTTCAAAGTCTGACTAATATTAAACGTCTTCTTAAATGTCTTTCTTATTTCACATAATGAGGAGAAAGATGAATGAGAGAATAATTAAAACACTAATAAGCAGGTGGCAGATATGTGCTCTGAGGGGGGAGGCACACGGCGGTCATATGGTACAATACGCCTCTTTTCACTCTTTAATCGTCATGGTAACGCCGGTGCCTGCAGCACAAACAACAAAAAACTTTTTGTTTTGAAACTTGAACCAGAAAAAAATGGGGATTTAAAATTTTTTTGTTGCCCCAGAGCACCAAATGTGGATCAATCCACCACTGAAAATAGTCCTCAGCATTAGCATTAGTAGCACAAATACTACAACATACTACACTGACACTGTAGTAGTACTGTACCACAGACAGCGTCATCACTGTACTACTAAATGTAAAGATGGCGGTTTACAGTAAAGACTTTTTTACAACATTACCAACCTACGCACCTGAATGGTTGTCATCCTGCATTCCTTTATGATCTATCACTATCCTATCGCTCTCTCACACACACTCTCACACACACTCAGGCATAGAGACCCTTTTCTGTGAGGGTAAGTGTGTGTGTGGTTTGGCCTGCAGAGCCGTAAAGAGGGTGATCCATCAGACACATGTGACTACGCCTGGATGAGAACAGACCACACCAGTGAGAGAGAGAGAGTGAGAGCAAGTTAGCACTGATATCAGAGGAAGAAATTAAAATATGAAGAGTCCAGAAAAAAGTACAATCTGTGATAAGAAAAGACCGAACGAGCAGTGCGGGAGGAGGAAGAGGATGAGGAGGAGTTTGATATCTCACAGTGGGTCTTATAATGTAACATTATTAAACCAGACAGTCACATGTGTCTGAAATGATGCTTGAGTTCACCGAGTCTCTACAACTAAACTGGGACAGCCTTTCGTCTCCCTGACTGTATGGCCCCTCCCACGTCGTTGAGGGTCTGGTATCACCTGACTGGAGTCGTTAAGGCCACAGTATACTCGCCGTTCCCGACCTGTCGTGCGACACTGTGACGTCAAAATTGCCATGAATGTTGGAAAAGAGGAGGCCATATGCCGGAATATTTGGAAAATCAAGAAAGAGGTCGCCATTGTTGTACATTTTTCTTCTTCTTGTAGTGCGTAGAAATAGCAACACCTGTGTTCAGGAGAAGACTGCAACTAGTGTCGCGACCACCACGCGCAAGTATAAATAGTTACGGCGGCTCCTGTGAACGCTCAACATTGTCGCGTGACAGGTCGGGAATGGGAGTCTACAAGACGCTTTAGAAGCTGGGTGGGTTCAAGATGGCTGCCTCTCTCTCCCTCCCACTTTGGTTTTGTTTGGTCTCAGATTGTGTTTATTTAGTTTAGCCTCGGGTCACATTGGACAGAGTTTAAAACACAACGGACATTTTGCATGGACATTTTCGAATATTTTGAATTTTTATGTTATTATTTTTATGTTATTATTCGGATACCTCCACATTTCGAAGCAGTGGGCAGCTCAGTCAGTGGCCCACTGCTTCGAAATGTGGAGGTATCCTCTAGAATCATTTCTGCACAGGGACAAGTTCGCAATAGTAAATATACAACCTTCTGTTAGACTTTCAAAATAAAGGTCTGTGCAATACTCCTTCAAGGACTGTTTTATCAGCACTTTCTCTTATTTATTCATTAATTTATTGTTTGTCTGTTTTACTCCATTACTAGTGTCTGTTTTTGTCTTCTACTCTATATTTTTCTGAGCTACTGGATACCTGAACACACGCCGACACACACAGACATGGCGACTGTGGCCTCCATGGACAACAAACAGCTGACTCAGCCAATCACAGTGATGACGACGGAGCAGCAGATCACAGCTGTCAATGTCACACACACACACTCTTTATATTTGATGTGAACTGACAGTCTGAGAGGTTTAATTTCCATATAGAATAACTTTTGTTCACAAATCTGTGTATTAATATACAGCACTGTATATATATGTATACAAGCACACACTTTCCCTATAAATCAATCAAATAATCAATCAATAACTAAGTTCCGGACTTATTTATTGTAACAGTTGAGTCTCAGATGTTCTAGGAATAAGTTCCATCAGGTTCAATGGAAAAACGAAATCCAAAATCCCAAATTTCATGTAAACTTCAACATGAAACTTGAAACTTGGTTCTGCTTATTTCTCCAGCTGGGCGCCATTAACCCGCTGCAGAAGAAGAGGGCAACCAGAGGACGTCATTAAAAGAGCTTCAGTAAAGAAGCTGTGAAACTATGTAGAGAAATAAGGAATTTATATTTATTTCCTGTGTTAATTTAAATAAATAAATATTAATTTGAAGGCTACAGTCTCCTCATCACTCCACACAGATCTGATGTTCTAGTCTGTCGCCATGTTTTGTCTCTCACTGGGAACGTTTGAGTCACATGCTTCATGTACTTTATGATTTACTCACTAACACACACCAACTTTTTCACCTCAGCTGAGTTTTCAATTTACATTATTCTTAACCATGAAAATGGCTGCAAACTGTTCTTATTCCAGTATCAGTGGGAATTACCGGAGAATATGCTGACGTTCTGAAACAACTTGCTGATGTGATTCACAAGGAGAAGACGACATGTAGACAAATAATATAAAGTGGTGGAGAGAGAGAGAGAGAGAGAGAGGATGGAGGGAGACAGAGACACTGAGGGCAGATGTTGTGAGTGTGTTATTTTACAGCCTCTGTAATAACGTCTGATAACACACACTAACAATACAGCTCATTACTGTTGTTCCCTCCTCCCTCACAGACAATACAGCTCATTACTGCCACACACTCCGCTGGCTTACGGTCTGTGGTCGGCTTGCCCTCTGTGATTGGTTGCCGTGGGAAACTGACTGTTTACTGTGACGTTGTGGGTTTACGCTCTAGCGTTATCACTTCCACCTCGTCGCTATCGGCGTCCTGGAAAAATGCTCGCTCACATTTTCCAGCCAGCTATCTTTGGTTATAAGTGAAAAGTCGTGATTCTGCAGCAAACTCTGGTTCTGGTTTATATTAGTCCACAAATCTCCCAGAAACACCAACAGAAACAACACGTCAGTCCTCTTCTGACTTCCTGCTTGTGGTTCTCAAGAGATTTAAATCTTATTGTTATATATGATATTTAGAACATTACTATAGCAGCAAACAACTTCCTGTGTTTTGCATTGTTCACTTGTTCGTATGTGAACGAATGAAACTGCTGTTTTTATCATCTACATCGGTAAATTAAGGATTTATTTCCACCAAACCAGAGTTGGTGATTGTTGGAAACACTAAGAGAGACGGTTTAAATCAGTTTGATTTAGTTTCTGTCCACTTTGAATGAAGTTACGATGATCTGAAGGTAAAATGAGTGTTTTTGTCTCTGAAGTCTGGTGGGGAGTGATAGTGATATTACAGTTTGTTAAACAAAAGGTTTACATTTTCACATCTAACTTGCTGAATTACAGATTTATTTCCACCAAACCGGGGTTGGTAATTGTTGGAAATACTGACAAAGATGGTTTTTAGTGAGTTTTATTTTGTTTCTGTCCAGTTTAAAGTGTGTTTTATGATTATCTGCCTGGTAAAAGTACTGTTTTTTGGCAATGGAGTGTGGTGGGCCGTAGCACCCATTGGTTTTGTTTTGCTATGAGGGGGTACATTTCATAACTTTACAAGCAAATAGAAGGGAATAGTGCATTTGTTAGGGACTATTTTCAGCTGTGGGTGAACCCACATTTGGTGCTGGAGTATTTTTGGCAGCAGGACGGTGTTTGAATAATCTACAGTGTGTGTGTTCATGGTCATGAAGGAACAGTGTGGCTTACTGACTGAGCTCTATGGCACAGAGGACAAAGATATATCAGCCTTTGATACACACAATACTTATTAGACACATTCACTGTTGGTTTTGGTCTTTTCAGGGTCTTTGTTGATAAAACTATTGAATAAAACCAGATTCATCCACTACTACAAAAGCAGCTTCGGCACAACGGAGAGCCTCATATTGGTTTGAACATTTCTCGAGGACAAATTGCAGTAATTTCAACTGTAATTTCCACAGCAATTTTTGTCTGAGATCAAAAGCTTTAAAGACTGTCCTGAATAAATCCTCCTCGTGCTGCCTGGACTAAATTTTAATGGATCATACCAGTGATTTCAGCTCATCAACTATAACAGTGTCTCTTTTTGGCTTGAACCATTTAAAGCAGAGTGATGTCTACTCTTCACAGAGTCCATATGTTAGCAGTGTGTAGCATTATGTTGATTTCACCACCATCCTGTTTATTATCTCACAGCCCGTCAGATTCACCCTGCAGGATTGAAGCTGGTCCTGTCTCCAGTTTGGGAAACTCTGAACTATTCCTTCTTAGTAAGTAACTAGTCAATCATTTATAAATTAATCGCCAACTATTCTGATAATCGATTAATCGTTTTTTAAGTCAAATGTCTTCTCAATGTGAATATGTGAATATTTTCTGGTTTCTTTCATCCTCTGTGACAATAAACTGAATCTTTGGAGACAGAATAAGAGATCAAAATGTTTTTGACATTTTATGGACCGAAAAACAAATCAATGTTCACTGCAGCACCAGAGGAGACTTCAGAGTTTGACACCTTAATTTTTCCTCCACTCAAGCAGAACCAACAGATGGTCATTGGACGGTCCGTCCGTGATGTACTTGAGAAATATCTTGCAAACAACAAGTCATATTCACAATCCCCAGAAGCTGGTTTCTGATCACTTTGGTGACCCGAACCCTTTTTTTCTCCACTACCATCAAATCAAAAAGTCTCGTTGACCAACACTTTGTTTTGAGATACGAGACAAGTATCTCCAAAAAAATTTCCATTAAAGTGTGTAACACTGAGGAGGCTCTATTGTCAGAAACGGAATATAATATTCACAGGTATGTTTTCATTAGTGTTCACAGGTATGTTTTCATTAGTAATGGAGGCCGCCCAACTGTGAACTGTGATCATGACTTCACCCATTGATTTGTGGAACCTCAAGTTAGGCGTTAGGGTTGTCGTTGTGACAGTTTGTAGGGGCCAGCAGAGGCTCATTTCTCCATCAGACTGTATGGTATCAGTTTATATTGCAGCCAGTAGAGCTGCCCCCTGCAGGTCTACATTATATCTACTATTAATGAGCCATGTTGAACCGCCATGTACCTACAGCAGCCCAGAACGTCATCATCATCATCATCATCATCATCTTCATCATCATCATCATCATCATCATCATCATCATCATCATCTTCATCATCATCATCATCATCATC
>NW_023340246.1:22653837-22656075 GCF_004916995.1 Morone saxatilis | reverse complement strand
CCTCGGTCTGCCCCGTGGCCTCCTCCCCGCCCAGAACGGACAAACCAAATACTGGCTCCAGATAGGAACTTTCACGTTTTTTTAGAGCCACCATAGTTTTTCTGACACACATAGAAGGCTGAGCTGTATTCAGTTAGGATGAATCCTAATGGTTTAAATGCAGATCTCCTAATCTAAATTTAATCTAAGACAAAGATGAGTGATTATGGATGATGTGAATCTGGTTGTTTCTTCCATTAAAAAAGTTGTGGTTTGGCCGTCGACTCACAGTTTGTCTCATAAAAAGTTTCCAAACCTGACTTTGAAAGTTGATTTTTAAAGTGTTACTGAACTGAATCTGATGGCTACCCTCAAGGAAGGACATCAATCTCGGAACTAATGGTACGCTCTGCACAATGGTCACCGTGATGTATGCACCTCTCGCAGTTAATGGGCTAAAACATACAAAGCCACTTGTTCTATTAGGGTCAGATAAAAATACAAAACATTAAAACACCAGAGGCGTTTAAAGTTTAGCTAACAAAGATAAAAGTACCAGATGTTTCAAAATGACGCTGTAACGTAAGAGTGATGACCTCAGTTTCCTTCTGCAAATTCAACACTCATTTCCCAATCGCAGCGTCGACCCCGGATGGTTTCTGTCACTATTTCCCACGCATGTATCCAGTGATATAAAGCTGAACTCTGCTGGCTGTCATTTTCCCCTCTGTGCTCTGGATTTTCTCCTCTGGGGGGGTTGAGGGTCCACATGGCGTCTGTCCAAATTATCCAAAAGAACTGAATTAGACACGAGTGACCTTTTCAATTCACTGACAGTCACTGTGTGTGGGTTAACCCGGCCGGCTCGCGTGCAGACAGATTGATGGATGGGCCCATTTCAAGACTCACAGCAAACACTCACACAGAAAGCTGGATGTGGACACAGACAGTCTGTGGCGCTCGACAGAAACACAAAGAGGTGAGCAGAGGGAGAATCTGAAATATATTTCCTTCTGGTTTCCATCCATCGTCCAAGGTTCATCTAGGTCTTGGTGGCAGCGGTCTGAAGGAGAACTCCCACGTTTTTTCATGTTCCAAGTCTGATTTGTTTTCTCTGACGTGTTTATTGAAGTGTAATCTCCACAGGCAGCAGACCTCCAGCTGTCTGCATGCTATGAACATATTAACGATATCTATAATGGTGGTTTCACGGTGGGCTCACAGAGCTGCAGTGCACAGGGAAATAATCTGGGCTGTCCCAGACTAAAGATTAGTCGACTATATAACCTGAACCTTTTCAACTGTGGAGGCTAACGCAGGGTTCCCACTCTTTTTAAGAAATCATTTTCCAGGACTTTTACAGTAATTTGTATTAATACAGGACAGCACTAGCTCACAGTAGTGGTCAGCATTCTTCGCATTAGCTTGCTTTCAATGGTGCACAGCCAGTTTTTCCTCAGAAGAACGGAGCTAACATTAATTTATCCATAGACCATAAATAACAGTTCAAATCAATAATTTCCAGGATATTTGAATCACTTTCCAGGTGTTTCCAAAAACGAGTCTCTGATTTTCCAGGTTTTCCAGATTAACCAGGATGCGTGGGAACCCTGCAACTGCTTACTTTTGTCTAACTAAAATTGATCGTACTTTCTAAAAAATAAAAAGACATTAGCTTAAAATCATGTGTGGACACAAACTCACCTGCAGAGCCTCCGAGCTATGAATCACCGGGTAATGTGTTTTTTGCCATAATCATTTATAAGTTCAGATGTGAAATGACGCAGGCAGGACGCTGTTTGACCTTTAGAGCTGCAGACTGGACAAGGTTCTGCCATCATTTCAACAGTATGTGGACATTCCAGACAACATTGCAGATTTAACGTTATCCAATGAGCTGGTTGAGTAAAATAAGACACAAACAGCAGCACTGTTGTGCCAGGACAGGTGTGTGTTACCTGGTTGGGGACGTGCAGGTTAAAGTCGAGTCCACAGACGAACTCTGAGTGATGCTCCACAGTGTCCAGAAGAGGCTGGTTCCTACTGTAATCCCAGAACCTGCACACACACAAACACATATTTTACTTTCATTTACTGAGCACATTCTGAGCACACCCTGTTTGAGCTGAAAGCTTGAGAAGAAAGATGGCGAGAGCTCAGAATTGACTTTTACCGGTGGTGAAATTACAGAGACTGTTTTCACCCAAAAGGGGGCGGGGCTTGACACAAGACCAAAGTACCCAGATGGGCTGCTCTCAT
>NW_023340246.1:22653539-22653820 GCF_004916995.1 Morone saxatilis | reverse complement strand
TAAGGGAGGATGATAAGAGGAAGGGAAGCACAGAGATGCAGACAGAGAAAGAGTTTTATAGAGATAAAGAGGAAGGGATGTAAAAAAGACAGCAATCTAGAGAATGAGATTAAGAAAAATAAAGATGAATAAGAGCTAAAAGAGAAAGGAGAGCGAGGGAGACGAGAGGCCAATAAAACACTGCCTCCAGACTGAAGGCAGCAGCGGCCAATCAGACTAATTGAAAGACTGTTTCTCTTCCTGGTCTTGACAGAGTGGCGTTTGTGTGCGTGTGTGTGTGT
>NW_023340246.1:22649361-22653483 GCF_004916995.1 Morone saxatilis | reverse complement strand
GTGTGTGGTTGTGTGTGTGTGTGCCAAAGCCCTGACGCAGCAAACACTCCCTCCAGACTCATCCACTTTGCAAATGTAATTAAATCATTTTCAGAGGGAACACTGCAGCTCCCATTGGCCTCCATTAGGACCTGTATTAATACTGAACACACACACACACACACACACACACACACACACACTCAGTGAGCGATGGGTGTCTGGGGACAGTCGTGCATTCAGGGATATTATATATTGAGTGAGTTGTTAGTGTAAATCACTGCTCACGCTCACTTTGCCCGTGTGTACATCTGAGAGTGTGTGTGATTGACGATCGTTCCTAATGAGCACACTGAGACTTTGGCACTGATCGATAACTCCAACTGTCGAACAATGAACACAAACTTTCTCTCACACTCACAGGAAGTTGAGAAGGCAGTAAACAATGTTTTAGAGTGCAGTTCGGCCTCATTGCGGCTAAATGTGGCAGCACTTTGAGATGACTGAACTTCACTTATGGGAAGTCAGGATGAGAAAAGACAAGAACCAAAAAGAACCAAAAAGAAACAGGATTCACTGGCAGGTACAGTCTTCTCTCTTCTTCTTCTCTGAGTTAATTCAAAGTACATCAGGTGACTGACAGGTCTATTTTCAACCACAAACCCTTCCTACACCTGACTGATCCAATGTTCTCCTTCTGAAGGACTCCTTTAGTCTGGACCAACTTGGCAGATGTTCAGTTATATCTACTACAATCACTTCAATAGTTACTTTAAAACTCATTCATTTATACCGGTGAGAACATTGACTTATATCTAAATTCTGTCACTTTAAATATGTGTGTACAACTTCGCTTCATTCACAAATATATGCAGGAAGTGACCGTCGCACACATTCATGCACACATTCATGCACATCGATACGTCTGCAGCGTAATGAAGTGCAGTGGTAGTAAAAAATCTCAACGGAAATGAATGCATTTCTGTCACAGCGCTCCCATTCAGAGCATTAAGGGGAAGGAGTAATAATCCTGCAGCTAACAGCCACTGTAGCCTTGATTAGCTTCATTAAAATGAGCCACAGCAATGATTCACTGCTGACTGCAGTCACTCGGCTCAACAGAGTTCAACAGTGTCGATAAAAAGCTGCAGCAGAGGGAAGATTTCTTCTCATTTACCTTTCTGGAAATCATCTCACAACCCTCGTGGGGGTGCAGAGCTCCAGGTTCAGGATCACTGATATTCAGAACGCTGGTTGAAAGAAGAGCTGAACAACTGGTCCATTAATGACAGCACAAAGATCTTACAGACTGTTATTTATAGTGTCAGCACTGGACTCACAAGGTTCAGGCTGATTTTATCAGTTTTAACAGAAGCATCAGTTTACAGCTCTAAAATCATGTTTAAGTGAAGAGTACAGTTCATCTTTAATACTGTAGTAAACTGGATATCTTTGGACCTCTTGTTCGGACAAAACCAGACTGAATCCGTCACCTTGGCTCTGTGAGGTTATAATGGAAAATGACAGAATCAGAAACTGATATTCGAGTCTGCAGATGAAGTGATAATGAAAATAATATTATAATAATAATGAAAGACTTCCCATAACAGGATGATTTAAAAATGCAGAAAATGTTGAAAAGGCATTTGTATTTAGTGGAGGAGAAAGTCTCATGACGCAGGTGTCAGACTCATGTGTGATTCAGATTATAGGTTTAGATGACGAGTGTGTGTGTGTGTGTATAAGACAGTTAGACAAATACACCATGTTATTTGTATAAATGAGGCCTGCGATGTCTTTTGTCCAGAGTTTTCCCGGTAGGTCATTATCTAGCTCCTATTGTGTTTCATTCTGTGGAAGCGTCCATTCACCTGTCAGCTCTGTGTGTGCCTCACTATTACTACCAAACTCATTAGACCACAGCCAATACACAGAAACAGAGAGGAGGGCGGACACAGGAGGATACGAGGACAAAAACAAAGCCACAAAACATTTACAGTAAGAGAGAGAAGTGACAGAAGACAACAAAAAGAAATGTAAAGAGAGTGATTTGATCCTCCATTGATGCTTTTAATCTAAACAGGAAATTAAAGTTAGGAGTTGCACAGAGAGACTGCTGTGAACCAGAGAGCAGTTTATCTAAAGCAAACATGAGACATCAAACCTGCTGTCAGAGAACGAATACGTGACCTCAGAGACTCATTTTCATAATAAATACTAACTCTGATGACATAAAGCGTGTTTTAAAACATGAACATAGAGTATGCAGTGCCTGAAACGAGTTCCCTTACTCCTTATTGAGTATGACCAGCTCTGGTGAGCACGGCCGTACCTGCCAGCTCACAGGTATTTTCCAAAAAAAAGTCATGAAATAATTGTCTAAGAAAAACTACTTTGATGCCCCAAAACCCCTCCAGCAAGTTCAGTGTCTGGACTTTGGTATTTCTAAAACCCTGTGTACAGCGATGCTGCGTCTCTTTTTAGACTTAACGCTAAGACAACAGCACTGAAAATGTCCTCGTTAAAAAGGGCAAAAGAGTTATGTTGTCTTCAGGGTTGTGCTGAATTAGGGTACTGGCAGCCTTTTTGGTCCGATTCAGGCACTGTAAGGAAGGATATCTTATGTCTTTACGGACATTATTCCTTCACAAAGACATGAGAAGACAGACGGAACCGTCTCTGTTCCGGTTCAAGTACCTAGTCTTAAACCAAATAACTTTTGTATAATTGAAATAAATAAAAGTAGATTGGTGTGTGTCTCTGAGTGTTTCTTTGTCGCATTTAGTTTTATGGGCTATTTGTGCCGCGGGTCATGAAATGTGAGTTTCTCTTGCTAACTGCTGTATGGCGACAAAAATCAGAAAGGTCTGAGGAGAAATCGGAAATTACAGAAATAACAATGTATGACAATAAACATCTGGAGTTATTCTTTAAAGAGGATGGCGAGTGTCAAGACTGTGACTAAACAAAGACAAGAGAATGAGGGGCATGCTGAGCGGAAATGAGGTATTAAAGAGTATTAATAGAACTGTGTGTGTACATGTGGCTATAGAGAAGTGTGTGCTTAGATGTATTTGCACTGAAGGTTTTGTTCTGTGTGTGTGTGTGCAGGTGGATTAGATCGGCATTCGTACGTGTTGCAACCAGTGTGTGAACACACAGGAAGGCCTATAGAGGCAGGTGTGTGTGAGCAGAGTTTACACAAACACCAACAGGTGGATGCTCAGATTGAATGCACCTTCACATCGACAAATCTGCATGATGGACAGCGTTTCAGCGTGGTTTAGTGGAACTGGAGAAATCTAAACATGCTGTTTGACTCCTAAACAAACCTCATTTAGGACTTTACATCAGGACCAAAAGGTTTCTGACGGATCAAAAAGCATTGATCTTGGTCAACTTTACTTTACTAGAATATATGTTACATTAAATCATTGTGGAAGCTCCATAATCAGGTATTACAGTGGGTTCGACAGTATTTTTAGAAGAGCTTTTTTAAATCTGATTCTACAAAAGCTAAAATCTGCAGAGAGGCTGCTGATCAACAGACGACGAGACTAACGACTAACGATAACGGAGACGAGCCCTCCATTAATGAGGTGATTAGAGCCTCCTGCAGTCAGCCATGATCGATGCTGAGAGGGTTCACACATACATGACAACACACACACACACACTCAATCTCAGGCTGCAGTTGAATAGGTGGTAATTGGCTTGATAATGTGTTTTTTCATTGTTTAACACAGAACAAACCTACGTGTTGTTGTTACGGAGGAAAGCGCGCACACACACACACACACCTCCGTCCCATTCACAGTGTTTAAATAAGATAACATCGGATGAGGTAAACCCACTGAAACCGTGTTATCACAGCAATAATGAATGGATTAAGGATAATTCAATTAGTTAAGTTAATAAAGGAGACAGAGTGTGAGATTAAATTAAAGATACAGGAACTTTTTAGTGTTTGAAGAACGCTTTGAAAAGTTGCTCTGCACCGACAGGATCTGGTTTTTCTGATGAAACCCGCTGAGAACGAGTCGTCGAGGCTTCAGGTTTCACATCATTAACATTCAGCTTCCAGGCAGCTTGTGTTGGCTAACAGTTCTTACTCCTGATTCTCCACCAGCTCGTCTCTCACTG
>NW_023340246.1:22647003-22649293 GCF_004916995.1 Morone saxatilis | reverse complement strand
ACCAGCTCGTCTCTCACTGCGTCTGCCTGCTGTTTGCTCTGCCACGGCACGTTCATCAGACATATACAGCACAACCAAAAGTACGAGCTGAAAGAGGCTAAAGGTAAGGTGGTAGCATGAAGAGCGAGACAGTCCCCGTGTGGAGGTGGTGGATGGACTTTAACCTAGGAAGCCGCTGTTTGTGTCCCGGGTGAAACCAAAAGTAAAAACTTCTGCCGTACGTTAAAGACATCACCTACGTTACGTAAGTTATGTTTTATTCATTTTACCTCACAGACGTAATGTCATTTTGTCCTAATGCTAATCAAACAGCGACTGTTTCACGGCATTAACTTTATTTAGTTATTTATACTCCAGACTCAGTCCTGACTGTAACACAGGGATCAGCTGTGAATGTGCATCAGTGAGAATACAGATAACCTACAGCAAAACATAGCCATGAATTCTTTCTATGCATAAGTGTTTTATCAGCAGGGTTTTTACTTGGTTTATAGCCTCCAGGTTTCTTCTTCCTGGAAAACTAAAATAAACGCACTTTGGTCCTTTTTGAGTATTATTATTATTGCAAAAAGCAGTTTTATAGCAGCCGAAGGCGAACGTTGACCAGAATGATGTGTGTGTGTGCGTGCGTGTGTGTGTGCAGCCTATAATGAAACCAGTACTCAGATCGATAAAACACAAGGTTTGGATCAGAGCCAGATCTCACCATATTTATCTTTCATCCCTCCGTCTTTACCTTCGGCATTTCACGCCCTCTCTCTCTCTCTCTCTCTCTCTCTATCATTCAACCTTAACACCTGACACTTCATTTAGCATCAGCCATGTTATCTTACCACCAGAGTTTTATCAGCAGCAGCAGAAGTTGAATTCATTTTGAAATAAGATTATTATTATTTGTCCTCCGCTCGTATAACTGATCCTGTAGCCTGCACTGTATACAGTGAAGCTGACATGGGAGGTACAGTAAGTGCATGTACCTCAGATACATGAAATCCACCAGCAGGATAAATGCATTAAACGTTACATCCACAGGTTCCCTGAATTCCCTGCACCTTCTAATATAGGCCACGCCCATCTCCACCTGGAACATGTTTCAGTAAAATATGCAAAACCTAAGTTTCCTCCTCCTTTATGCAGTGAGTCTGATCTGAACTGTGCTCGTACAGCCTGTGGACTGTCACACAGCGACTCGGATCGTGTCTTTAGACATGCAAGCTCGACTCCGTGGGTCGCCTTTAATACCTGCGTAGGTCGAATTTTTTCTGCTTTTGTATCTTGTTAATTATTCTGTGACCTGTTGGTTTATCTGGTGTCTAATCTAGATTTTTCAGGAAACAGACAGATTATCTATAAATCTTTATCTAATATAATTTACATTTTTTATGAAGGGTTATAAATATGCCAATAGTTATTTGCTTTAAAATTTAAATGTCCTATCAGGATAAACTCCACTGTCATCACTCCATGGAAGGTCTGCGATAAAGCTTATTTTCATTATTGACTGATCTGTCAGTCCATAAAATAGAGAACAATTCTCATCACATTTTCCAGAGCCCAAGGTGACGTCTTTAAATTGCTTATTTTTCTAAAGCTATTAAATGTACACTGATGAAAAACAGATAAACTCAGCCGGGGTTGGGACAGAGTACCTGCTGAATAGTAACATAATCCATTGGATACTTTTGGATTACTGCAAAGTCAAACTTTGAAAATATTTACACCAAAATAAGAAAACCTGACTTACACAAATATTATTTTTTCTCTTCAAACATCTCATACTCAACGTTTTCAATAAGAATAATGTGCATTTTGAATATGATAATGTTCATCTTCCATTTTCAATGTGAATAAAAAAGAATAAAATCTAAATTATCCATAAATTATTGCTAAAGAACAGATATTAGTTACAGGTCCAGTGAAGGATTTATTGTATCGGTGTAGTTGGTAACTGACACTCGCTCACTTCACCTTCCTCTTCCATCGGAGAAACTACGGTGGCTCAAACACACAGCAAACGCAAACGCCTCTTTCTATAGAAACATGGCGGTTCAATATGGCGGACTCCACCAGAAGAGGACCCGCTCCCTCTGTAGATAAATACGTTTCATTCTTCCTTGTTTCCAGCTGATTAAACACTAATGAAAACATACCTATGAATATTATATTCAGTTTCTGACAACAGATGCTCCTCAATGTCTTTTTCATGATCGTCATCGGTCACTACTATTAATGTAGTTGTTGCTACTGTTGTTGCTGTACATCTGTCTGTCTCTGTCTCTCTCTGTTTCTC
>NW_023340246.1:22644323-22646903 GCF_004916995.1 Morone saxatilis | reverse complement strand
GAGGACTCACTTTAAAGCTGAGGGTGTGTGTGTGTGTGTGTGTGTGTGTGTGTGTGTGTGTGTGTGTTTTGTCCGTGCTGCAGATCTGTCAGTCTGTATTGATTATGTAGTGTAAGCAGTGGAGGGAGCAGAGAGGGGAGAGAGGGGAGAGATCATTCACCATCAGCAGAAGAGTAGAGACACACTTTGACCCAGCTGTCAATTAGAGTTTTTTAGGGTTTTGGATCTTATTTTAGTAGTTTTTGATATTGTTGGGCTTTTACTGCCTTTAATGGACAGTGACAGCGGAAGAGAGACAGGAAGGGGAGAGAGAGAGGGGACGGCATACAGCACAGTTTCTGTTCTGCTCAGTTGGTAAACTCTTGTGAAAACACATTTAAACTGATTCAGACGGATACAAAGAGAGATTATAAACATATTAGAGGAAAAAGAGTGAAAATGAAGACAACACTGTAAAAAGCAGTTTTCTCTGATGATTCTGTGCTTCATCATCTCAGCCGCTCACTCTGTTCTGTTTGTTGCTGTTTGGTTACAAATGACTTCTGCTGACGGTGCGGATAAAGCAGCTGAAAATATTAAAGTACAGAGAGAAAGAGAGAAAGAGAGGAGAGGACGGTGTTAAACGAGGCTCAGACTCTGATAAGAAAGGTGAAACTGGCAGACGCAGAGAGGGGGAACAAATGAAGGAATAAATTAATTTAGAAAAGCTTAGCCGACAGTCGGTGAAATGACTCTCTGTGGACTCTCTGTGTGTCGGCACAATGCCCTCACTGCTCCACCTGCCTCAAGCCCTTCTCACTCAGATGGAAAGAAACATTCACACCTTTTTACAAGACGGGGGGAAACGTCCAGAAACAGCTCAGAAACAGACTCCAGTACAACATGAAACCAGCTCTGAACAGATCAACGTGTGTTACTGAGGAGTCCCACACATTCACTGTGGTTTCCACCACAACTAAATAAATCCTTCACTGCATTCATGGATATAAAGTAAATCTAGTGACCCTCCTGTTGTGTTGGAAATGCAGAAATAAAGAAGATTTGATCCTAATTACAGTGTGTTTGTATCCCTGCAGTTTTCTCCGTTCAGTAAGACTCTTTTGGCGTCCTGCTCGTACGACTTTACTGTCAGGTAAGATCGACTCTTTGTCCTCTGCTTGTGTAACGATGATCTTATATTCATATATGTTATATCTTGTCCTTAATGTGAAGAACTTTGTTTGATAAAAGTTCTTTAAATAAGCTTTCTTTGGCTTCTTTGCACTTATACTGTAAAACAGTTTCACCCAACCTGGACCCCCACGAGGAAGTGAGCTAACGCTGAGCGTCCATTAAACGTTGACTGTGTGCAGTGCTGTCCTGTACTGTGATTTCTTTAAAAGAGTGGGAACCCAGAAGAAAACTAAATGAAATTGTATTTTTTTTAAAGTTTAGGTTGCAAAAAAATAAATATGACATAAAAAGTTCCTAAAGATATCATGAAAACTCGTCTCTTTTCACAGGAAGTAATCTGCTCATAATTCATCCAACTCCCTGCTGTTATTGTGTTCATTGTTTGGGTTCATTGTTCAGTTTATCAGCTCTACTGTTATTTAATTATTAACAGATATTTCATATTATTGAATATAATATGAAATATCCATAAAATACGATAGAACAATGATAAAAGGGTTCCCTAAAGGAAAAAGGTGGTAAAACAGCAGAAGAAAAGAGACAGAATATGAGCTTCAGTTGGAAGCTTTGGAAATTAAGGTTTACAGGTTTAAGTTTAATTGAGTTTGAACAAAGAGAGAGAATATTCACGTCTCTCAGAGGGAAATCACACATGAACAAATCTCCCTGATACTGACGTTACTACAGTTCCGTCTCATGTCTCCAATATAATCTCTCTTAGAGTCTAAAATCTTTCAAGTTGCAAATTTCTAACTTCTTACTTCTGGACTGCATCATACAAGGTGGGAGTATTAATTAATTAGTTAATAGTGTCAGTGTAGAATCATTGTTACAGTGAACCATAGTTGTGTGAATGTCAGAAAGTAGGGAAAAATGTCCAAATTACGTCTTTAAATGGCTTCTTTTATGAGACAAACTGTCCCAAACACAAAGATATTAATTTTACATTAATGTAAAAGAGAGAAAAACAGCAAATCCCCTGTTTGACTGTTTGACACCCACTTTTCTGGAGGTTAGACTGTGAATGTGGAGTCGTCTTTCTGCTTACGCTCCCTTTCTTTCAATTACGATGGTGTCGTCCTGGAGCTGCTAATGAGGAAGGACGCTGTGATAATGTGTGATAAAGTTAACTGGTGTGTGAGATGGAGACGAGCTGCAGAGGTTCAGTTAATAAAATCTGTAATATCGAGCATGCAACACTGCCTCTGAGTGTGAGAATATGCTGCTTAGTAATCGTTCTCTCCGACAGTGTTCATGAGTTTCTGGAGGTTTCACATAAAGTCTCTTCTATAAAACTGCTGATAAATACATTTACAGATGGGATTAGATGTACGGAGACGAAGGAGGACAGGGCGGCCTACAGTTCTTTAGAAATCTCTATTGAGCAGCGCTAAAATAATGAGCTGA
>NW_023340246.1:22640201-22644223 GCF_004916995.1 Morone saxatilis | reverse complement strand
TTACATCCTCAGTTATATTGTTCCCATATTTAACAATGTGTGACAAATTGTAACTTTATTACTCACAAACATTAGATTCCTCACTATGCTGTTCAACACCTCTCAACCAGCTACATCTCCTTTAAAAACTGTCGACGGCTGAACACCTGATGTGACTCTGAGCAGGAAACACTTCGCTGATTGGCTCATATTGATCCGTTTTGACCAATCAAGTGAAACCGTCATCATTGACACTGGTATAGTTACTCTGGGGAATAATGAAGGTTAACAACAGTTGGATTTTAAACTTTTCAACAAAAACTGCATCTAACAACGGTGAAACATCTGGAAGATGTGCAAAATCCATAAAGTTGCTGATATGAACTTTATTTGTCACAAAATGCAGGTGGAGCTGGAAAAGTTCCTGTGGTCAAAAACAGCCAGCTCCTTCCTCTTCAAGCTAATCCCTCTCCGGGTCGTACTCCTCTCACCCTCCATGCACAGGTCTCTGAAGGCATCTAAAAATATCTTTCACTCAGTTTTCAGTCGAGGCTGACTGTGATCGCAGAGGGCGAGTGGGTGACTGTAGCGAAAGCTGCATTCTGATTGTCTTTATTGGCTGATGGAGCTGAGATCAGCCACCTCCAGAGCTTATCTGTAAAGCCACCACTACCACAGCAGAGGCTGCAAACAAACAGCTGGTTGGTGTCTTCCAGCGAGGCGAGCTGGCAGAGCGCCCACGCTCTGAAACAAGCAGAGGAATTACATGCAGACTAAAGACATCGTGCTTCTTTTATTCAGAGATTATTTCACTGCAGCTTTCAGTTGTCTGCGTTAAAGTCTGTGAACGGTGACAGAAAACATGAGTGGTGACCGGAGACAACGATAGATGATGTGCAAAGTGTTGGTTCAGATGAATTTTATCTTTTATCTAAAAAATTACATACAGTTAATTTTAAAAATGTAGCTTAAACTATCAAAATACTACAATTTTAAATGACAATACTTAAACGAGGTTGCTGAAATGTAATTAAAAATACGTTTTTTACATATTTAGATTCAGTATAAACCTGCTGCGTAGCGACATTCATGAACACGATTAGTTACAAACTAAAACGTGACAGATAGTGGGCGGAGGTCAGGTGAAAAAAAAAACACTGCAATCGTGACTCCAAATAGGAACTACACTCTAAAAACAAATGTGTTGCATAACTTTTTTTTAGTTTTGAGTTATAGCAACTTCTAATGAAATTATGTTTGTAACAAATGCACTACATTGAATTGAGCTTTCCCTTCCACAATTTAAAGTATTTTTAATAACTATTTCCTTAATAATTGGTAACATAAACATTTCAACTTCCATTTTGGTCAGTGCAGTGTAAAGACCTTCATGATGAAAAGTTGTTTTCATCAACAGCCACGATGCACGGACTGCGAGGGCCCGTTTGTCACTGCTGCAGCTTTACATTATATTAAGGATTAAAGTTATGTATAATTAAGGGCATGGCTGTTTTGAGTGACAGGTGGCTGTTTTCAGTAACCAGGCTTTATTCAGCTCCACCACAATGAGCTACACAACGGCTCTACAGAAACCTGTGGGGGACGTCACGGAGACTACGGCCTGTTTTTCCAACAAGGTTTCATGAGTTGAAAAGAGAAAGAGTAAAGAGAGTTAAGTAGTTTACTGAAGCTCTGATTTGTTGCGGAGCTGAGAGCGACTCTGGCTGGCACCGGGGCTGACACTGGAGGAGATCTGGAGGGCAGATTGAAGCTCTCCTCTCCTGCTCATGCTGGAGGTGCTGATCTCATGTGGCAGTGAAGCAAATCGAGGGGATGGAGAGAGGATGAGAGGAGTGAGAAGAAGAGGAGGAGAAACATGAGAAGATGTGAGGAGGAGAGGCAGCGAGGAGCATGGGAAGCCCCGATAAGCTTATCGTAATGAGACGCCATCTGCCCCCCTGCCTTCCCCCATATCTCTCTCTGTTTCTCACTTCCTCTTCAAAGCCGGTGGTGGCGGTAGTCTCTCAACCCCTCTGCTGCAGAATGCCACCAGAGGGGACGCCTCCACCGCCAGATAAGGCAGCGATTCTCCACCCTACGCTAATGCTAGCTACAACTCATTACCATCCATCCACTCATCCACTCATCCACTCATCCATCCATCCGTGTAGCACCAGAATAACACATCAGCTCATACTAAGTGCGACGTTTGTCACGTTTTATCCACTGATATTTAGTCTAAAAACTCGATGTTTGTCTCTCTCTCTGTTTTCGGTGATTATGTAAAACGTCTCGAGGCCGCGCTGGAGGAAACGGTGACACATCTCATTTATGTTTGAGCTTTAACATGAGAGTTTACAAACTGCTTAACAGGCAGCAGATTAGAAAAGACTCATGTAACACACATGTACACTGTATGTGTAGATTTATGCAAAGAACTGACGCAATAAATGTTATTTAACTGAGTTCTTTCTGTTTTTCTTTCAGGGTCCAAAACGGACTCATCTGCAATTACACACAAAAAATACATATATACACATTTTTTATACTTATTATTGATTCTATTTGTTATTTCTGCCCGCTTTCTTAATTTATTTTATTAAGTTTTTACTGTAGCCTTTATTAAATACTATTGTTACAACTTTAAAATCCCATTCTGTCGTCAGTCTTTGAACTGTATGAAAGGTGTTTTACCAATAATGTTTGGTTTACAGTACTAGTTAGTGGTGAAAGTAATAATATTACTGTAATGTTATTACTACACTGAAACCGAGACACTCTGAAATCAACAAGCTTCATTCTGAAGGAAAAAGTAAACACAGGTTGAGTCTTACACTTTATTTCTGTCTAACCTTTGTCTGCCTTCACTGTAGACCTCTGCGGCTTTACAGCAGCTCCTCTGAGACACTGAAGGAAACCAGCAATTTCAAGACGGACCAACGAAAGGTCGATTTCCTTTCCGGTTCACTTACAGTCAGTGATCACTGAGCAACGCCACCGGGACCCGTTCAGTCCTCAGCCACGAGACCGGGAACTACATCATTACACCCTATAACTCTATACAAACCACACAGAGCGCTTCGACCTGTAACCTCTCTGCTCTCGTGGAGAGAGATCGACAGTAAACACATTCAACATGAGTGTTATCAAGTTATCACAGCTTATTGATTCAGATAAAAACTCTCTCTCTCTCTCTCTCTCTCTCTCTCTATCTATCTATTGATCTATGTTCTCATTTCAGCTCTGACCTGCAGCAGCAACCCGACAGAGACAGGACGCCTCCATCAGCTGTGTCCTCACACAGAGACAAACATTCACTTTGGTCCCCTCTCTTCTCTACTCGTTATCATCTCCTCTCTTTATTAATGCTGCGCTCAAAGGCACTACAGGTCAGTCTGGGGAACATCTCTATCTCCCCCTGGTGGCTGAGTGGGTGTACAGTGACTTCAGTCTCTGATCAGCAGCCTCGTCCTGCATTATAACAACCACAGAGCTCACAGAACAATGAGGAGGACATATTAAGTATATATATATAATACAGGAAGAGAATGAAATAAAAAGTACCTAAAAATATCAGGAAGACTCATCTCTGATCAATATTCATCATTTCAGCTGCTGGTGTTACTGGGAAACTGTGTGTGTGTGGTTTAAACATCTGGCTCCAGGTGTTTGTTGTTCCTGGAAGAACTGAACAGTTCATGTTGTGCTAAAGTTTCCCCGAGGACAGAGATAACACACACACACACACACACACACACACACAGCCTTTGTCTCTGATGGATGCCTGCTATCAATTATTTAACCAGACTCTACCTGGTATCACTGAACAAACACACACACACACACACACACACACACATAATTAACAGATGGAGAATGTGTGTGTGTGTGTGTGTGTGTGTGTGTGTGTGTGTGTGTGTGTTTCAGTGTTCTGCAAAACATCATTTGGCTGACAAGCACTTTACTTTGTGACACACACACACACACATTGCATTAGTGATTAGAGGTAGAGAGTGTGAAGGCTTTAGTGACATCTAGTGGTG
>NW_023340246.1:22632396-22640101 GCF_004916995.1 Morone saxatilis | reverse complement strand
CCAGAGCACTTCAGACCACTCACAGTCCCTGAATAGAATATCATTAAATCTATGTGTAGATCTTAAAGAGGCTGTTCATGCAAGATGTCCCAAGAATATTACAGGAAGCATTTTGCCGGAGGTAAGAATGGAGGAAAAAGTCCCAAAACAGAACTGATTGGAATTTTAGTGTGATATCTGCTGGGGGGGGGACTAAGTACGGACAGTGTAGGCGGGAGAGAGAGAGAGAGAGAAGGACACAGAGAGAGAAGACAGAGAGAGAGAGAGAGATCACAGAGAGAAAGAGAACAGACGAGAGAGAGAACAACAGAGAGAGAGAGACGAGAATGACAGAGAGAGGATTAGAAGACAGGAGAAGAGGGAGACGAACAGAGGGAAGGAGAGAGTCAGAGAGAGAAACAAAAAAAAAGAGAAGAGAGAAGAGATGAGAGAGAGAGACCAGAGAGAGAGAGAGAGAGAGGAAGAAGAGAAGAGAGTAGACAGAGAGAGAGAGAAAGAGAGAGAGTGAGGTGTCGTTAGATTTCTTTTCCAGTGTTTTCTTAATCTCCTCTAGTTTAGTTCTGGTTTACGATAGACCCAGAATACCTCCGCTCATGCGGTGCATTGAGATGTTAAGCTTGGTGCCTATAATCCTCCTCAGTCTGGTCATACTCCTACAGGATTACACACGTCTTTGTTTGTGTATCCAACACTAAATAGGTTCATTCAGATGCTTTCTGATCCTCAGAATGTTCCGCGGGTCAGGGTCTGTCGCCAGTCTTACCTAGGTCATATTTGGTGTACTCTGAAAATAAGGAACAGACGAGTCATACATAACTCTTGCGCGCTCGCGCTATACCGTCCCTCCGGCGAGACTGTCCTGTCGCTTGGATGGATTCAAGTTTTTGAGGGGCAGTGACTAGATGCGGAGTAGATTTGTTGTTCTCTAGATGACCCTGATGGTTGTTGGCCCTTGAGTCCTTTTGTGATTTCCCAGCCTGTTCCAGGTAGCAAAAAATACTTCTCAGCATCCAGCATCTGGATATTCCTATACTGAATACACCGCCTTCCACTCCGGGCCTGGTCCAAAGGGGAACGAGTAAATGTCATCATAGATCACTCCTTTCAGCCTCTCTTGTTGCTAGAATCGTCAGATGTATTGAGTAATCCTTGTCTCGCTCCTTGTATCCATGGCGCTCGCTCCCTTCATTCTGTCTTTTCTCTCCGACAGCTCGCTAGTCAGTCGGGCCATGCTCCTTTCCTTAGTTTCTTCCATCCCGTCCACGCAGCAAATGTTATTATATTCACTATTACAAAGTGCGCTCCTTGACACACACACAGACAAAGTACCCTTCTTCTCTGACGTGTGCCAGTATGCCCCGCTCCACTGACCATCTGTGCATACCGGCATCCATGCACTGTTATTTATGAGAAATTGATGGGGGAAACCCAAGAAAACGGGACTTTCCTGCTGTTTGTAGTGTCTCATTTCGACTCATAGAGGCTAGTTGTGCAATGATTATATTATCTAGGAATCACATTACGACATCTTTCTCACAGTAATTTCCCTATATATGGAGTCTAGAAAGGTTACCATAGACTCACCTAAGCAAAGAACACACTGCAAACCGATCACATTTCACCAATTTATTTTCTCTATAGGGGTTATAAATCTAATACTGTAACTCTGGCTCGGAATAGCGCGATTGACAAACACAGACTCCCTCCTGAATGTTCTTTTGCTCGCTGGTCTCTCAGGTTCCGCAGTACCGGGGCAGCTATTCAACATTCACAGAACCGTCTCATCTGTGGTACGTACCACGCGGCTAAGTGCCGAATGGAGCAGAGCGGACATCCCGCGAGGTGTTAGATGGGTCATTAGTACTGTCTAGGTCCTCTCTCTTTTTACATTTGATACATGTTTATTTAAGTGCATTCGGGGCCTCAGAAGTGGCATATATATGAATAAGACAGTTCTCATTATGTTGGGATCTAGTTTACTGCTCATCGTCTGTATTTGTTTTCTATGTAACTGAAGACGTTTTGAGTAATGCTTCTTTGAAACTTCGTGCTCAAGATCTTGACTCGTGTGAGTCCAGATACACAAAACTCGTATCCAACAACAGCAGGGAATAAGATGTGTGAAATAGGCAAACTCTACTCTGGCGACACGCATTTGGATCAGAGCATTACACATTAGAATGAGAACTCAGAATGATCGTCCACTTGCAAATTATCCCACAAGTGCCTGTATTTTCCTCCTATACAATCGCACTTGAGAGTCTAGAAGCTATCTCCGAGAAAACTGTTCGGCAGTTGTCGGGATACATGGACCATCGCTCTGAGAGGGGCGGGTGAGAAAACAAGGTATATAACTAGACTACAAGAGGGAAAAAAGTTCCATGTGAACGGAGAGCTCTGAACTTGTCTAGTTACAGGCGTTATAGTCCAACTACTTCGCTCCCACACTTCTATGCGCGCAGCCTCATGTTCGTTTCAGGAACCCCTCACGAGGAATATTTAATCTAAACTCTCCAAGCTCGACGTCGTGATCCCACTATTCTGGGGATGGGCTAGATCGACCCGATGGATGAATGGATAACATTAACAGTTACTGACTAAGTGTAACTGGATACCTTCGTTAATTACATGTAAGATGGAGTTTGACGCGTTCTGTTAAAGGAAACTCCACTGGGGTCATTAAAGGTTAACAAACATTAAATATAAAACAGTAAATGGTGAAGTTTTCTGAGGAATTCTGGTCACATATGAAATAGTAGTTTGGAAGAAGGCTGAAGGGGCGGGCGTTCGGTCCCGGAGCGGTCTGCAGACACAGGCGAGCACGAGAGCGAGGAGGCACAGCACGCCACACGGCAGAACAAGCAGCACAATGAGTGCTGGGGAGGAGTTGGGGGACGGTTGGTGTGGGGATTATCGCGGCTGACTGTGTGTGTGAGCGAGGTTGGGTGGCGGGGAGGGTGTGTCGGGAGTCGGAGTACAATAGAGACATGGGACGATCGCAGAGGCTTGTGCTTCCCCGCGACACCCAACTTGCGTCTCCTCTTGATCGTAGTGAATCCCAGCGCTCAGAATTCTATCACCAACGACCACACACCAGGGCCAGCGCGAACGGGATCCTCGCTGGTCCCCGCACCGCACGCTCTATATCGTGCGGTGAGAACGTCGGTTGTGGTCTATGTGACTTGTGGTTCACTACAATTTTCGGATGACGGTACAAGGGAAAACGCTTCCTCTGGAGTGAGTGAGTGTCATTTGCCGGCTCTTGCAGGCAGGAGATCTCCTCGTACTCTGAGGTCTGCATCGCAAGACTTCGTTATGGATCCTCGTGCTTGTGTGAATGGCCACATGTTGGGTTGATGTCGCACTGGAGGAACCAAAATTCTGGATAACAAGTTCAGTCGGGTCTGCGTCCACTGTTTCGTTATCCAGTGTCGGGGATTGTGTGGCAGGCGTTGGCCGGAGAACCAGGGGATTACTCATATATAGTACGTTCTTGGGTCTGAGCTTGCCTGCTGCCCTGTGTGTGTCCGCGCTGCGGTTTCCGTGCAGACGTTCAGATACGTCGACCAGCGCGCTCCTGGTCTACGTGACGCGTCAGACGAGCAGATGGGCTAGTGGATGGTATTAGGTCGTGCCAGTAGAGCATCTGCGCACGCCGCAGGGAAGTGCCTTGTGTGCTTGATGCTTAAGTGTGTATTGGGACCAGTCATATAAGCTAACTGTAGCTGCGGCTCACCAGCACCGCGTGTTAGATTTTCACTAACTTAGCAACACTTTACATAAAGTGGTTTTTGTTAATTCACGTAACGTTGAATCACCTGGTGTGTGTACAACTATCAGCCGCCACGCAACGGAGAGATCTAGAAGAGGCGCACACTCTCACAGGTATTACGGTGGACTGCAGTGAGAGTGTGCCGCCTCCTCTTAGCAGTCTAGAGCTCCTCTCTAGCTCTATGGAAACGTCACTCTGAGGCATCCCACCAGAAGCTCCTGCGGTTGCGCGGTCCCCAGAACCGTCTCTCCGCTCGTGCTCCACGTAGACCAGGGCTGGTCCACCTTCTGGATGTACGCAGCGACACACCTGGCACTAGGAAATGTCAAGAGTTTCACTAGATAAACACGACAAATGAGAAATACGGTTCAGCCACTAATTCCCAAATCAACCACGTACAAGAACTCGCTACAGGAACGCTACATCAACACCACCCCACTGTGTGGCATAGACAGGAAGTTCAGGTCAGTCAGAGGGAGATTTGAAGCAGATAAACACAGTTTGTTTCCTTTTTTAAAGGACACAGATACGACAAGTAAACAACGTCAGGCAGGAAGGCGCTCTGAAGGCGCTCTCAGTGGCGTTTTGAAGATGAGCGGATGCACAGGAGCGCAAAGCCGCATTGCCGCAGACGTGCATGCAGAGTCCCTGCTTGACGCGCGTTGCGGTTCGGATCATTCAGATTGAAGGGTCACGCTGCTCGTCCAAGAGGGTAATTCTGGGTCTCCTGTATGACTCGGAGAATGTTTCTTGCGCCCTCGCAACTATAGTGTTGTTCCGCTTACCAACCCTGCAGCCATCGTCATGGCACCTCGTAGCACAGTTTCGCGACGTGATAATGGAGACATCTCGATGCACTATCCTCAAGGTATGTCCCGTTAATCATCAACTAGCTCAGCATCGCTAGACACAAGAAACAAATAATTGCACATCGTGTATATGAATGGGCTATTTAGTATTCGTGACAGGAGACTCATTATAAGAGATCTGCTCAAGCTGACAATATTATGCAATTGCCTTGTAGGACAAAACCCAGAGAAAGCAATATTACAGCACTTTCCCTATATAATAGGATGGTAAAGGTCAAGTTTTATATAATTAAGGGATGTAATCCACATGATTCTAAATCACGAGCACAAACACAATACAACAGTGGACCAGGCTACACGCGCCTACAACTAGTTGGCCTGCTCTTGGCATTTCTGGATCGCCGGTTAGGGCTTCCTGAACACTGTTCAACAGCTGAGTATGTATAAAAGCAGGACGTGTTGATGAACAAATAACCAGGCACTATCTGTTGATACATTTAGCCGGTTTGATTTGCATTACGTCGGGTCCAAGTACTACTCACTTTCCTTTAGTATCCTATGTTGCATTTAATACGGGGGTTAAATGTGATCTCATTATATTTAGGTGCTGACATGAGCAGTCTTATAACTCCACATCAATTCGCATTGAAAACACTGAAAGCTCATTACTGGGCTCTTTTACTCTATTTGGAAATGTTTATTTCCTTCAATGTGACTTTCTAATACGTATTATAATCAAGTCTAATAAATAGTATATACACAGGTGTGTTATACAGTAAATTGTAGAATAACTACGCTCTCTCTCCGGAGTGAGCTGGCAGACTAGGAATTTTGTAGATCTGCGCCATGGCATGTCGGCTGATATATGCAGAGAGGTGAGAACTAACGACAGACACATACTGCGGAGAACAGCGACTGTCAACAATGGCTAAAGCGACTCTCATATACAACTTGGATAGTCACTCATCGAGAAGCGTATAAAACTCCCAGTGCTTTCACTGACACAAGCCTACGAGTAGGAGATGATGAGAGGTTACAATGTGCTTGAGGATCAAAGTAAGTTTGTTGACGCCTTTAGGTCTCTGGAGGTCTGTGGTGGATTTCGAGGTACGTTTAGGATCATTATTCTGTTATAGAAACGTTCCAGATGTGCTGTAATTAGTGGAATCCATTCTTCCCTCCACCCGTACAATGTTCCCTGTGCCACTGGCTGTAACAACCCCACAGCATTATAGATCCATCCGTGTTTAACAGTTAACATCCATTCGCTCATGGCCAAAGATCTATTTTAACTTCAGTCCACAGCACTTGTTTCTAGAAGACAGCAGGCTTCTGTAGATGTTCTGCTGTTCTTCTGACGTTGGGTTTCATGATGTGGTAATGTATTCCTCTACTGACTCTAACATGAAGAGTCATCTCTTAATTACATTCACACTGAGGAAACCAGCAGCCGACAATGCTTTGCTATCTTCTTCTAGTCTTCCTGCACTGTGGACATCAATAACTTTCATTATCGGAGTCTCACACAGCTGCTGAACCAATGGTTGCTGAGTGTTCACAAGGTCTGTAGAGTCAGAGTGTTTGTAAAAGGTTGAAAACTGGCCCCAGCTGATGTTTCCTGTTGACCTGCCTCAGGCCTGATGAGCTGATGAAGGTCGCATACAACTGTGTCTATTTAAAGCTATAGTTCCCAAACTTTTTCCTTTACTATTAACTATTTCCTAACAGTGAACTGACGAGCCGCTTTAGAGACATATTTTATGGATATTTTATATTTTATTACAACTGTACAATGAACCCAAACAGTGAATTCAGTAACTGCAAGAAGGTTGTTTAAAACCAGAGAAATCTGATGAATTCTGAGCCGATTATTTCCTGTTTAGGGAACTTTTTAACAATCAAACAGAGTTATTAGGCTTCTTTTGTGATAAATTCAGTGTTTTCTGTCTCAGACGTTTGACCATTCACTTTTCTCCACAGAAGTGATCCAGATGCTGAGATATCGGCCGACTGTGTGAATGTTTAAAGTTTTCTTACACAATAAACGTAATAACAATTACATTTTACATATCAATGATATATTATTATATATATTATATTATATAATATTGAGTACAATCACCTACATTTATCAGTGAATTGATTTGGATTAATTAATTCAATATAAATATTCTTCTTTCTTAGGGATAACAAACACTCTTCACTTTATTTTAAACATCTTAAAATTCACATACAGATAAAAAACATCTTTGCATTATACGTTAAAACAAACATTTTTAATTGATATTAATTTAAATAATTACCACAGAAATCAAGGACAGTTATATTAAATAGATCTGACCTAATACATTTAAAATCTACATAATTTATTACAGTCGATAATTTTAATTTGAAAAATAAGTTAAAAATAACTCTGATCCAACCAAATCTAACTTATCATTATTTTTATTATAACAACAACAAAGAACAGTTCTGACTTCAAATCTTTGTTGTTGTTTTTTCCAATAATGTTCATAAAAAAGGTAAACTTTGACTTCTGTAGATTTGATAATAATTATCGTCTGTAATTAAATTATTCTGGTAATTACTAATAATATAAATGTCCTATTATTGGCCAATAATTGATCTGCCCTAATAGTTATGGTGCATTTTTAATAACAGACTAATAAGGAATTATTAAATGTTTGGTGAACTTGTTGAACACCTAAATGTTTCATTAAAATCAACCAAATAATGAAGCATTTAAAACTGAATGCATTGTGTTTTAGGCTGAATATTATATAATATACAGCCTAATATATATATTATAATATATGTGTATTCAGTCCACGCATCTTTAATTAACGAAGAACGTGAACATCGTTCTCTCTTCCAGGCAGCCATATTTGTTTCTTTCATTTCAGTGTTCAACAAAACTACAACGACGACCTAAAACTGTGAAAAACGCTCAAAGTCGACTTTAACACAGCTGTGGTGTGTTCAGGTGTTTGTGCAAAGGTGGGAATATTAAACAAATGGAAAAATATCCACATTGATTTGTACTTCTCCTCCCCTCCCTCCTCCCCTCCCTCCTCCTCTTCCTCCTCTCCCTCCTCCTCTTCCTCCTCCTCTTCCTCCGCTCACA
>NW_023340246.1:22626492-22632296 GCF_004916995.1 Morone saxatilis | reverse complement strand
TGCTGGAGCTTTCCCGACCGGAGCCTGGGAACACAGCACACACCACACACACACACACACACACACACGTGCACCGCGCACACTGGACCGCCCACGTGCACTCAAGACACACCATGTTGAGCATTGGAAGATTTTGCAGCTCTGGGCAGGCTGCCTCCTTGCTCTCCTGATAAGTACCGCCTGTGCTGGTTCAGAGTGTGTCGTGTGTGTGTGTGTGTGCTGGAGGTGTGTTGTGAAGTGTGTGTGCGGGTGTGTTGTGTGTGGGAGAATGAGGCCTCACTTCGATAGTCAAAAAATAGTCCTGTATAGAAAGCAGGCGAAGTTGATAATAAGCAGTTTTTTCTTTACTGTTACGCGTTAAAAGCATGTGTTAGTGCTGTGATGTTTAATATATAGTATACAGTCTGTAATGTCCGTAATAAATTCCCGTTTAAGATGCCGTTATACAAAGTGAACGCCTGTTCCCTTTAAGACATCAACAAGTGTTTCTGCTACATGAAAACTTTAACCACCTGTCCTTTGTTCTTAAATCTTATTTAATCGGACAAACTAATGAATTTTTCAAGCATAAATCAAGAATAATGTCTCTCTGTACATACAATACATAATGAAAATACGTTTATGATGCGCACCAGTAAAAATACAATCCTCCGCTCTTGAGTTATGGGTCTGTAGTTTGCTCCTTATTTCCATAGGACCGCCCCCAGTATTAGCTCAAGACCCTCAGTAAGAAACCACGGCATTAAGAGGGACCAATGTGTGTTGTCTGCTGTGTGTGTGTGTGTGTTGGGTTGAGAGACCGTTCCCACACTGAAGACCCAATCAGTCGTGTGAGAGAGGCTTACACACACACACACACTCTCTCACACACACACACACACACACAGGACCACACGATGAAGGCCCGGCCGTCTTTCTTCACACCTGTATAATCTTTTTGCAATACGAACCAAGGCTTTTAATGAAGGAATATAATCACACGACACCCCACACCACACACCACGAACTGATGACCCTCAGATGTCAGCACTCTCTCATTGGCTGAACTCGTCGCGCCGTTCCGTGCCGCCTCCTACATAAAGCTTTAATACGAGAACTCGCCGCCGGGTGGCTCTTAATCTTTTAGCGTCCTGGATGTCAATAACAAAGGCGTATGATAGCTGATATTTGATAGTTTCACTGTCTCAGGCTGGTACATCGTATATCGGAGGAAAGCAACTTCAGAGGGAAGCTCATTAAAAACTACTCTTGATATTTAGAACCAACAGGAAGTCTTTTTACCCGATGTGCCACACGTTGTATTTTAACAAACCTCCTCGGAGAGAACCGATCAAGATCGACCGTCAGATTAGTGTTCAAATCTTAAGACCCAGTCATGATAAATAGTAATCAACCGCTGAGTTTTCACTCGAAGGGTGTGGCGAGGCGTTGGCGGAACCGAGTTTCGCCATTGATAACAGGATTTTGAGGAGGAGGAGGAGGAGGACACACCGGTCACCAGTCCAGTCTGCAGCCGACACACGGGCCACCTGCCCCGGACTATTTACCGGACACACACCGCTGGAAACAAACTCCTGGAGGCTCCGAAGAATTAATTTTCGGATTGAATAATTAATAATATTGAACATTATTACAGACTTTTATTGACAACAGTCAGATTGGAAGATTCGCACCAAGTTCCTTTTGCTGAAGGCGTTTTTGGCTCATTTATCTGGATCATTAATTTCATCATTCTGCAGGAGGAGAAACTGTTGGAGGAGAAACTGTTGGAGGAGAAACCGGATCAGCTGGAATAAACAGATTGTCTCTAAATCTGCTCTGATATTCCTGTAAAAGCACACTAACTATATCAGAGTGATAGAGCTGTAGTTCGTGCATTCTCTATAGATATATCAACGGATTTGAAACAGGTAGTTTGGTTCAGAGGGGGAAACTTGAATCGGCCTCCGGACCTCCGCGCCCCCCTCCCGGGGAGAGACGCGCAGCCCTCCCCGCCGTCCGCGCACCATGAAGCGGCCGTGTGAGGACAGCAGCTCGGCAGAAAGTGATGTGGAGGAGCCCATCGATGTGGGCAGGGAGAGCGTTTATCCAGGGTGAGTGAGGAGGAAAACATTCCTCTATCTTACTGTGGATTGATTCAGAATCATTCAGGCCATTAATGTTTGAATGTTTGAAGTGTTTTTATAAATGAGTCTGCAGATGGTTTTTACTGAATATTCAGATGATAACTTTACACTTTATTATTGGATATGAAACAGATGAAAAGATGAAACTGATGGTTTAAAGTGACCTAACAGAACTGTACTGAACAACCTGCATTATCATAAAGTTTATACAGATCAATGTGCTTAAAGAATATTAATTAATATAATATATATATAAACAGACACTAAACATGTTTCACATAAACTGAACTAAAGTCACCAAACATATTTTAAATAACAGTTAAATCTCATCAATCAGTGATTCAGCTGACAGAAGGTATTTTAATCCCTCAACCTGCTTCAACTCTAATTACTGACTCCATATATGTCCCACGTTTCCCACAATCCCTTTCAGCAGCCTCTAAAACCTGTCTGTGTTCAGCAGGTATAAATGTGTGTATCAGCAGGTAATCAATCAACCAATTAATAGATATTATTAGATTAATAAAGTAGGATTTTACTGCTAAGCTAATGTTAATTATAAAATAATTACGTGTTTTTCTGGTGAAATTTTAAAAAAGTAATATTTTGTTCAGCTTTATAATAAATGTAATAAAAAGTTCAATATTTCCCTTTTGAGATATAAAATATAAAGAAGCTTAAAATGGAAATATTCAAACATTGTTCTTAATCTTAAATGTACTCACAGCTGCAGGAAACAGCTGGAAAAAACACATTATAGACAAAGTAATTCAATATCTGTCTTTAAAAATGATTTCTTGGAGAGAAATTTGTCCTTAAAATACTAAAACTCCTCATATAGTTAAATATACAATAATAAATAAGATCTTTCTCCTGTAGCAGCAGGCTCAATTACAGCCTCAATAACTGCTCAGCTGCACAAATACCATCATTTACGTCCTGATGATTGTGTCTTTCAGGCACATGAAGACGGCGTACATCACATGTGGATCGCCGACTACGACCACTCAAGTGATGGCGAGGAAGAAGCGCAGAGGGGTATTTCACTGATGAAGAACACTGACGCTGCTGTTGTTGTGTTTAAAGACTCACTTTGACCTTTTGATTCTTTTTCTCTGTCAGATTATCGAGAAGAGACGCAGAGACCGAATCAACAACAGTCTGTCGGAGTTACGGCGTCTCGTCCCCACGGCCTTCGAGAAGCAGGTGAGAACCAAACAGAAGCAATAAATAATCAATAATCAGTGTCAGTGGCACCAGGAAGACGCAGCGATGCTCATCCACAAGCTCACTAACAGACATCGAGCTAACACGCTAACTTCAGGTTGCAGTATCTCCAACAGACGCTGCTACCAGTTACCTTACTTCTTACTGCTTCCTCTGAGCCTATCAGACGGGAGGTTCAGTGCACATTGGACACAGTGAAATATACAGAGTGTGCAGGGTCACTGGTCCTTTAAGTTGATATTTTAGTGGAATTAAAGTCCAAATGATCTAAAAACGAGCTGGCGGTCAGTCGTTCATCGAGCCGTTTCCAGTGAAATCAGGTGGTTTTCTGTTAAAATGAAGCAGTGGAACAGAAACATTGAGTTTGTGGTTGAAGGTACGTTATCTGCTGCTGTTGTTGAACTGTTGGGTTCCTTATTATTTTAGCGTTCAGGTGCTTCCTGCTTTAACTCCTGGTCGCTTTTTTTAGGGTTCGGCCAAACTGGAGAAGGCAGAGATTCTGCAGATGACTGTGGATCATCTGAAGGTTCTGCAGGCTACAGGAGGGAAAGGTAACCACAGTATATCCACAATATAACCACAGTATATCCACAGTATATCCACAATATAACCACAGTATATCCACAATATATCCACAATATAACCACAATATATATACAATATATCCACAATATAACCACAATATAGCAGTGCACACAGTGAGAATGGACTTTTCCGTGAAGGCGAGATATCTTGTGATGAACAGATGAACTTCCAGTGTCTGTGCCAACTGGTGTTTGTCGGTGTTGTCTGGCGCAGACACACCAGCACGCAGGTATAAATTCTTGTAACGCCGTAACGTGGTCATCGTGCCTGTAAACCACCAGAGACTGGGATCGAACCAGCAATCCGCCGTACGTACTGCAGCTGCAATTTAACAACTGAAAGAAGAATAAATGAAACATGTTTTTAACTGTTCTTATGAGTAAATAGCTGAGAGATATTAAAAGGCTTTTAATATTAATTAATTGTGTTAATAAACATCAGGAGTCAGTTTAACCTGAAGGTAAATAAATAAACGCTGTAGTATATCAGCTGATGGTTGTAATTATATGAAGTGAAACTCTTCCAGTCTTTGTTCCATATTACAGCCACAGTGAAGCTGGAAGCGGGACGCTGCTCCAAAGTTTGGGTTTCAAACGTACGAGGAGCACATGGAGAACAGCTCCACTGTGTACGGAGGCCTTACAGCACTTTGGACAAGATTAATAAGATTTAGATTCAGTGATTTAATCAGAAATATTCTCAGTTTGAGTCTGTTGAGTTTTATCTGTCTTTGTCCACTCAGAGCAGCTTTATGATGCGTTCAAGTGCAGCTTCTAACAACCTGTCAGCATTGGTTGTTTGAAGTCAGTGTGTGAGTGTGTGAGAGACAGAGGTGGTGAGTGCATGGGAAAACGCTGCGGGGATAAAAGCAGCACTTGACCCTGAGCAGCGCTGTTTGCTTTTATAAAGCCGGCGGGGGAGGAGGGGGGAGGAGGTGTGAGGGAGGAGGCGGGGGTCAGCGTTGGCTGCGTTCACAGGCCGTCTATCTGCAGCGTTTGTTTGTGTTCAACAGCAGTGGCAGCGTAAAGTCAGACAGAGCAAACAGCCGATCATTAATAATCTGAGGCAGATGTTACTGTCACTGTGCGTTTAAACATTTAGACTCATAATAAAACACAAATCACATAAAATATATAAAGTTACACACATTAGGAACAATTTAAAAGCTGAACATCAACGCTGTGATCCATCCAGCTGGACGCCATTACACTTCTGCCATTATCCCATTAATAATATTATAAATATAATAATTATATTACAATATCTAACACAGTATCTATAGAACAGGAAATATAAAATGTATTTAAAGCTATGAACATATAAAACAAACCATATAATACAATATATGACAGTAAAGATAGAAGTAATATAGTACAGTATGTGACAGAGTAATGATAATGTTGTAATATTTACAGTAAGATAAAAACGTCTCATTCTTAAGTAACAAAAATAAAATGATTCTTATGTTTTTATTTTTATTTTATATTAATGTAACAAACTGTAACTCTTCAGTATTCAGTTGCAGTGTGTAACTCCTCCACTAGATGTCAGTAAATACAAACACTGGCCCTTTAACTTCTGTATCATCAGCCCGTCGTCATGGTAACAGTCTCTCTCTCTCCCTGTAGGTTATTTTGACGCCCACGCTCTGGCGCTGGACTTCCTGTCTCTGGGTTTCAGGG
The DNA here is from genome assembly GCF_004916995.1 of Morone saxatilis. Taxonomy (NCBI): domain Eukaryota; kingdom Metazoa; phylum Chordata; class Actinopteri; family Moronidae; genus Morone; species Morone saxatilis. The sequence continues at coordinate 22,626,676 of NW_023340246.1, read as the reverse complement.
AGTGCGTGACGGAGGTTTCCCGCTACCTGAGCGCCGTGGAGGGCCTGGACTCCAGCGACCCCCTGCGCTCCCGCCTCCTCTCCCATCTCGCCTCCTGCGCCTCTCAACGTGACGCCACCGCCCTCGCCATGACCTCCCATTCGCCCCACCCCCACCACCAGCAGCCTCACCCTTTGCCTCACCC
>NW_023340246.1:22612081-22626392 GCF_004916995.1 Morone saxatilis | reverse complement strand
AGGAAACTGTTTACTGAGATAATGAATCAAGTTATCCATAAGACTCCATACTATCAGAGTGTCAATGTTCAGAGCTGAGAGCCACAGACAGGAAGTCAGACAGTGTTGAGAAACTGATTTATAAAATGTTGATGTTGGTTTTTCATTGAGTTTTTTTGACAATAAGAGAAAGTAGAATTACAGGAGACGGATCCTTTAAAACCTTCAGATTAAACACAGATAATGTGATAGAAACCAACAAACCAAAGAGAAATGAACTTTTCCAATGCAGACCTGCCAAAAACCAGCAGTTTATTCAGACTGGTGCAAACAGGGATGAAGATAATAATAATGATGATTGTAAACTGTTACACTAAAACCCTTCTCCACCTTTTTATTATTATCTGTGGTTGACATGTAAACTGTCTCTGGTTCGCTGTGTGCCTTTTTACAAATAAAGATGAAGTAACAACATGGCTGCTGGCGAGAAACGTGCAGCTGTTACTGTGTTTTTATTTCCTCAGAGAGATTTAACCTGTTTGAAATGGTTTTAATCTCCACTGTGGAACCTCACAGCAGATCTCAATAACAGAAATTAACCCTCTAAAACACATGGAGTCAATCAATCAATCTGATCAGCTTTTACTATCATTTTAATTTAATTAAGTTAATTATGTAATCTTTATTTGTCCTGTGAACATAATCAAAAAGTACTTAATCAGGAATGTTTCTGTTAGTGTCACTTAAAGTTTATAGTAAAAGCTGTTAAACTGAGAATGTTTAACTTTTTAAATTGAGTTTGTGTTACTTAACATTTCCACTGGGATCCATTTCAACAATTTATAACAATTTATAATGAGTAATAAGAACTTATAGAACCTCTACATGGACCTTGTGGTGACACTGAACACACACACACACACACACACTCTCTCCTCCTTTGCCTTCATCTTGCAGTTGATTTACTGGAATCACTGCTGCGTTCGTTAAATCCTCCCAGAGAAGAAAACGGCGTCATTTCCAGCTGAATGGAGGATTAAAGGCTGACAGGCCTGGGAACGGCTCCCCGGGGCCGTAAATCCGCCCCGGTCAGCCGACACGGTTCTCACGCCGGGACGCCGCTTTGAAGTGACCGGCGGCAAATTGGGTGACATGAGCCGGTCAGAGCTTTCCATACAGAGGCACAGAGAGAGGCAGACAGAGGAGGATAACAAGAGGAGGACATGTGAGGAGACACTGGAGTAACAACAGCTGCTGTTAAAACACCGGCACACAAAGTATTAACAGATAATGTTTCATGTTCAGGACAGAACTCATCACGCTCCTGTAACACCGTCAGACTCAACACAAACACATATATGGTTGTTTTTATTCCACACATTCTTCTTTCTTGTTAAAACCTGGGGCCTACATTACCCACAATGCAAGTCTAAGGTTTGAGTTACTGCAAAATAAAAATGTAATTGACTGTTTGACAGTAAAAGACCGTAAACTAAATAAATGTTTCTGCAACAGTAGAACTACTGTGATATCTCCGGGAAAAAACCTTTATTTATACGGAATAAAGTTTTTTTTTTAATTACAGACTGAAAACTGAAAAGAAAGACACTGCGACCACCTTCTGTTTTTTATTTGATTTTTTTAGAAAAGGAGACAAACAGCAGAAAGTAAAAGAAAATGTAAACCAGAGTTAATGTGAGAATCAGAGGTTTGTTTCCTGCTTCACTGCGACATTAAGGACACCATTTTATTGGGACTTAAAATCTCGATCCAGTAGCCGTCGGGATCCTGAATGAAGGCGAGATCCTTCATTTTACCTGTGAGTTGACATGGTGGCAGTTAGTATAACTTTATTCTTTGGATTCCAAAAATCTAAATGTTTTGACTTTTTAAAAAAATCCTTAACTTTTTATTATTTATTGATTCGGTATTAATAAGCTTCCATATGTTGTAAATAAAACATTAAATTGTGATTAATAAAGTAAACGGAGCCATCATCAGTTCTAACACACAACCTGCTGAACCAGAGCGCCACCTCCTGGTGGAAACAACCAACAACAGCTGACACATTTATTAAAATATAATCATAATTATTTAAACATTTGTTTTTTAAAATCTAGACTTGGCTGATTATGATTTTTCACAGTTTACACTTTGTTATGCATTACAGTTTATATAGGAACAGCTGAAATTATTAGTTGATTAATCAGAAAATTGGAAACTTTGATAGTTAATAATAAGTCATTTTTCATGTAAAATATTTATTGGTTAATGAATGTGAGAACAGTAGAGAAGATTTACTGTTTAATGATTTAATGCAGTGAGGAACTGGAAGTCGTCTCACCTGAGTCAGGTTTCTTGACAAAAGTCACTTTTTGCTCTTCAAATATTTTGCAGGCGGCGTGAACATCAGGAACAGCAATACCGATGTGACCTGTACCCAGAGAGAGACGGATCGAACCTTTTATTCATTATAGAGAATTATAACAATGTAATAAATCAATATTATAGTATATTTAACATAATAAAGATAATAAAAGGATAAAATAATCACTCCATAGATACTTTAACTTGTTTACAAGCAGTGAAATCTACATAAATCTTCTCACCAAATCCTCGCGGTTCGTTGTTCCCGTTATGGTACGACAGACTTTCATCTAACTCTGAACCCCAGTTACTGAGAGACAGACAGACAGACAGACAGACACAGACAGACAGACAGACAGAGGAACAATATTAATTAAAAGACTCATTGTGTGTATTTGTAAGTAGATGTAGGTGGAGATCAGTTGTGATGGTCCCAGTGGAAGGCTGGAATCGGTCCTACGAGGTTCTTGCATGAGGCCCGTTGTCTCTTTCGGAATAAGGTCAGAAACTGTTCAGTGTAGGTGATCCTCGTGGTCGTCATACGTACTGCGTGAGCTCTATGGTGGCGCGGCGAGAGAACGTCCACGCTGTCCTGTCTTTGATGTCGGCCGGGATGTCCGACTTCTCCTCGTAGCCCAGGAAGTATAGTGTGAACCGCATCGAGGGGAAGTCGATTTTCTGCAGCAAGCTGATGGAAGAAGCCACAGGCGGTTAATGTCTGGGTCGGAGAGGAATGAAGTCCGGATCAGGAGCGGTTTGAGGACTCACGTCATGCCGAGGATCCGAGTGTAGAAGTCCAGAGATCTCGCTGGATCTTTGACCCTCAGCATCGTCTGCTGCATCATGTAGTCCTGCAGAGAAATGAAACTTTAAAGCTGCACCGATCAACATTTTTATATAAACTCGCACATATTCTGAGGCTCTGTAAGGAGCTTTTAGCCTCTTTTAGCCTCTTTCAGCTCAGAGTTTTGGTGTTGTGGAACATACAGTCAGTTAGATCATTAAAGGTCTCAACAATGTGTTTATTCTATGTTTACGTCCCCTTAAACGTCCAACCCTAACTTACAACCCTAACTTAACTGACTGCATCTTGGCCGAGAGGTATCAAAAGTCACAAATCCACGGTAACGGACTCTGTGACGTGTTTTCTGCATTGATTTTGAGGCTTCAGCAGTTTGTTGATTCCTCTCAGCCACCGTCGATTTCACTTTACTGACTGAATGTTAACCATCTCCATAGGAACTGGTCAACCTAACGAGCAGCGGTGGGTGTGGCATTCATACATCCAGAATGTGTGACAGTAAAGTAAATATGAACTATAACAGTATTTTTAAATACTTTAAAACTTTAATATAGTGAAAAATGTGAGTGCAGAGGAAGAAAGAAACACCTCTTTAAACGCTTCACACATGAAATTACACACAGATGGAGCAGATCTTAGTACATTTACTCAACTATACAATTTTGAGGTACTGGTACTTTGAGTATTTCCATTTTCTGACACTTTGTACTTCTGCTGCACTCAGAAGTAAAGTATAGTTCCTTCCTTTGTTCCTTTAACTGTATCTGTACTGTATGTTCTTTTTCCTCTGGTTGAGCAGAGTCTGTGGGCAACGACTCCTCAACAGTGATTGACAGCAGCTTGGTGATTCCCCTCTCAGCCAATCAGGATGTGACGACACCCGTTCTTCAGAGGCAGGGAATCGCTCAGACTGATTCTGATTCATTTCACAGGATGTTGATACTGAAACAATCCTCTGTTTTACAGTTAGGACACTATGTCAAACTGGCTTTAAAGCCCAGCGCTCTTCCTGCAGGGAACCCATGTTCATTCAGATATCTTGAGGTCAGAGGTCAAGGGATCCTGGCACATAAACCTGAAACCATCTACACAGCCAGATAACACTGGAAGAACACAATGTTTAATGTACATTTGTATCCTGTTTCTGACTTTAGATCCTTTAAAGCTCCTCAGAGCCTGAGCTCCGTGTGGCCTACAGGTTCCTACAGGTTCCTACAGGTTCCTGCAGGTCTCCCAGAGGAACCACAGCCAACAGGTCCGACTGCATTACAACCTCACACAATGTGACACAGAATCAAAGAATCAAACACATGAAGTTAAAACGCAGACGTCACCTTGGTGATGGGATCTCCTTCCTTACAGGCAGCAGTCACAGCCTCGTCCGACAGTCCTCCTGTGTCCGCCATGGCTCCCAGATCAGATCAGACTGAAGACTCACTCAGACCGGCTCCTCCAGACGCTCCTTCCCCCTGCTGCGTTCAAGTGCTGCTCGTAAGACTGTACTCTCTGATGTGATCATGCTTGCTGATGCTTTTGAGTGCAGAAATAAAGAACGAGCATCCATCACAGGAAGGTTTTCGTTTTAGGGAACATGGAGACATTACACATTACTTATAAAGCCTCACGTGGGTTGACTCCATTATGTGTTTCTATTTGAAAGCTTCATTATTAACTGATGAGAAAGTTAAATTGGAACATCATTATAACAGGAAACGTTAACATAAATTAGGTTTAAATAACAAAAAAACTCACAAAACATCATTAATGTAATAATAATAATAATGTGTAAAAAGTGTCAAGAAAGGAGAATTTTTTTTATTAACGGCAGCAAAACGACTCAGTGTCGTTGGGAGGAAACTATTTAACACTTTCTTGTAATATTGTATTTTGATGTTGTTTGACGCCTCCTCTCTGCTCCTAAAGTCCCAGTTTACCGGTTTCTGACAGACCCTAAAGGCAGCAGGAGTCCTGTGACCACTCCCCTCAACACAAACTCCTGCTGCCTTCAGGGCCTGACTCACCTATTGTAAATGCAACGCCCACAGAGAAATGCCACAGAGCACAAACAGTCCAATCTTCAATCAACATCCACATTCCACCTGCTCCACCGAGCACAGACGCTCTGATCTCTGCAACTTCAAACTGCTGGGAATTCACACAAAGTCAGAACTAAAAGCACTAAAAGTTCAGAGTCTGGCAGGCAGCGGTTTTATTGCCCTGTAAGACTCCAGTGAGCTGCACAGAATTATATAAGCAGCTGGTTTGGGGGGATGGAGGCTCTACAGGGAGGAAAGGGCAGTAAACAGGTCTGAACAGGTACCAGACCGAGTGAGAACTGAGGCTTCAGACTCACATTAACACACCTGGTTCAGGACCAGATTCAGGCCCACTAATTACCCTCACACCGGTCCCACAGTACATACTGCACACATTAGTGGTGGTAAACATGTTTGTTTTCCCATTGAATCAGTAACCACTGTGGCTGCAGTTCCTCTCCCGACCACCAGAGGCTCCAGCAGTGAGTCTGCCTCCGTATTAACCTGCACAAATAAACCTGTTTACAGCCTGCTGGTCTCTAGAGCTCACTCCCCCGTTAAAGACAACTCTAATTCATGTTTTAGTCTGTACACTGATATAGGCGAATAGAAATAACATGAAAATAATAAAAATGAAAACAATAACAGGCTAAAACAGCACTCTGCTCTATATTTCTAGAGTAAAACAAACTGAATCTTTTTAGCATTTTAAGTTTGTTGCAACTTCACCACAAGATGTCACTAAATCCAACAACGGCTCCTTTGAAAGTAGTTTAAAGTGTCTCCAGTCGCAGCTGTGTGAACATTTGGGTTAACGTACACAAACCAACAAAATCCAGAAGTCTGTACGTGTTTTTACACATTTTAATGTGGAAATGTTACAACTTTAAATTATCTAGGTTAATTTGTATCATCCACGTTTCCAATGCCAGTCGTGTTTGCTTTGAAAGTGCAACCTGTATTCAAACAGTGTGACGTTGTAGTAAGTGTGCGCAGGTCGCTCACTTTATCGTATGTTTCATAAAAAAAAAGAAGAATAAGAGAAAGAGGAGTTCAGTGTGCTCAGTGGTAGCTGCGGGCCTGCTTGCGGTTCTCCAGCAGCAGAACCACCAGCCGGTTCTTGAGCGTGGGCAGTTTGCTGCTGTAGCTCTGCTGCAGGACGGAGGTCAGTTTGCAGCGGAGGCTCTGGAGGCTCGGCAGGGAGACGCAGTCCGGCACGTTGAGCAGAGTGTGGAAGAACTCCTGCCACAGGTCGCTGTGGGGGTTCCTGTGGACCAGACACACAGAACGGCTTATTACGTAAAGCTGAATGACAACATGACTGAAGTTATAATCCTTTATTAAATCACCTCAAAACTTTAAAATCTTTGAAACCATTTATGGTTTAAAAACCTTTTAACTGTGGCAGAGTCCGCCAGTTCTGAGCTGGATTCAAATTACTCACACATCCTGTAATTCAGTTACTTCTGTTTTATTGTGATTGGATTGTTTCAGGAGACAACAACAGACAGGTTGTATTGTTTATATATTCTTTATCAAACTTTTGTAAAACGTTATCAAAATCATTTTGTAGGAAACAAATTCAATAAATGAAAATGTAAATGAGCCATAAAGGAAACAAAATCAACCCTAAATTACCTTCTAAATACGCCGTTCGTCTTCCACACGCCGTCTTCGTTTGTGACTTGCATGTACGTCCCAAACAGCATGCAGTAGACGGTCCCTGCTATCCCGAAGTAATCCGTCTGAACACACACACACACACACACAGTGAGAAACTAATTCAAAATGTCTGAATTTGCTAACTAATTTCAGTTTTGCTGCCTGTGAATCACAATGTACCACTATCTCTGTTCTGCTGTATTAATATAAAACTTAACTAACTCCGTCCGTCCTCACCTGATAGTTCCAGGGTTTCCCGCTGATCATCTCCGTACACTGGAAGCCCGACGTCAGACACTTGCCGGTGAAAGCAGTGCCTTCTGGGTAAAGCTCCATGTCGATGCTCTGTCCGAGGTCGATGAGGACGAGGCCGTGGTCCACGTTCTCCGGATCGAAACACCTGTTCTCCAAGAACCTGAGACAGAAACAACCGGCTGTTACATACTGTGAAAACAAACGAGGAATCCTCCCACTGATCTGGATTACTGCTCGCTACCTCTCCCCCAGCAGGAAGTTGTCGGGTTTGATGTCGGCGTGGACGACGTGGATGCGGTGCAGCTGCTCCACCATGTTCAGCATGCAGACGGTGAAGTACATGACGAGAGGCTGAGGCATCACCTTGTCGCTCAGGGTTTTATAGATGTTCACTGCGTTCTGAAAGTGGAGCCACAGTGTCAGGATACGACCCATAAGAGATCCATAAAATAAGAGTTTGTGTTCATTTCATTCCACAGGTTACATTTAAGACTTTATAAGACCTTTCTGAATGCAGTATTTTACGTCCATACTGGCAATAAAATGATATGAAGGAAATCCTGTATTGGCTCCACACAGAACGATCAATACACGTTTCCTTAAAAACACATTTAAAAGACTGAAACATTAAAAAAAGTAGCTTCATTAATCCATCAGAATGATATTTAAGATGTTTTAAGGCCTAAAATTCAGATGATGGGATGTTAGGTGATCGTACCAGCAGCGTGCCGTAGTTGTGAAGCTCAGCGAGCAGCACGCTTCCGTTGTGGAAGAGGTGAGCCGAGTGGACGCAGCTGTACAGGTGACGGACGTCGGGCCGCAGCCGGGCGTCCAGCTGAGTGTTGATGTAGAACTCCCAGGGATAGGCTGGCTTCTGAACCTGCAGGGACAACCAGGAGACAAAGAGTCCGTCCACTGTGAACACAGTCGGGTTCAGCACAAATACCTGAAGCTTCTGAGGTCACCGCCAGCTTACCTTTAACACCATCCTCTCTGAGGTCACAGGGTCGGTCGCCTGGTAGACTTTAGCAAACGCACCTTCTCCCAGGACACAGTCGACTCGCAGGGACGCGTTTCCTGTCAGACAGAAAACATTTTAAATTCAACTCATCACTTCAGCTCAGAGTTCATCAGAAACACGAGCCGCTCTGTTTACCCATGCTGAGGGTGGTCTTTGGGGCGATGTTGGGCACGTTGCACCTCCAGGTGGTGCAGCGGGGGTGAGAGGTGAGAGGCGGGGTGAGTCTGGACAGCAGGTCAGACATCAGTGCGTCGTCCCAGGGGTCCGACACCAGCGGGGACGTGGCGGTCCTGGCCGGCGTCGTGCTCATGGACACGTCGGTGCTCAGCCTCGGCCCTCTGTCCGGACTCATCATGGGTTCGTCCGCGGCGCTGAACTGCGGCGCCGGGCTCATGGGCACGTCGGCACAGAGCTGCAGCTGTCCGGGACTCATGGGGACATCCCGGCTCTTGTTCAAGTCTGCTTTCTTGACCCGACGGGGACTCAGGAAGGCGTCCAGGTCCGGCTCAACTGTGAGCTCGGGGCTTCTGATGGCCAGCCACTCGGGTTTGATAGCACCCTCCGGGCTCATGGGGACGTCAAACACTTTCTGGTCTCTTTGTGGGCTGGTGGGTTTGTCCAAATCCTCCATGATCGAAAAAGGTTCGTTTCTGGGTCTGACTGAACTCTGGGGCTGCTGCGAGATCAGAGAGACCTGCTCGGGGCTCGCGTACACTTCCCAGCCGGGCCCTGCGGTCCTGGAGACGGAGGAGTCGGCGGGACAGATGGTCTGGTCTCTGAAGGAGAGCACACCTGGAGGAGGGGGCTGCACCATGGTGATGGAGGAGGAGGTGAGGCCGAGCTGGGCTGGGCCGAGCCCCTCGCTGACGATGGTGCCGTGTCTCTCAGAGGAGGGGACCAGCTGACTGACGGCCGTCTCAGAGAGCTTGTCGTTGGACGGACTCTGCTCCATGATGGGGCTGAGACACACACAGACAGTTGTAATGTGTAATGTGTTTTCACTGTTATTAACTTGCTTCATTTACAGCTGATTTGAATATTTCTAAAGGCCGCTGACACTCTGAGAATGGAGCAGGGACGGAGTGGTTACCTGAGCTTTTTCGGCTGTCGTCTGATAAAAGCTTCATCACCAGTGTCACAGTTGTTCTCTGGAGAGAAGAAAGAGAGAGAAGTTATAAATTAGAATAGCTTCAGCTGAACTTTGTGTCAGAAACATGAAGAGAATAAAGAGATACGATGTGTGTGTGTGTGTGTGTGTGTGTGGTCCGGGTGCTGTACCTTGGTCCTGGAAGAAGTTGCTGTTGGAGGGGGTTTTGTGTGTGAACGGAGTGGAGACGAACTGAGCCAACATGGCGAAGTCTGTGGTACTGTTGGGACAAGCAGCCAGCGAGTTGAGGCTGTTGTAGCGAGCTCCCCACATGGTGCTCTCGTCAGGCATCAGATCCTGAGGAGTGTCCTGATCACAGAACACAGACAGCAGTTAGAAAAAGAGCAAAGTATTTCTGTTTGTAGTCTCTGTGCTGCCTTCAGGTACTGTAGGGTTGAACCAAGAGTTCGAAACTACGTCCATAATATAAATAAAATGTAGGCTAATAGTGATTGATGTTTCTACATTATTTAAGGTTTTTATACCAAGCATGGTGTAAAGGTTTAATATAATTACATTAGGTAATTTAAATAACATATTTGCTACTATAAAGTTCTCACTATGATTATTTTAGCTTTCAATAACTGGTTCAAAGACAGGATTGCCACCGACGCTCCCTCTCTCCACTGTGTGTAAAGGACCGGTAGAGTCTGGCAGTGATATCGGGTTTCCTTCATACTCACGTTGGGTTTGTTGGACACTGGGATCTCAGCCAGAGCTCTGATCGGTTTGGACTTCTCGACCGCAGGAGCAGCAACACTGAGCAGGGAGAAAGTAACAGAAACATTATTTACTTCTAATTGTTCATCACAGAATATAATAGGTAATAATATCAAATGTGTCTGCTTTCGTCAGATTGAGGAAATATTTAGTTTAACAGGATATGCTGAAGATGTTTTATTGTGTTATTTACCTCCCGTTTTCTTTGTCGGTGTCATCCTGGAAGACAGTGAACGCCGCTGTGGGCGGGGGCTGGGTGAAAGAGGAGGCGCCGCCTTCAAAATAGAAATTCAATAAATAAATGTAAGAAGAATTTAGTTAACTGGCAGAAAGCTGCAGGTAAAGTTAAAGTGGAAATAAGATCATTTATCAATCTTTCATCCACAATAAATTCAGTTCAATTAAAAAAGAATTAATAATTAGTTTTTCTATTTGTATCAACAGAAAATATCACAATAACCTCACAACTACAGAACAAACTGGGATGATCCATTTTCTAACTCTGCTCTAAATTATTATTCTGGAAGGTTTTACCAGAATAATATTTTCAGGTTCTTTCATTTTTGTGTTTGAGTTTTAATTTAATATAATCACACATATTGTTTCTGTCTTCCTTTTGGCTTCAAATTAAAACTCACCTGGAAGAAAACATGAATGCTTTTAGTCCTATTGAGCCTCTTGTGGCCAAAACGAGTATTACAACAACAAACACTGACTTTAAAAAAAACCTTTTTCACCTGAACGGCTTAAATACAGTGAGGGAAACTATTTAGATAAGACTGAAGATAATGAATCACCAGTATTTTTTCCTTACAGATTGTTTTTTAATCTTCAGTTTTTCTCATACTTTAGCTTCAAAACATGCTTTAATTTCCACTGCACTGATTGGACAAATTAAACAGCACTGACAACAGGCAGGATGATGTATTGATGGGAAAATCTAGATGGCCAATAGGTACCGAGGTTCCTCTTACAAACCTTTCTCCGCCTGTTTACAGAATATTTACCGTTTCTCGGGCAGCCGGCGTCGACCTCCCTCTCTGCAGCGTGGAGCACTGACGTGTTGTTGAACGGGTCCTCGAGGAGGGTCGGGGCCTGGAACATGTCCATTATCACATCTGGATGACACGAAACCAGATGTTATTCACTGTGAGACGACATTAAAAGTGCAACAGAAGTTGGTGCTTCACCTCCACCTGGAGTACGACAGAGCTGACAGCAGCAGTGAGCAGGAAGACCGGGAATAACCCCACAGCAGAAAGAGTGAAAGCAGAGAGGCTGTTGTGCTCACCCAGCGCCTCTCGTGTGTTGACAGTGGGTGACGGCAGCACCCTGGATGGTGTGGCCTGAACGTAGCCCAGTGAGGTGTTAGGAGTGATGTGAGACAGGTTACCTGTGCCGCCCTGTGACACTGACACAGACACACAGAGGAGGTTTGAGAACGCTCACAGGGAGCTGCGATCAGAGGACCAACAGCTGCTTTACTACTACTACTACTACTACTTACTGTTGAGCTTCTCCTCGGGCTCTGGCGGGTAGAAGACATTCCTGAGGGCGAGACGGAAGAGACCGCAGGTTAGAAGAATATTATACATCATCATATCTCTCCCTGCATTCATCCCTCTGCTCTAGAACAATGGAGAATAGTCTGAATAAACTCTGGTCTCCTCTTTCTGCTACAGATCTACTCACTGATGTGTGGAGGCGTTGTGCTCCGAGGGTCGACAGTTCCCCGAGCTGCTGGGTTGAACTCGATCGTCCCAACAGAGAACATCAGCGTCAGCAGCGGGGACGCAGGCGGGTCTGTGGAGCGACACGTTCATCTGCTCGAAGCTCACAGCCTGCTGAACCAACTGAGGCTGAACCGACCGAGGCTGGTCCGTCAGGGTCTGGGCGACAGACATGGATGTGGGTGCAGGTGCTGGTAAGTGGACGCTCCTGTCAGCCAGGGCCGAGGGACGAGGGGTTCCCTCTGAGCTCTGGGTGTCACTCTGCCACTGAGGAGGTTCGGGGGCGGCAGCGGCCTCGTGGATGAAGGTCGGCTCGGTGTGCAACCTCAAGCCGAGAGAGCGTCTGTTGCTCAGACGGTTGGAGGGTCGAGGGCACCCAAAGGACTGCTGGGTAGGATTGGGGTTCAGGCTGGTGGCTGTTTCTGCTACAGGCAGCTGCAACAAAGAGAACAGGTTTAACATCGTCTGCATACAGACAGAGCGGCAGCGGCAGTGTACCGTGGCACTGAATGCATCACTGAATCTGCAGTCTCACCCTCTGTGATGAAGGCTGGCTGCTTAGACCTCCACAGGCCTCCAGATCCTGGTTTAGAGACTCCAGCATAAGTTTAAACCTCAGGATGTCCTCCTCCTGCTCCTTCAGCATCTTCTCCTCTTCAAACAGACGTTAAAACAAAGTTAATAACTCTCTGCTGTTTTTAACTCTTCACTATCTCAGAGCAGATTTGGTTCTTACTGATTTCTCTCTGCTCCTTCTCCTGATCCTTCTCCTGCTCCTCCTCCTGCTCTTCCTCCTGCTCTTCCTCCTGCTCCTCCAGGAGCTTATGGAAGTATTTGGCCGCTCGGACCTCCTCGAAGCAGAATTCAGACCCCTCACAAACCAGCTCGTCCTTATTGTAGGCGGACACGGTGGGAACGCTGGGGCCTTGACTGGAGGAGAGCATCCCCGACGTCTCTGAGCGAGAGACTCTGGAGGATGAGGGAGACACACATTCATTATAATACCACATATTGGACACAACTGCTGATCTCAGCAAAGACCCAACAGTAACTCACGTTACGACGGTTCTACGAGCTGCTGGTTTCTGCAGACAGTCCACAGAGGCCTGAAACAGAGGATGAAGATTATTGTTTGAAAGCAGCCGTTGGGGTTATTAAATGCTCATTATGGACATTCAAAGACACACACCTTGTTTGGAGCCACAGGCTCACTGTGTGTTGGCATCTGATTGGTTAAATTGGAGTTTTGCAAAGGGTTCAGAACTCCTGCTTTATAAAGAAATTAAAATAAACAGTTATTAGCTCACACAATATACAGAAGACTTTTCATTTTTACAAGTAAATAAACTCTTACCTGATACTGGGGCCTGGACTCTGGTTCTTGTTTGAAACTGCCTGCAGATCAGATTATTTTAGCACATTACAGTTATTGTTGTTCATTATGGTGACACTGTGTTAGACATTGTAAGAGACATCGCGATATACTGAATGGTACAGTGGTGGAAACGCTGCATACGGGTGTGTTACAGATATTACAGAGAGGGGATGTAATGAGAACTAATACTTTGGTACCAAGTTGATGCCAGAGTTGTGAAAACGTGACGGTATACAGTACAGTACCACCGACACCAGGGATTGAATTCTTCTGGACCTCTCGGGGGGGCATATACAGACTGTGTTTCATAATTAATGAAAAATATTTTACACTTCTCTCTAACAATATGTTTTGCCCCGTTGCTTCAGTATCTCTCTCTCGGTGATCGATTAACTCGTGGACACTTTCTCCTGGCTCTCCAGAACCTCCATAGACTGATGAAACCTGCTAACCCCTTCAGGTCTCTGCTGTATGTACACTTTATACTTCTTTACCTGTATTCACTGAGAACAGTGTCGGCCGGCTGGGCTTGGTTCTCCATTGCTTTCTGGTAAACAGCATCAGCCTGTTCATTCATTCCCCTCTGCTCAAACGTCTGTGCCCAGGCCACATAGAGCGCGGCCGTCCTGGTGCCGATGCCCTTACTGAAGACATAACTGTACAGCGCCGTGGGGTCGGGGTAATAACTCGCCTGTAAGAATGAAGAGCGCTCACGTGAGGTTTCAGAATGACAAACTCTGGGTGCTTTCTAATGTGATATTACACTCAGACTTACACATTTGATGCAGTGGTTCACATATCTGAGGTCATTGGCGTATCGCTCGACATTCAGAAATATCTTCACGAGTCTGTCGAACACCAGGGACATCCCACTGCGAGCGTCTGCAGGTAGAGACTGCTCCAGGTAATCCACGAACCTGCACACACAGCGCAGCTCATTAAAGCTCAACTACCTGGAGAACTTTACACTGAAAGGGTCGGACAGGAAACGCAACCCAGGATTACAGCTTTAAAATATAACATCAGTTTAACTTTAAACAATGTACTTTGTGTGTGTGTGTGTGTGTGTGTGTGTGTGTATTAATGAGCTGATTCTGAATATTTAAATAAACTCACCTGTCCCACGGCTCCAGCGGGTCCTCACCTGTGTATGAGCTCAGGCTGCTCTCAAAATGCCTGAAAGAGTGAATAAATAGAGTATAAGTTAAATAAATAGA
>NW_023340246.1:22609751-22611981 GCF_004916995.1 Morone saxatilis | reverse complement strand
ATACTATTATTATTATTGTTGTTATTGTTATTATTATTATTATTATTATTATTATCCCTCTGCTACAGATCAATGTTGTTATTGTTGTTATTATTCCCCTGCTACAGATCAATATTGTTGTTGTTATTGTTGTTGTTGTTGTTATTGATGAGTCGTGGTTGTGCTCCTCAGGTCTGGTGGCTCACAGTGACCTGGACGAACGAGCCATTGAAGCTCTGAAGGAGTTCAATGAGGAGGGGGCTCTGCAGGTGCTGGTGCAGTTCAAAGAGAGCGACCTGTCACACGTGCAGGTAAAACCCCTGAACGCCTCAGACAGCCTGCGTTCTTTAAGGTACTGACCCGGGACAGTCGGTGAATCTAAAGCGTGTTTGTTTGTTCCAGAACAAAAGTGCCTTTCTGTGTGGGGTGATGAAGACCTACAGGCAGAGGGAGAAACAAGGGACGAAGGTGTCAGACTCCACTAAAGGACCCGATGAGGCTAAAATCAAAGAACTCCTGGACAGAACCAACTACACGCTGGACGTCACAACGGGCCAGAGAAAGTATGGCGGGCCCCCACCTGAGTCCGTGTACTCGGGCGCCCAGCCCAACGTGGGAACAGAGGTATGACGGGACGTGTGGGTCTATGAAGGTGTTTCCCAACAGGCCGAGAGCTGCTGGGTTTAACTGTTTGTGTTTTCTCGTAGATCTTTGTTGGGAAGATTCCTCGCGACCTGTTTGAAGACGAGCTGGTTCCTCTGTTTGAGAAGGCCGGTCCTATCTGGGACCTGCGGCTGATGATGGACCCACTGAGCGGCCTCAACAGGGGATACGCCTTCGTCACCTTCTGCACTAAAGAGGCGGCCAACGAGGCGGTGAAGCTGGTGAGTGTGTCAGGACACGCAGCGTTTGTGTTGGACTGTAACTGTCTGTGACCTGCCTTCATAATAACTGTGGTGTGTGTGTGTGTGTGTGTGTGTTCCTCGTGCAGTGTAATAACCATGAGATCCGCCCCGGTAAGCACATCGGGGTTTGTATATCTGTGGCCAACAACAGGCTGTTCGTCGGCTCCATTCCCAAGAGTAAAACCAAGGAGCAGATAGTGGAAGAGTTCGGTAAAGTCACAGGTGAAAACATCTCGTTCAGTGTTCATTCACGTCATAGTTCACCTGTTGTTCTCTGTTACGACCCGATCAATAATCTGATGAACGTCTGCGTACAGAGGGCCTCAGCGATGTCATACTCTACCACCAACCCGATGACAAGAAGAAGAACCGAGGCTTCTGCTTCCTGGAGTACGAAGACCACAAAACGGCCGCTCAGGCTCGCCGCCGGCTAATGAGCGGCAAGGTGAAGGTTTGGGGCAACGTGGTGACGGTGGAGTGGGCGGATCCCATCGAAGATCCCGACCCAGAGGTCATGGCCAAGGTGAGCTTCACCCGTCACAGTGTCAGGGTCGTCCTGAGGGCCTTTACAGTGTTCATCCCATGTTCTCTTATAAAGTCTCACTGTACAGGGGAACAACTTTGTAACTGTGTTCAGTGATTGGATCAGTATCTGCAGGTCCCTTCCTGCTGCCTGTTTAACACGAACATGTTCAGGTGTAATGGAGATCGTCTGTATCTGTGTCCTCGCAGGTGAAGGTTTTATTTGTGAGGAACCTCGCCAACGGTGTCACAGAGGAGATCCTGGAGACGTCCTTTAGTCAGTTTGGAAAACTGGAGCGAGTGAAGAAGCTCAAAGACTATGCTTTCATTCACTTTGAGGAGCGGGACGGAGCAGTGAAGGTACTGAAGGCAGCTCTTCATGTAGTGCAGCTGGCTTTAAAGGCAGGGGTGTTAAACGTGTCGGACTCTGTTTCCTCAGGCATTGGACGAAATGAACGGCGCCGAGCTGGAGGGCGAGCCCATTGAGATAGTTTTTGCCAAACCACCCGATCAGAAACGGAAGGAGCGTAAAGCCCAGAGACAAGCAGCCAAGACACAAATGTAAGAGCCGTCTGTCCACAGTCCAACCCGCTGGTTCTGTCTCCATCTTCACTGCTCGCCTTCTCTCTGCAGGTACGACGACTATTACTACTACCCTCCCCCCCCCCACATGCCTCCTCCCGTCCGGGGCCGGGGCAGAGGCGGCAACCGGGGCGGCTACTCGTACCCCCCCGACTACTACGGCTACGATGACTACTACGACTACTACGGCTACGACTATCACAACTACCGCGGCGGCTACGACGACCCGTACTACGGCTACG
>NW_023340246.1:22607245-22609651 GCF_004916995.1 Morone saxatilis | reverse complement strand
GAGCCGCCACGCACCTCCTGCAGCGAGCCGCCACGCACCTCCTGCAGCGAGCTGGGCTGTCTTTACACGCACTGAGAGAGGATGGAGTTTACAAACTCTTTAGAACTGTTTATTTTTCTATCTGAAATCAGTGGTTCCCAACCTGGGGGGCCCAAAGCTTCATGGGAGGGGGGGTCTTCATTTTAACACGTGCTAGAAAACAGCAGGTCTATATCTCAGAATCTGGTTCCCATCTGTGGAGAAATGTCTAACAGAAGAAACGTCAGGGACAAGAAAACACTGACTGTTAAAAAGCCTTTTAGGTCTTTATGATTGTTAATAATTAAATACATTTAATACAGAGAATTGTAGAAAAAGTTCCCCAAACAGGAAGTAATGTGCTCAGAATAAACTCAGATCCCTCTGAGTTATAGAATCTCCACTGCACCCCTCTGCTCAGCTCACTCACCGGTACAGAAGCAGAAAGGTTGGGAGCCGCTGTCCCCAACGCCTGGAAACCACAGTCATCCTTTGTCTTCCACGATGGGAAACTGTTGTTGTTGTTGTTGTTGTTGTTGTTTGTAGCCATCGATGTGAGGATGTTTGCTTTGCACAAACATCTGTGTTTGTTCAGAACATGAACGAGCACTGAGATCCAACGAAGCTGCCTTTTATTGATCCGGACTGGAAGAACATGAACTCACGTCCAGCTCCTGAAAGCTAGAATGGAGAGAGCATGATTTTAGGTGTCACATCGTCTGTCAGTGGACTGATGGTCATGCTGTAACTGCTGTTAACTCCTGTCTCCTTACTGTCAGAGTGCACATTATACTGGAGGTCAATGTTCACAGTTTAAAGGAGACAATCCATCCAGAAATAATAAGTGCTGCTGTAGAGCTGCACAGGTTAAACCCACCATGTGTTTGTCAGTGAGGGATTGTCTGAAACCAGCAACCAGTGCTGCAGGCTCCAGTGAAGACATCTGCCATTGTTAGGAGTCATTATGAATCCTCGTCACCTCACAGATTGAATTTTCACTCAAACATTAAAATCATGTGAAATGTGACATTTTTTGGGTTCTGCACCAAACAAACAACAACAAATGTTTTCTTCCACCTGGAGAACATTAGTAACCCAGAGCGTCTGTGCAGCTCTACGGTACCGCCAGTGTGCGTCAGCCTCTTATTGTCTCCTGACTGCCTGTCCATTAGTTTCCACTGAAGGTTGAACTCTTTACAAACACATGTAAAGTAGATCGTAGGTTTGAATCAAACAGGAGGAAATGTTAAAGGACTATTTCCTGCAGCGGATGAATCTAGAGCAGTGGTCCCGAACCGTTTCTGTCATCCAGTGAAGTTGGTGACAGATGTAATGGATACCAACAGAACAGCGGCAGTGAACTCAGTGACTGCAGGAAGGTTGTGTGTTCTAGACACATTCAGTTCTCTTCAGGTCTACAGTGTGTACGTGTTAATACACAGCTTAATATATCAACATTTCATTTCTGTCAACAAAACTAAATAATTGTTATTTTTAAAGTTTGAGTTCATTTAGCTCAAAGTGTCAAATTTAAAATCACTCACGTTTGTAAGTTTAAAAAACATTCTTGGTCAAGTAGTTTTAGTGACTTTAAATGACTTAATTTAGTTAGTATTGTGTTTATAGTAAGAAGTACTTAATCAATGATGTTTGTTAAACTTAAAAACAGAGTTGAAATAAGTTAAGTCACATCAGTGTATTATTTAATATGTGAACTCTGATGAACTGTTAGAACAAAGTATCAGCCTGATGATCAAGAGTCTGCTCAACGTTCATTCAAACCTCTGCTTTGAAACAAGCGTCTGCAGTTACTGAGTTCACTGTGAATATAATGTTTAATAGAGTTGCTCAGGGGCACAGAGGAAGAGTCGACCTGTCAGACACATTCACTGTTGGTTTGGTCTTTTTATGGGATTATACCAATATTAATCCAAGATCAATCCGTCATACTGCAGTGAATCTGGCATCATAGGTCACCAGTCTCTAGAGAAATGCATTGTGGGAGTTGTAGTGCGGTTGGATTTGTCCTTTAAGCTCTGTCTCATCATTATTACTGATGTGCCCTGAATGCATCGCGGCGTGTGGACTTTTCTCTTTTTACCACGTTTGTGAAAAAGCTCATTTTATTTGTGTTGTTTTTAATACTAGTATGGACTCTGATTCTAAGGGTCAGGAATGAGTTTGGTTTTGTTTCTTTGCTAACAAGTGTGTTTGCATTCTTGCAAATGAATTGTTTTATACTGTACAGTGAGGTGAGTTAAACCTATTTTTCTAATAAAGTTATTGACTTTGATCTGGTTGTGAGTTTGAGTTCCTTCCTTCATTAAAGCTTTGTTTTAACCCTTAGGTGTTCCTCTGGACTTTTTGCTACCATTCCGTTTTTTATTT
>NW_023340246.1:22607062-22607185 GCF_004916995.1 Morone saxatilis | reverse complement strand
TTTTGCATTTTGTTTAGAATTCTGGTCTTAGTTCCTCAAATTTGCCTAAAATGTTAAAGCTACGCAAAAACTCACACATTTGTTCCTCTGGCAGAAAACTGCCACATTGAAAACCATTCAAAA
>NW_023340246.1:22599972-22606962 GCF_004916995.1 Morone saxatilis | reverse complement strand
TATATATATATATATATAGTGAACGCTGATGAGACCTGGTCCACATTGAAACACCCACACACAGGAAATACGCCCACTCATTGACCTCCTGTAAGGACACAGAAACACGCCGTCTGATTGGTTCACTTTTACCTTCTAAAATAAGCAGCAGATGTTTGTGAACACACTGAACCAATAACCACAATATCACCAGGAGAAACTTTATAAGTGTTATTGCTGTTTTCTGTCACACACACAGCAGTTTGCTATTAGTCACACACATCATACACCAATATGGTCTTTATTATGAATAATCAACAGAAATGTGATTTGTAGTAAGAGGTAAGCAGTAATGTGTGTCTCCTCTGTGTGTTCAGTACTTCAGACACCTGCTGAGAGGAGCAGAGTCTCCGGCGAGGAACAACAGGATCAGCAGGTTTGTGAGATGAATTGTTGGATGATTTATCTTTCAGAAGGGAACAATAGCATTCACGCACAGTGTCTTCATTAGTTGCCTGTGCATCTTATTCCAGAAGCTTCAGTTTGGAAGAGACCAGGTGAGTAGGTCTTCAGCATGTTATCTAACCTCACACAGTCTGCTGGCTGCGAGTTACTGGACCCAAACAACCTGTGCACAGTTGGTTGCATGCAGATTCAGAGTATCTCTCTGTGACTCCAATAAACAAATGGTAACATTATGAGCCACTGCTTGGCGGCTGTGTTTGTTAACGCCGTGCTGATGCTTGCATGTTGATTTTAACCTCCCGTTTGAGACCATAGACGTGTTAAAGAAGACTGAGCACTACAGTGGTATCAAGAGGTCCTTTGTCCTTCTGGTGTCTGCTGATGGTACAGATGATATCAGAAGTGTTTGTCTCTGGCAGGGATTGACATGTCTGACACACAGCATCATGTTCCATCACCGTCCACTGCCCTTCATTCAGTAGTTGACAGTCAGACATTACAATCGAGGTTTTGCCCAGAATGCGACAGTGTAGTTGACGGTGCATTTTCCAGCTACTCCTAGAGGATTTTAAAATATTTTATTTATCTTTTAAAGGTCCAGTGTGTAACATTGAGGATGATCTACTGTCAAATGTTTTCATTAGTGTTTAATCACCTGAAAATAAGAATCATTGAGTTTTGGTACCTTAGATCTGGCTCTAGATCGGGCTGTTGGTGTTTTCTACACTGTTAGATTAAAGCCTTGAATGAAGCGAGTGCAGTAATTTACATTGTGGACCCCGACTTCTTGTTCCAAAGAAGATGAGGTTTTAGAGCGGAACGTCTCAGGTGGTTGAGTAATCATTGATCCACCATCCTCTCAGCGGAGGTAAAAGTCTAACTTATCACTCTTTTAGTGCCTAATGGCACAATAGTTGGAAGCATTAGAAATGAGCTCTCAGTAACTACACGCTCTGGCTGGTGGCTGAAAACCACATGTAGCCTTCACAGTCGCCCGTTTTACTGCATGTCTGCTGCATGACGGATGCATTATACAGAGAGACTGCTCACAATGAAATGCTCTGTCAACAAGTCAAGTGACAAATTTTATATTTGCTATTTTACTCCTCTTTCCCAACATTGGAGCAACATTTGGGAGAAACACAACGGGACAAAAAATACAGCAAGAGAGACATTGTAAGGATATTTGCATCGATCCCGCTGTAACAAGGACAAAACAACACCGACCTTTATATCCTATGTACCTTTTTTTTGCCAGTATGGACAAAAAATAGGTCTTAAATTGGATTCATAAGGCTTACATTTACCAGTGTTGCATGTAAATAACTTTATCTGTCAAAAAGACGGAGAATATTCTGTTAACGTGTCTCTTGATGAGGTTGTGTAGCATTAATGCAGGTTCATACGAGTGTATCAGCTTATTCTCTGTTCGCTGTAGAAACTTCTCGAAGCGAGGGGAGTCGTTCGGGATCAGCAGGATTGGCAGCAAAATCAAAGGAGTGTTCAAGAGCACCACCATGGAGGGAGCCATGCTGCCGCCCAGCGCCATGAGCGACTTCGACGATGATCTGGTGAGCGTTTCTTTTTCTTTTTCTGTCCGTTTTTGTGTCCCTCAAAGGACAGATACATAAAACTGATGGTAAGAAACAAACTCAATAAATATGAACATTAAAAACAGAACAATACATCATTGAAGCTCCATGAAACAGGACGCAAGTCTGAGGAACAGGTCAGGTTTGTTTTAACTAGCTGAAGTTAGACTTTTATTTTTGTACCAAGTTAAACCTACTTATCATATTTCATTCAATATATTATGTCAGCTTATATTTATTTAAAGACCAAAAAAAGTTTACAGTAGTAGTATTTACTTCTCGTCTCTCGTCAAAGTCTTGGAGGTGGAGATTAGTCTGTGACTGTGATTTCAAACCTACATTTAAAAGTGTTCGCACACATTCTGAAAAACCTGGAAATTTAGAGACTAGATTTCCAGTCATGGAAACACCTGGAAATGAATTAAAATGACCACATATCCTGGAAAAGTTTCATTGTATTTTAGCTCTTCGCTAGACACTTCATCCTAAACCTTCATCATTAAACAAAGAGGATAAAACTGGGGTGAAATACCAATAAAAGACCTACCGGTATATCATATGACCGTTGTATTGTAACCTGTATTGTCAAGAGGACTCCTAGAAAAAGGCCTGGAATGGTCCTGGAAAGGTCTTGGAAATTAGTTTTCTGTCACATCATTGGTCTGGTCCTCTGTGTGGCTGCAGGTGGAGGAGGCGACCGTCGTGATGGAGGACGACTCCCCCGCCGAGCCGGCCAGCACGCCGGGCAGCCTGAGGAACCTGTTGGCCTGGAGCATCACCATCCCCTACATCGACGTGTACGAGGACGAGGTCAAGAGGGAGAAGATCCCTGTCTTCTGCATCGATGTGGAGCGCAATGACAGGAAGGAAGGTGAGCGAACTGTTTCTATAAGAGCAGACAGGATTTACAATCTGATTTATTTACTGTTCCGTCACACATTGTAATTTCTCCTCCTCTCGCAGTCAGCCATGAAACTGAGAAGTGGTCGGTCTACAGAAGATATCTGGAGTTCTACGTTCTCGAATCCAAACTCACTGAGTTCCACGGTAACACTGAGCCTTTAAATATATAACAACATAGAACCGATCCCATATTCTAATGCCAACAACCGGTGTTGTTTGTGTTGTTTTTAATCTGTCATTGTTTTTCCAGGCACGTTTGCAGATGCACAGCTTCCATCCAAAAGAATTATTGGACCAAAGAATTGTGAGTTCCTCGCATCAAAAAGGGAAGAATTTGAGGAATATTTACAGGTAGATATATTTCCAGAGTTTGATTGTTCCCATCCTGCTCATTTCTATTATTTTCCTCCTGCATTTCCTTCGTCGTCAGCATTCTGGCTCAAAGGACCTTATTAAACTCTTCCTCTGGTTTTCTTTCTGGCTGAAGCATCGATCAGGGGAATGATTGGTCAGATTGATACAAGATAGACAGTTGCTGTTAATCCTGGCAGCAACTGCAACTTGTTTTAGTAAATTTAGTAAAAGAACAGCAGTGAAATACCTAAAGTGTAAATGTAATCCTGTGTGTGTGTTTGTGCAGAGACTCCTGCAGCATCCAGAGCTCAGTAACAGTCAGCTGCTGGCAGACTTCCTGTCTCCGTTCAGCACAGAGTCTCAGTTCCTGGACAGGATGCTGCCTGATGTCAACCTGGGTTTGTACACATCTCACGTTCCCTCTTTTCCTGAAGCGTTATACATCCAGTGAAACTCTTACTTGCTGTTGTCCTGTCATTTATCAACCTTTAGGGAAATGATAACTCTTAAGGTGTCTCCTTCCTTCAATCTCATAGGAGAGATATGATCCTCCAAAACCACTAATATGTCTGACGATATTCACAGCTTTATTTCTAAATTCATTTAACTAAAGTCTACATTTCAATCGTTTATACTCTTAAATATCCATCTCTGCAAACTCATCTGAAACATATCAGTACATCCACACAAAACAAAAGTCTGTTCAACAGGCCTACTAGTTGTAATCGGTACCTTCACCTCTTCCTCTTCCTCCTCCTGAAGAAGATTTACACTTCACTCTTTTTGTTTTACAGGAAAAATTTTCAAGTCTGTTCCTGGGAAGCTGATAAAAGAGGTGAGTGACAGTAACTCAGTTCACGGTAAAGTAAAACAGACAGCTGGAATCAGTAACAGACACATTGTCCAACTTCCTCTCTTCCTTCTCTGTCTGCTCTCTGTGTCAATATGAAGTCATGTCATAGAGCTCAGGCTGCACACAGTCAGATACAAGTGCAGAGTGAAGATAAACCCACTTTAATCCTAAAAGTTTAACAAAAAATAACCTCTGAGCTGAAACAAAGGACATTGTTCCAAAGTCATTATCTTACTTCCGTCCTCCAAACCACACAGAGAGATTAGTCCTGATTGGATCCTTTCCCTGCTTCACATGTTAGTCTTGTTTTTATGTGTGGCTACAGTTTGTCATCATAAGTGAGTTTTTATGTAGTTCAGTGAACAATGTTGTGAATCTGGAGCAGATTCCTGGGAAGTACCCTGATCTCAACATGACTCCATTGAACACTGAAACTGAGTGACGTCTGTTTTCCAGAAAGGACAGAACCTGGAGCCCTTCATCCAGTCCTTCTTCAACTCCTGCGAGTCGCCCAAACCCAAACCCAGCAGACCTGAGCTGACCATCCTCAGCCCCTCGGCCGAGAACAAGAAGGTAAAACACACCGCTGGTAACTGCTCTCACTCTCTGGCTCTCTCACTCTCAGTGTGAGACAGTGTTGAAGCTGACAGAGTTTAAAAAGTCCTGTCTTATCAGGTCTGAGAGAAAGGAATTCCCCCTGCCCTCAGGGAGGGTTGTGATCACAATAAATGTTTCCCTTGGTTTCCCTTTTTGGGATTTGGGTGTGTCTGAAAGGAAACTGGTATTTTTAGCTGTGTAAGACTCTTACTAGCAATTACCAGCTGGAGACGAGGATTTGGATAAAATCCTCTTTATATGTTTAAATGTTCCAGAAATTCAACTCCAGTCGATCAAATACAGTGCTAGATATTTCCTGTAAATCCAGTATGGCCCTGAAGCAGTCCTGGTTCATCATGTTTTCATTATAGATACCTCTGTATGAACAGAAACAAATCCTTGTACCTTTATATTACCTGCAGCTCTTCAGCAACCTGTTCAAGAAC
Organism: Morone saxatilis; assembly: GCF_004916995.1. NCBI lineage: Eukaryota > Metazoa > Chordata > Actinopteri > Moronidae > Morone > Morone saxatilis. The sequence continues at coordinate 22,601,773 of NW_023340246.1, read as the reverse complement.
AACGCCAACTGGTCCGACAGTTGGGAGAGGAAATACAACCACAACTACTTCATGGAGATGGTCACTGTCGACGGCATGTATGACTACATGATGTACGTCGGTAAGTGACGGTCGGCCAGTAAACAGGGTCTCCCCAGAGAGGAAGCTTTAGGAATCATTGGATTTTGGGAGGGTAGATTTTTAGCTCACTCTCAGGGGAAGAAAAGGGAAAATAACAGTGAACCCTGGTGGGAAGATTTCTACCTTTTATATACTGTTTGAATGTAGTGGTATTAGATTAGACCATTAAAGCCTCCTTTCAGTCGGTTCTGACCCGTCAGTCTGTCTGTGTTGGTGTCTGTGACCGACAGGCCGGACGGTCTTCCACATGTCGGACTGGCTGCACCACATCCTGGCTGCGGGAAGGATCCTGCTGAAGAACACGTTCGAGGCCTACATGGACCAGTACATGCAGTCCAAACTGGAGCAGGTCCTCCAGGAGCACCACATGGTCTCCCTCATCACACAGCTCAGAGGTGGGAAACAGGGAGTGTGTGTGAGTGTGTGTGTGAGGGTGGAGTATTCCCAGTAACACCATTGATTCACACCAGACACAGTTTCCCTCCTGAGAACTATTGATTAACAGAAACCTCCCTACCTGCCGCCCTGTCTGACTGACTGTTTTCTCCTCTGCTGTCTCTGAGCTGCAGAGACGGACAGAAGAACAGATTCGGGGTCACTGGAAGGAGAAATGTAGTCTCTGAGTGACGTATTAAAGTTTCATTGAGCGGTTTCTTCCCGCAGACGCCGTGTTCTGTGAGAGCAGCGAGGAGCGAACGGCGGAGGACAAACAGATCAGAGCCAAGCAGACGTTTGAGGAGATGATGAAGTATTTACCAGGTTAGTTTCTCTTCATGTGGCGTCAATCAGAATAACAGTGCTTCATTCATCTGGGTAAAACGTCACAGAGAATGTAAGATTGTTGTCTTACACTGGGTGAATGAAGAGAGGGAGCAACGCTAAGAGCAATGTTATATTCTGATAGAAGATGATGTTATCTTTCACTCCCTCAAACGCCACCGCAGCCGGTCCGCAGGTTCCAACTACGACCTCGAGTTTATCAGATTCAGTCCAGAAATACTCGTCTCAGCTCTGTTACCATATGAGCTTGTTCCCTTAAAGTCAGTGGACACGAGGAAGGAACAGCAGCTGGTTGATGATAAAGCGAGGTCATCGAACGCACCACGACTGGTAAACACTAATCCCACTCCCACCTGCTGTCACACTCATTCATTGTTAAATGTGTTTGTGTTTTATATTTTCAGACTTTGTGGGAAAGTGCATCGGCGAGGAGGCGAAATACGAAGGCGTCCGACGGCTGTTTGACAGTTTCCAGCAGCCTCTCCTCAACAAGCAGGTAAACAGAAACAACACAACAGTAGCTTGTTGAACTCTGATTGGAGCACAGAACAAAAAGAGGCGGGACTCAAATAAACAGGACTGACCAGATATTTGATGCTACTTTTGATTTCACACATCAGTATGTTTATCAGTAGGAAATATGAGATGGTTGTAACTAACTAAAAGGTCAAATCAGTTTCACAGTCCTCTCCTGTGTTTGTGGTTTTTATAAATTCCAACGACTGAAACTGTTTCTTTTCCACCAAACTCACATTGCTGTTGTGTCTCCTCAGATGACGTACGTCCTGCTGGACATCGCTGTGCAGGAGCTTTTTCCTGAACTCAGCAAGGTAAACCAGTGACAGTGGAGGATACAGCTCAGTGTTTGTTAATGCGAAGTCTTAATCAGAGGGGGGGGGGG